>NW_021604587.1:2575044-2703068 GCF_004785775.1 Grammomys surdaster
ATAGTCTTATCACATTAAATCACGAATACGTAAGTAAATTCCTTAATATTAAAAATTTCATTGGCTAAGAGATGACTTATTTAGTAAAGTGCTCAGATCCCCGGTACCCATGTAGTTAAACATACCCTGTGCTGTGTGTGTTTCTAGCTGGGAGGTGGACATAGGAAGACCTCTGTGGTTTCTTAATCAGCTAGTCTAGCCAAATAGCCAGGGCTTAAATCGAGTGAGAGATCTTTTTTAATAAAAATAAGAAGGTGAAACAATTGAAAAAGACAACCAATGTTGACCTCTGGCCTGTGCACTATACACATAAGGGTATTGTTGTGGTTGTTGTTGTTATTGTTGTTTGTTTTGTTTTTTTTAAGTTCTGACAAATGTGCACAGTGTTACAAGTTGTAGCCACCCGAGCTGCCTCACGTTGGGGGGGGGGCACTTTGTAACCGCCCGTTCTGCTGCTCCGGTCCGCAGGTCAGGGCCTAGCAAGAGAGAGAGTGGGGGCAGAGACTCGAAGAATGGAGACAAGACAGGGAGTCTGATCAAGTCTCTTTATTGGAAGGAACTCCTGGGTATTTATACCCTTTACCACGTGCCTTGCCCTCGTGGACAAGCACAGCTGAAGGCGCTACGTCATGTGCCTTGCAGCGTGGATATCACGTGCACCTAGCTAGCAGCGTGTAGGCCACGTGCACCTAGCTAGCTGTGAGGAGATCACGTGCACCTAGCTAGCTGTGAGGAGACCACGTGCACCCAGCAGCGTGGATATCACGTGCACCTAGCTAGCTGTGAGGAGACCACGTGCACCCAGCAGCGTGGATATCACGTGCGCCTTGCAGCTGGCGGCACTAAACAGCAAAACAAGATATGTGAGAAAAACAAGATGTTTGTCAGAGTGTGCTCAGTTGTTGCGGGCTGTTGAAAACAAGTCTCTTGTCAGGGTCTATGGCCTGAGATGGCTGCAAAGATGATAGGAGTCGGCTAGGAGTCGGCTCCCAACACAAGTGGCTGGTCTGGTTAACATTTGTGGCTGTACTTGGTGTTCTGATAAATGTAGAAAACTGTCAGAGAAGGAAGTAGGGAGGAACTAACAAAGGTGGGATGGAAGGAAGATGAGGGAAGCAGAAGAAAAAGGCCCAAAAAGCAAGAAGAGGCCGTGCTTTTAACAGCCTCCAGCTTCTACCCAAGCAGGCCAGTTCCAACCCCAGCATTGCTCACCTGAGCGCAGATAAATGCAGCAGCTCATGTTCCCACCTCAGCCTGTCTATTGCTTTACAAACCGTTTCTGATGGGTTTTGAGAAAACTTGCAAGTTTAGTTATAATTATTTTATATACCTACCTGGAAGATAGAAAGATCTATGAGTCTTCATTATTTTTCTAGGCTAATTATGACGATGTCTCTTCTTTCTTCAAATAAGTGTGTGCAAAAGTGTGTCTGTGGTCTCTGTACAAGTTAAATGTTTCTGAAGTGGATAATGAAAATGTCTGTTATCTGAGCTTACGTGGCATTAAAGAGGTTTTTTTTTTTCAGGCATTTTTGTTGCCTTCCTGTGAGATATCTGTAACAAGAAAAGTAGTTCAAGTGTACAGGAAATGGATCCTCCAGAACAAACCTGTGTTCATGGAGGAACCAGATAAAAAGGATGTTGGTCAAGAAGATGCCGAAAAATTAGGATTTTCAGAGACTGACTCCAAGGAGGTAACACTATCACTTGGCCTCTGAATTGAGGGTACATACAACTTGGTAAAATAGACCAGCTCAGGTCCTACCCTGCCCATGAAGACAGGCCCTTAGGTGACACTCTCAGGCTGTTAGATTTGGAGAGAACCTGCCTAAGAGAAGCAGTGTTCATTCTCCATCTTTGGTGGGCAGTTGTCTCCTTTACAATTAACTTAGGGATACACACCCACACACACACACACAAGGCTACTTTCTTAGACACTGTTGCAAGACAGCTGCTTTCTCCCATTTTACAATTCTCTCGATGAGACTGAAAAGCCGATGGCCTCTCCTTGATTCATTTAAATAAATAGTTGTTGGAAAAATTAAACATAAAATATTTTTCCATACTTGTCATTTGCATTTAACTGTGCAGAAGACATCTATCTGTATTAAATATTTGAAAAGATTAGCTAAGTAAAGAGTGAGCGTTTCTGGTGTGTCAGCAGCACTAAGTGTAGCCTTCCTGCAGGAGGCACTGTCCTCTTCCAAACTCAGGCATGAATGAATGTAAAGTGACTGCACAAAACATCCCAAGAATAAAAGAAACCAAAATTATATTTATGTTTCTGATTAGATTAATTTACAATATTTAAAACTTTTAGCCACAGACTTAAAACTTAAATGTTTGTACTGATTTTTTTTGATGTTTCAATATTGGTGAAAGCATTTTAGTAGCTAGCTATGAAGTCAGATCAATCAATAAGCAAGTAGAATTTGTACGTGTAGAGGCCTGCTTTCTGTGTCCCAGCATCAGGCCGACTTGGCTCTTCCAGTACATACTACGGCTGAGACCACCTTGGACTCTGGGGGTTGAGTGCTGAGCAGAGTGAAGGAACTGAGTGTGTAAACGTAGGCTTCTCCCTACTTGATTAATGGATTATTATCTTCTGAAGGCCTCATCTGAAAGCTCTGGTCATAAACGGTCATCCAGTTGGGGACGCACGTATTCCTTCACAAGTGCCATGAGCAGAGGGTGTGTGACAGACGAGGACAACACAAATGTGAAAGCCGGGGCCCAAGCTATGTTGCAGGTATGCTGCCACTGGGGACACAGAGACGGGCAGGTGGAGAAGACATTGTGAATATTTTGTTTACTTAGAATGATGTCATATGAGATGTACTGGTGGTTTGAGCATCAGGTACTAAAGAGGCCTTAAGTTCTAAGTTTCTCTTTCCACTTACAAATGGAAAATATTTTTTTCTAATTAAAAAAGACATGAAACTGGTTGCAGGCTTTTTGAGGATTATTTTACAGTGACTGTGAAATGTATATGATTTGTACCTGAAAGTATCTTCCAAGTACATCCGAATAGTTACTTGGATTACCACACATGCGCGTGTGCGCACGCGCGCGCATGCACACATACACACACACACACACACAGAGAGGGGGGAGGGCGGGACCGGGGGGGGAGGGGGAGAGAAAGAGAGAGAGAGAAATCTTAAAGAAAGTAAAGATGATTTTACTCAAGTAAATCAGAAACTGGCTGCAGCTCCTATTTATAGCCTGTGACCTTGACACAGATACTTGGAGGGTCCTTGTGTCCTGTAGCCCTCTCCTTGCAAATGGACTGCAGTCATCCTGCAGCTCTACAGCTTGAAAAGCAACAGGATTTAAATTGTTTTTGTTCTCATTGAATTCAGTAACTTGTCTCTTGAGTGGTTGCCCGTGGGGAAAGAGGCTAGGTGGGAGTCTGGTAAGATAGCATTTTTTACTGCTGCTTAGGATGAGTGCAGTTTGGACATAATAATTTTGATTGTTTGTTTTACCTTAACCAAAGCCAATACAGTATTCCTGTGTTGGTATTTTGAAGCTATTATTAAAAGTAAAAGTATAGTATATGAAGACTTTTAATTGGGAATGGGCAGAATTTTCAAATTCAAGAAAACAACACATGAAATTAAAAGGCATTGTGTTATGTTATTTGTGCTTTACTCCTGTAAAAACATTGTTGCTGAAGCTGCTATAATTTTTTAACTAGAAAATTCCTTGTCCTCTTTTTCTTATCCAAATTCACGTTGTCATTTTTATCTGGTAGTGATTGTTGGTGATTTTTTTTCTATAAAATTGGGACATTCAAGCCGGGTGGTGGTGGCTCATGCCTTTAATCCCAGCACTTGGGAGGCAGAGGCAGGCGGATTTCTGAGTTCGAGGCCAGCCTGGTCTACAGAGTGAGTTCCAGGACAGCCAGGGCTACACAGAGAAACCCTGTCTTGAAAAAACCAAAAACAAACAAACAAACAAAAAAAAATTGGGACATTCATTTTATAAAGGTTAAGTCTTCAGAGTTGTTATCAATTTTTTGAGTATGTTGATTTGAACCTGTCTGGTCAGCCTATGAATTTTATTTGGAATTTTGTGCACTGAAAATCCAGAGAAACTGGATTTGTTCCTACAGTTTCAGTTCTTGTACTGTTTAAAGGACACCTACAAAAGGGTATGTGTACAGATAGAACTCATCTGATTTATGTGATTTTATCTTATTTTATGTGTACAGGCCTTTTGGTTAACTGTATACCTGTGCACCACAAGCATGGCTGGTACCCAAAGGAAGCCAGAAAAGGGCCCTGGATTATCTGAAACTGGAGTTGCAGATAGTTGTGAGACCCCATGTGGGCGCTGGGAATCTAAGTCTTTTGGAAGAGTAGTCAGTGCTCTTAACTTTATGAGTGCTACCATGTTCTTTCACTGTAGTAATTCACTCTCTGAGGACCTAAGTCAGCTGTACTGCCACAGAACAAAGACCTTGGACCTCAGAGATCTGGGGCTGAGCATAGAGTAGCCAGCTGACTCTTGTAACATGCTTTTACCTTAAGAATTTGCTGAGACTATTGTTTACATAATAGATTTCTTCTATTAAAAAAAGCCCTGGGCTTGGAGAGATGGCTCAGTTGTTAAAACTACATTGTGTGAAGATTGGAGTTTCTAGAAGCCAGGTGGGCTGCCAAGCCCACCTATAATTGTGGTGCTAGAGAGACAGAGATGGGAAATCCCTGAAGTAATTTAGCTGGACAGACAAGGAAAAACTGAGCTCTGAGTTCAGACAGAGACCCTGCTTCACTGTATAAGATGGAGAGGGATTGAGGAAGATACCTGATGTCAACTTCTTCTCAGGTCTCCATATGCACATGCCCATATGTTCAGCCCCCACTTCCTCAGCAGTGTGCACACACACCCACAAACACACACACACACACACATCCCAGATAGACATGCACATGCCAAAAAAAAAAGGCCTGATTCTAGAAGATGCAACCTGACCATGTGGCACTGTGTGTTTCCAGGTACACCGATCTCAGTTCTTACCGCTCAAGGACACTAACACTGTTCCACCAGGAAGCAGAGTTCATGTGCTGTGCTGTGAGCTTCTGTCAGCACCACATGGGTTTCCTATAAATTGACTCTTATTCTTCCAACTTGCCGTCTTAAATTTACTTTGGAAAAAGAATTCTAGCTCTATTGTCTAGCCACAGGCCTCTTCTGTGACTTTTGTATCCTAGACCTTGTCACCCTTGATACAGTGGTCTTAGGTTTTGTTATTTTTAATTATTGTTGTTTTGTTGTTACTGTTGAACGATATAACAAATTCCAATATTTCATGATTCATGGCTAAAGTGACACTGTTTATATGGACTAGCAGAGAAAGGTCTTCTAGATGCATACCTAGGCAATCCTAAGGGGTGAGCCATAGTACCTGGAACATGTATTGGTGCCGTTTGCTGTATTGAAGTAGTCTGTGGAAGTAACCCAAAAGGATTCACTGGTAGAAGGAAGGTAATATTATCTGTAGGCAAAATCTTCTCAGATGCATATGGTTAATTGTATCTTCTAATGTAAAATTGTTGGCTTTAAGGTCTTCCTTACAAATGCTGCAAATGTCTTCTTGCTGGAGCCCTGTGCCGACGTTCCCTTGCTCCTGAGAGAACACGTCGATGCCTGTAAAGCTGTTCTCATTGTTTTTCGGCGAATGATCATGGAACTTACAATGAATCAGAAGACGTGGTGAGTTTGCTTCAGCTTGACATCCTACAACAGCCGCCTTTGCTTTTCAGTATAAGTAAAGAGTTAAGGTTTCCAGTTATCGAATGTCTTTTCAAAACTGGCAGTAAGGTGAGCATCAGCCCCTTGGGGCAGCTTCTGTGAAATGTGGCAAAGGGAAGTACCCAGCACTTGGGTAATTAGTTTTTTCATTATTGTTTTTAAAACTGCTCATGTACAGGTGTTGGTGTTACATTACTCAGTAGTGGATTTTCCATTTCAAACTTTTATCAGCGAGTTTTATGATATGTGGTATGTGCTTTACAATATAATTCTTCAGAGCAAGTTTGATAGTTGTCCTGAAGTGCTATAAACTTGAATTCTATCCCTTCAACTTGTTATTTTGAATCCACTTTGGAAAAACTAGTTTTTAAAATAATATGTAGTCAAAGTGACAGAAAAGTACAGTCAAAAGTGTATCCTGAGTTTTCCTTCCTGTTTTTTCTTTGCTTTTTTGCTATTAATTGTGTGCTCAGAGGTAAAATGTTAGATGTTTTCTTTTCTTTTTTTTTTAAGTTCCACATCTCACTTTATTTTTTTTCCTTTTTTTTTTATTGGATGTTTTATTTACATTTCATATGTTGTCCCCTTACCCCATCCCCCACCCACCCAGGAACCCCCTATCCCCTCACCCCTCCTCCTTCTTCTCTGTGGATGTAGCCTCTATCTACCCCTCCACTCCCACCTCCCCACCCTCAAAATTCCCACCCCCTGGGGCGTCCAGCCTTAATGAGGTCAAGGTTCTCTTCTTCCACCTATGCCCAGCAGGGCCCTCCACTCTTACATATTCAGCTAAAGCCCTGGATCCCTCCCTAAGTGCTCCCAGGCTGGTGGTTTAGACCCTGGGAGCTGTGGTTGGTTGGTATTGTTGCTCTCCTCATGGTGCCACAAATCCTTTCAGCTCCTTCAGTCTTCACTCTAACTCCTTCATTGAGAACCCCATGATCAGTTCAATGGCTAGTTGTGAGCATCTGCCTCTGAATATGTCAGACTCTTGAAGACATCTGAGGAGACATCCATATCAGGCTCTTATCAGCATGCACTTCCTGTCTTCCACATCAGCATCTACCTTTGGTGACTGCACATGGGATAGATACTCAGGTGGGGTGGTCTTGAGACGGCCCCTCCTTCAGTTTCTGTCCCTCACTTTGTCTCCATATTTGCTCCCTTGAGTATTTTGTTGTTCCTTCTAAGAAGGACCGAATCACCCCCACTTAGTCTTCCTTCTTTATGAGCTTCATGTGGCCTGTGAGTTGCATCTTGGGCATTTCAAGGTTCTGGGCTAATATCCAATAATCAGTGAGTGAATACCATGTGTGTTCTTTTGTGATTGGCTTACCTCACTCAGGATGATAATTTCTAGTTCCATCCATTTACCTAGGAACCTCTCGAATTCATTGTTTTTAATAGCTGAGTAATACTCCATTGTGTAAATATACCACATTTTTTGAATCCATTCCTCAGTTGAAGGACATCTGGGTTCTTTCCAGCTCCTGGCTATTATAAATAAGGCTGCTATGAACATAGTTGAGCATATGTCCTTGTTATATGTTCGGGCATCTTCTGGATATACGCCTAGGAGTAGTATAGCTGGATCCTCGGGTAATGCTATGTCCAATTTTCTGAGGAACCGCCACACTGATTTCCAAAGTGGTTGCACCATCTTGCAGTCCCACCAACAATGGAGGAGTGTTCCTCTTTCTCCACACCCTCGCCAGCATCTACTATCACCTGAGTTTTTAATCTTAGCCATTCTGACTGGTGTGAGATGGAATCTCAGGGTTGTTTTGATTTGCATTTCCCTGACGACTAAGGATGCTGAACATTTCTTTAGGTGCTTCTCGGCCGTTCGAGTTTCTTCCATTGAAAATTCTTTGTTAAGCTTTTCTATCCTGTGTCCTGTAGTGTCCACATTGCCCTCAGTGTTTTCAGTGATAGAGCAGAAGCCCTGAGCCATGCTTCCCTCATTCCCAATGTCTTCACCTGCAGCCTCTCAGGTCTGCCCTAGGTGTGTTCACCTGCAATGTGCCACTGAGGTCCTGTGTCAGTGACATCCTTCTGTATTGGGACTTTTCCCCGTACCACACCTGTCTTAGAGGTGTCCTAGAGCCAGCACTATTGGTGTTGTACAAGGTGTCCATCCACATTGGGTGAGAAGCCCTAAAATTAAGGCAAGAGTGAGCTGTCAGAGGCTACAGGCCACTGAGAGGAGACAAGGGTGGGCCCAGAAGAATTGTACCTTGCAGCAAGTTCACAAGTATTACACTACATGTATCAAAATGGGGATTTGAAAGGATAAATTACAAGGTCGCCTTTCCTGTCTTTTAAATTAGTATTTCTACCAAGTGCTTAATTTGGAAATATTACAGCAGTGCACAATGTGATGAAAACTCAGTCCCCTATCACAGCAGTCAGAACGACCCCATGAGAAGTGCTTTCACAGCTGGATGATGCTCCTTGTACCACAGCTGTGTGAAGAGTATTTTCTGTTACTTTCTTTAGAAAGCTATGATTTCTGTATACATTGCACAGTATTATAGTTTTTATAATTCTAGGAAGTAAAATAAATCAACTGTTTTTTTTTTCTTTAGTAATTTAAAGATTTCTGATAAAAGAATAAAAAGACAATTGTGGAAATAAATAATAACAGTAACTAAGTAAACATGGTAGATCATAGAAAGGGGGCACAGTTTGCTGCCTGGACTTTCTACATATTTAAATTCAAATGCTCCATGCTTCCCCTCCCCTTTGTCCTCCTCTCCTTTCTTCCTCTTTCCCTCCCCACCTCTCTTTCTTTTCTTTCCATTTGGTAGTTGCTGCCGGAGCATCTACTGTGAGCACACAGCAGTGCACTACTAAATATCCAAAGCCCCAGTGTGACAGGGGCCTGGATATGCTGGCTGTGAGTGGGGCAAGATGCTTCCAGCTCTGTCATTTCTTTTCCCACTTTTTCTTCTCAGACTTTCTGTCCTGCACTGTGCACACATGTCTAGATCAGGTGGAACATTTGTCTTCTTCCTCCATATTTCAAATCTCTGATAGTGCAAAACAAGTAGCCAGATGGAAGAGAGTGCTGTGAGAATGGATGTTACCAAACAATTAACCCCGGGACTAAAGCCCAATGGAGCCAGATACCGAGAGAACCCAGAGCCAATCATCTGTCTACTGTACAGAGACAGGAGAAAAGAAACCACCTCCTACAGCTCTCGCTGTCTGATCTAGACCACATTGCTTTGTCGTATTCTTTGTTTTTCACTAGAGAGTAGGAAGAGCAAGAAGAAAGTAGTGAAGGTAAACAAACAGAGCTCAAAACCTTACAGGAGCCAGAGTGATTGCCTTAGAATGAGTGGACTTCCTCTCTCTACAAAAGATAGTGTGTTCTCCATCCCCACAAAGTTCAAGAGTATGAGAAAATACAACTTGGCCGTATAAGAGAGAGAAAAAAAATGACCCACTGCAGTTTTAAACACTGACTGTCACAATTAGCAGTACTATGCTAATTCTTTAAGCCTATTATGTAAAGCCCTCTTCTGTACGACTACAGTAGCACATGGTGACTGAGCTATGGTGACTGCAGCCAGCCCAGGTGTGCACTATTGGTATAAGCAGGATCTGCCAGGCACAAATGCTCTGCCCATCAACGTTCAGTCCTGACCTTTCCAAACCCATATCTTCTGCAGCAACCACTGTCAGGCAGTGGTATTGACTGCCTATGTCCTCATATTAAAGCCCAGAGAGCTAGTTTTGTTTTCTATCACAAACGTAGATGGGAAGCTACCTAGGTTAAGTAACGTAGTGATAGAGAATACCCGGGTACCATATAAGTTCAGACCGGCTCACCTAGTCCCTCAGTGAGTGCCCAGATGTGCTGGTTCAACTGGAGAAAACCATCTTACCCTCCTTTCTGCAAGGAGAAAAGTCAGGCTGGGAAGATGTCTGGAAGATATCATCCTGCCAGTTGGCACTGATGTGGAAAGCATGTTGTAGAACTGTGGTAACACCAAGTAATTTATGTTGATAAAATGCTTATTCTCTAACTGGAACCTAGACGCTTAACACTTCCAAATAATATGTATTGCTGATTGCAGAGATCTCATACCTACAAAGTGCTTTGGAAATGTGATTATTAATATGAGCTTTTATTTTGGTGGCCCAGGGAGCAGATGTTGCAAATCCTTCTCAGGATAACAGAAGCTGTCATGCAGAAGCCAAAGGATAAGCATGGAAAGGACTTGTTTGCCCAGAGCTTGGCAGGGTTGCTCTTCAGGGTAAGTCTTTTTTATTAAATGCTGCAAATGTAGAATTAAAGTAGACTTGGCAAATTAGTTTTAATTACTGAAAAATTTGCAAATTATATCAAATTAACTTTACATTTTTAGAAAAAAATTTTCTTAGCTTTGTCCTAAAAGTTTTGATCTGTTTTCCAGTTAAGAGTTGTGTTTTTAAGCTTCCTTCTCTGCCCCCTTCTTCTTGGTTTGCTTGAGAGTGGTAGGCATTACAAAAGTGACAGAAATAAGCTGGGTGGTGCTGGCGCAGACCTTTAGTCCCAGAATCAGAGAATCAGGTGGCAGCGGCAGGCAGATCTCTGAATTCAAGGGCCAGGCTGGTCTACATATCGAGTTCCAGGACAGCTAGAGATACAGAGAAACCCTGTCTCAACAAACAAACAAACAAACAAACAAACAAACAAACAGACAGGAGTTGAATATCTTAGTGGAGAGAAAGCCAGGTAGATCTGACAGTTATGGGATAAATAGAAATGTGGAAATGGGATAAAACTCTATCTAGACTATCATTGTGTCAAACAACTGTATGTAACGTCTCAGACTGGATGGAGTGGCTGTGAGGGAGAACTTATGCTTAGAAGACAGAGCCAGCCAGATTTGCTGAGGAAGGAGGCCCAGTTTGCTGAGTGGAAAGCTAGAGTAGGTTGTTCTAGATGTCCAGGAAAGTGAGCGGGAGCAGCTAACCTTTGGTTCTTTTAAGATGTGAGTGGTTGAGAATGGCCTAAAGAATTGAAGTCTACTTGGAATGAACGAATCAGGATGTGGAGGTAACAACTGTGGACAAGGCTTCCAAGAGCTCTTGACATAGAAGGGAGGAGTCGGAAGAAGGAACTGTCTGGAGGGGGTACTGTGTATGGAGGGTGAGGCTTACAGCAGGTGCTGTTTAAATGTTGGTTTGCCATTATGATATTCGAGTGAAAGAGGTCAGGATGGATTGGTCCAGAGGCAGGTGAAACTCAGGATCTGGCCAAGCTGGATGACTCCATTTGATCTGAGAGCCAAAGAGATACCAGTGCTTCCTGCCCCAGTGTGTGTAGGATCAAGAGATCAGCAGACCGATGATGGACTGCCCAGGGAAGCAGAAATAACACAGAGCAACTGCCTGGTCTACACTACTTTTAATAGGGTTCATAGAATTTATGAACATTTCTGAAAGAGACCAGTGAAAGAACTGGAAATATATGACATCTGCTTTAGGCCTGACTGAATAATTGATAGGCAGGAGCATAGTGGACTGAAGTGATGGCTGAGGAAGGCAACATCCTCTTCATCAGTTCCTAGTCTTGGCTGACATAAAGTGTGTATGTATAGTTCAGATAGTGTTTGTAGAGGTGGCAGAAGGAATTGGCACATACCCCCTAGCCTCAGCGATTCTCTCTCCATTTGACTACTTTGTCTACTTAGCTCATTGGTAAATGGGATAGGCCTACACATTCATTTTTATTTGATTTTTTTTCTAAGTCCGGCTGTACAATGCGCGTAGGTTGGTCCAAATTCTCAACTCTATTGGATCAGCCTTTTGAGTGCTAGGATTATAGGCTGTGTCATTCTACTATGACTATGTGGGGATTGTTTTCGTTTGCAATAGTCCAACCTGTTTTGTTGATGCTCCAGTACTGTCATGTGTCATTTGTCATACAGACAGAAATGTTCAGATACTTGTATGTGTGTGCGCGCACGTGTGTGTTTTATATTTGTAAAGAACTAGTAGAAGGTAAGGAAATTTTAAGTTGCCATTATCCTTTTTTCTTTTTCTAACTCTTCCTGTAGTGTTTATTTTTCCTCTGTTCTATTGATAATCTAGGTTAACAAAGTTTCCTCTACAAATAGTAGTATTTATCTCATTTAAAAATATTTGCCAAGTAAAGGGCAGGTGCCTCAAGTGGTGCTTGTTGTCATATTCTGAAGGTGATCAGAAAGCCTCACCTCTGCTGTCTGCACTAGGATCCAGTACTTGGCAGTGTTCAGTGTCCTGAGAGTTGGGGTAGGAGAGCATGTGGTTGGTCATCAGTTGCCTGTCTGAGAAGGAGTCACTTAAGTAAGGAGTGTTCCTGTGATTTGTATGCTGAGCTGTACCTGATTAAACATTGAGCATCAGGGCTGAGGGACCCTTGACGTACACTGACCCCACTGGTTTGTGTTTATGAGAAGTGTAACTCCAGAAAGGCCTACAGACTTTCTCCAGGACTCAGCCCAAGTTAGTGACACAACCTAGTGCTGGGACTATCACTCTCCTTCTTCCGTTTGGAAAAGCGTAATCAATTAAAAGGTTGTCCTGCTTTTATGTCCAGTGCTTTCCGATCCCATCCCTCTCAACTATCTTTGGGGATGTTCCACCATATCTAAGTACTGTGAATTTTGTTGGTGATTCATAGATCTGTATACATGTTTGTGACCTCTGACAAATTGTCTATAGTGAAAGAAGTCAGCTTCTTTCTTTTTGCTTATTTGAGAGAAGGTCTCACATGGCCTAGAACTCACTATGTAGACAAGGCTGGCCTTGAACTTATAAACATTTGCTTGTTTCTGCCTCCCAAGAGCTGAGTTTAAGACATGTGTCACCACATCATCTCTTTATTTCTTATTTTACACTTAGTAAAATGGTTTCCATTATACTTACTACACCAAGACATCCAGCTGGTTTTGTTCCTCCTACCAGTACTGTGGCAGAATGGGAGGTGATTGCAAGTAACTTAAGTAGTCTCTGTCCTCTCCCCTAAGATTATGTCTGTTGATCTAGTATTGGGTCAAGTTTATTGCCATTAGTATTTATTGAGTCTTTTTATTAAAACTAAAATGCCAGTTTCTGTCTGTACATTTTTAACTCCTGTCTTCAAAAGTTCAAGGCCATTACCAAAAAGCATATATCAAAATAAAATTAATAATCTTCATCTAACAGAAAATATTGACTTAATAATAAAATGGACCTAGTATTAGATAAAAAATTAGCAATTAGCAATTGATTTCTTTGCATGATGATAGGATAAACCAGCAAAGGAGTCTGCTCTGGCCGTGGAGACAGAAGCGTACATAGCATTTAGAGGGTAGTGGAGCTTATAGAAATGGATAAACAAAACCCAAGCAGGAGGTGGAGAGCTGCCAGAAGGAACAATCCAGAGTCAGAGGTCTGGGAGGTGATGAGTGGGAAAGTTTGACTGTGGCAGAGGAGGGACAGGATGTAAGTAGAAGGGGGTGCTTCCTGGAGAGTGTGGGTTTTTAAGATGAGGACGAATTGGAGCATATAGGTCTGAAGCAGAAGGTTCTGGGAAGAAACCTCGAGCAGGAGGTTTCTCAGAATGCAGACGGAGGTAAAGCTGGGTAAGTGCTGCTAGACGGGAGGTCTCGCGGGCTGAGGTTAAAGGCAGTCTCCTTCAGTGAGATTTCTTTGAATTCTGTAGCAGTCTCAGCGCTCAAAGTCATACACACATGAGGACTTAGACCATACATACAGGAAGGTGTTTGAGATAGCCTCTGTGTTGATAGGCAAAGAACTGCCTTTAGAAGCTGAGTAGTTGCTGGACAGAGGTGTTTTGCCTTCTCATTGATAGCAGCAGTGTTATCCATGGGCTTTAGAATAATAATATTTCCTCAAATAACTCATGTTACTCTAATTCAAATCCTGGATACAGTTGGTCAAAAGTAATGAAAAGGGTGTTATTTTAGTTTTTTGTTTGTTAAAAATCATAAATTTGGTTGATTTCAGACACTTATCGTGGCTTGGATCCGAGCAAACCTCTGTGTGTACATCTCTCGGGAGCTGTGGGACGACTTTCTCAGGGTGCTGTCATCCCTTACGGAATGGGAGGAGCTCATCACTGAGTGGTCCAACATCATGGACTCCTTGACAGCTGTGCTTGCGAGAACTGTGTATGGAGTTGAAATGACAAACCTACCTCTAGATAAGTTAAGTGAACAAAAGGAGAAGAAGCAGCGTGGCAAAGGTAAGAGCAGTGGTACGGGTGAGAGAGTGCCCATGTGTGTGTGGAAGCTATTAGTGTGTCGTAGTTCATAATGAGCTGAATCAGCTGCATACTGTCTTTTTCAGTGCTGCTCATTAGATTGTGTCTCCTATTACTTTGTTAACAATTACATCCTTAACTGATGACTAAAGAGACTGAGAAGAAAACTGAGAGAGAAGTACTGATAGCAGGAGAGACATCAACCAGTGCCCTCTACATAGTCTTCACCCTTATGATGGCTTTTTTAGTTACAACTGTGTCATAGACAGAAAGGAAAAAATACAAAGACCATATAGTGATCCACTCAATCAGGGTCGCTAGGTAAGAAGTGGTAAAGACAGACATCAGGCCTAGGCAAGTCCAGCCCAAATGCTACACTGCTAAGTTGCATGCTGCTGCCTCCCTAGAATGTGTGGAGAAATTCCAGGTGCTTGAGATAGCAGCCATTTTGGCTTTATTGTTTCTAGGTCAAACTGTTTTAAGACTTGAGGAAGTAAAAGTGATAGTTTTGAGTTGTA
Source organism: Grammomys surdaster (assembly GCF_004785775.1). Classification (NCBI taxonomy): domain Eukaryota; kingdom Metazoa; phylum Chordata; class Mammalia; order Rodentia; family Muridae; genus Grammomys; species Grammomys surdaster. The sequence goes on from NW_021604587.1 coordinate 2,589,565, forward strand.
AAACAGTGGGAGTCTCTGCGGGTGATAGTGTCATCCTCTTGTCTCTATGACAGTTCCTAAGGACTGTGGCATTTGAGTCAACTTGTCAATTCACTTGTACTGTAAAGACTTAGCTTGTTCATTCAAATGTGTATGGCACATAGCAAATGTATAAAGAAATTGGACAGAGTGGGAAGTAGCTATAGGTATGGTTAAATGCCAAATGCCTTCTATGGAGGCTCTTGGGCTTCCTGGGGAAATGGAGAGGGGCAACCTTGGATTTGACCTGGAACTTCTCAGGGTTATATCAAACAGAATCACAGAATACAGACATTTCCTTGGGTGATAAATAAATTTCACTTGATTCTAAGAAGGCCTCTTTCCTTCAAACCTTTGCCAAGTTACATATGTTGATAGTAGATTATGTTTTAGCACTAGTAACCTTTTTTTAGACTCTATCAGTTGGCTTTTGCTATGTGACAAATCACCCTAAAATCTAGTTTCTTAACCATTTATTTAGACCATGATTTTATGCATTGACAACGTGGGCCGTGCACTCTGCCACTGCTAATTCTCATTTTCATTTGATTCTGTCTGTGCTGTGTGGCCACTTATTCTTATTCTAGGAACTGCTCTTGCTCTTATTCTAGGAACTGACTGGCTGTCAGCCAGGCAGTGAGTATGACTGGACTACACACACGTTTCATAATCCAGCAGGTTGGCACATGATTGTTAGTATAATGTTATAGAAGAAAAATTTTAAGGTCTAACGTCTTCAGTTTTACTACCAAAGTAAGTCACATAATGAAGTCCAGAGTCACTGTGAGAACAAAGGATGTGGATACAGAGAGATGTGAACTAGTTCTAGTGAGGAGCTAACCGTATAAATGGACTAGGGACTGGCTTATCATGTATTCATTGCAGTCTGAGAATGGCTTGCCAAAGCCCCAGTTAGTAAAAGCGAGCAGCAAGCCAAAGCAAAGTAGCTTATGTTCATAGCTTTCCAGTAGAATGGCTTAATTCCAGTTTAGATTTTAATGGCACAGTGCAGTAATGTTTTAACATAGCTTTAGCAACAGGTCACTTTTTCTCCATAGTTGAAGCAAAACAGGAGTCTTTTTAGAAATACATACTAGACTAGAGGTCCTTATTCTCTTCAGGTTCCCCCTTGCATGTCTGAGGTTTCTGTGTGAACCAGGCCCTGGAAGTATCAAGGAGACTGCAGGAGACTGGCTACGTAAGACAGTGTTTTTTCAGTCTAGAGGAGAGTTTTCTCTCCTGAAGAGGGAAGAGCTCAGATACAAAATACAGCTTACTTTCTCAAAAAGTGTTTTCTATATCCTGAAGGTGTTTACACACACACACACACACACTCTCATACACACACTCATACACTCACTCACATGAACATTTCTACATGTGTGGGACACACTGTATCCTAAAGTGCTTTTTTCCTACCTAGTGTATAATAAACACAGTCCTATGAAGAGATAAGTTAGCATTGGAAAGTAAACAACTTCAAAGGTGCTGTTTTCCAGAGAGATATGAACAAATTATTTAAATAATGACCATGATAAACATCTTAATTTATATTGCCTTATTTAAAAAAGTAATTTAAATATTCATTATATAAATATGTGCCTAAGCACTAAACTAGGGAAAACAGAAACTACTTACCAAGGAAACCTAATGTAAAAACAAGCCACAAGTTGTATCTATTGTTTATATTATTTCTGAGCAAAAATAAATAAATAAAAAATCTCCCGAATGTCTTATTCTTTTTCCTTCTGTATTTCTTTTGGGGGCTTTGACCTTTCTTTTAAATATTTGACCAGGACACCATGAGGAAAGGGAAGTCAAATTGAAGACCACATTGTCTTGAAACCTTACAAAAATAAGATTTTAAATCATTTGTAGATTTTCATTAACTTGCCTATTTGACTGAGTATACATGGATCTCCACGGGGTTTATAGCTAGGTTGGAGTCTTCAGAAGCCAGGATACCATTTTAATATCAGGACTTCAAAAATTTTGGCTTATAAGTAATGGCTTTTAAAGTTCCATGGGACAATTGATGAAAAAAGAGACCATGAATTTGAAAAAGAGCAATGAGTGGGTGTATGGGAGGCATTGGAGGGAGGAAAAGATACGAAGAAATGATGTAATTATATTATCATCTCAAAAATAAAATAAAAGTAGAGAAGATCAAAAAAAAAAAAGTACCATGGGAAGTGGCATAAGTTCAGATGACTTTGTTCTTTCTTTGATTAATATCCACTTTTGCATTTGAAGTAAATACTATGCAGACACAATTTTTATGAAACTGTTGGAGATTAAAAATACTTTGGCAAGTATTTTTAGGGTATTGACATAGTTTCCTAAATTTCAGTACAAGAAAGCAATTCTTAATTTGTGGCAGAGAATCTCCTAGTGGTGAATTATTGTATGTATGGTATTTTTTGACTCTTGATAACATGCTATTTTATACATATTTGCCATTTGCTGAACAGCCTAGGCAATAAAATGAGTAGCAACAATCTTACTCTTTTTCAGGTTGTGTCCTAGAGCCCCAAAAAGGGACTGCTGTTGGGAGGTCCTTTTCTCTCAGCTGGCGTAGCCATCCAGATGTGACTGAGCCAATGAGATTCAGAAGTGCCACCACATCTGGAGCACCAGGAGTAGAGAAGGCAAGAAATACTGTTCGTCAAAAAGCAACTGGTAAATATTTATCACTAAACAAATCTAATTATTTTTAAATGAATTTATAGAAGTGTTTTAAATTTTTATTCAGAATTTAAACAGTAAACCTTTTATTAGATAAACTGTGTCAATATTTTATAAACTTTCTGTTCTATTTATTTCTCAAGTCACAGGTTTTATTCTTTATTTCTAAAATCTGCACTGTGAAAGGGAATGTGATAAACACATTTTTTGTCTTGGTGATGTCGTTATGAGGCAGTATTCCTTTTAGAGTTCCAGCAACGAAAACGCGGAGATACACTTGGCTTTAGGAATGAATGGACACACTCTCATCTTTTGCTTCTTTGAAAGCAGAGATCTTCCTATGCCATAGATGCTGCTTTTACAGCCCATTTGGGCTAGCACTGGTACTTGATGGAGAACCTGCTGACCAGCAGACTGCCTCCTTACAGTTTACTAAGGCCAGAGACAAATCTTTACAAAGGAAGCTGACGTTCACTATGAGGACAGTAAGATTCTCTTCTCCATTTGTGCTCTGATTTACGATTGAAACAACAGTACCTCAGTTTTTGATAGTTTCTCTCATTAGCAGTACCGTGCAATTAGAGTTGGTAGTCAACAGCTTCAGAAAAGCATAAACAAGATCTTCAGACTGTAAAATAAATGTTTGTTAAGTAACATATATTTTCATTGCTCATTAGAAGCCTAATGTAGATAGTTTAGCATCCTGCTGGCATTTTTTTTTTTTTGTCAAAGTATGTTGTTCTCTAACTGTAACTTCCTCATTCCTTATTATGCCTTAGCATTTGCTGCTAATTATCTTTTTAGTTATTTGCACCACCTATTCTGGTTGTTTTCCCTCATTCTATTTCTGAGAAACTTAATTCCTAAAACCATGCAGTACTGAGGAGGCCCACTGATTTCTTGTCTCAGTTCAATCCTAATTATTCCTGCTGTCACTGGTTCCTTGAGGGAAAGTGCTCAGAAGCATGTGGCAAAGGCAGTGTCCTTCCCAAGCTGTGCAGACTTATGCTACCTTCACCACCCTTGAATTCCAAGTATAAGCACTAGTTCAAAAACAATACATTTTATTTGTACATGTTGATCAGCAGCAAATGCATACGTGTTCCATATGACATGGCCAATCTTTGTTTTCACCAGATGGTTTAAGCCGACAGTATGGTGGAAGCACCAGCATGCTTTAGAAAGCATTCAGGAAAGGCAGGTTCTGTTTAACAATCTTCTAGGCATTTGAGGGGCCACATGACACTGCACATATATATACATACACATACACACATACATGTATGTATATATATATTTTTTTCTATTGTGTTTTATGTCTTTAAGAATGACAAATGTTATGAATTCATTGTTGCTTATTAATGGTCTTTGAAGATTTTTGTATACCTTGTTGTTTAATAAGACTAATACACATGGGTGATCTTACTCAGTTTTATTTTCCTATTTTAAACAATACCCAGAGTATTTTTCCTGTAGTGTCAGTGTGTAGAAGGCATTTCTGTGAGCATAGAAGCTGACTGAGACCATTCTCCATGTGCTTAGGAGGAATTAGTAGCAGCTAGCAGTAATTATTATGGGATAGCCACGCAAAAGTAACTTTGTTTCTCCAGTGTCATTAAGCGAGCATTTAAAATCTTCACACAATGATTCACCTCACAGATTTCAACTAGGTGAAGAAGCTGTCACTGATGCTGACACCAGGGAAATAGATTTTATAGAGAGGACATCAGAGTGTAACTGAAGAGGCCTGTCATGGAAAGACAACTCTGGCCCTGAGTGTCAATGATGGTGAAAATTCAGATGTTCAAACTCAGAGTGTTCAAAGTGAGTCTTAATTGCCACATAAAACAGCCAGTATTTTACTATTTCTAAAATGCATGGTGACCTATTTTGGAAAAATGCACAACCATTTCGTTACTAAAAGAAAAGGTTTTAAACAGTGCTCAAATAAAATGTCAGCTGAATACAGAGATAAACAAATCTTTTACACTTTGACATTTACATGGTTTTGCCCTTTACATATTATCTTATGCAGTCATGATTTATATAAGTAATCTCATCGCTGGAAATGCTGATAGTAAGGAACAGGGGAAGGGACAGTAGAGTAAAAAGTTTGTTTCAGTTTTTTCAAATGTGCCACTAATGTATATGGTTTTGTTTTACTAATGTTTAGCAGAGATACATAAATATTAATAACACAGCAAAAAATCACTTGTATTTCAGTTTTAAGGATAGCACTGATAGTTCTATGGATTTTAAGGATAGTTTTATGTATCTAAAGCACGTTCTGTGCTTATTTGATTGAATGTTTATTTAAACCAACAATGTATGAGAAAATCAAAAGTTCATATTGAGAAACTTTTGCTCAACTAAATGTGAAATACAATATAAAAAGATAGGTTTTATGGATATCAAATAAAACTATCTGAGTCATATATTTATGAACTTTGGGGGATATCTAGATCACTAAATGTTAAATGATTAGCTCTTAAATACAGTCAGCTCTCAGTAAATCAATTTCTGAATTATTTACGACTTACTAGAAAAATTTTTGTTTTGGGCCTGATTTTCCTTTCCTCACTGTGGTCTTTGTATGTGTATCCTTTAGAAGAGATAGCAGATGTGTTGATAATGTAATAATGATGTGATTAAGCAAGCAATCCAGACATCATTCTGATACACAGCAGCAAAAAGAAGCATTCTTAAATGAAACTAGTTCTTTGTATGGCATAACCATTCTAAGTCATCAGTGATTGGCTAAAAGGTTGGCTGTGTTTAGAGACTGTGATTAACTACTCTCATTTTATTGATTTCTTTAAAGCTTAAAATGGCTTCCTTTAAATGTTTAAAGGAAATGCAGCACCTTAAGAACTTAGAAGTGGTAAACAATCTTGTTGTACGATGATATAATGTTACTTTATCTCTCCTGGAAGCTAAGCGAAGCCAGTCTATCAGCAACTGTGTCCACCTCTCTGAGGCTTTGCCTGCTACTAAAAGCGTCCCGCTCCTCCTCCATACCGTGAGCGCTCTCTTCCCTGGTCTCTCTTACTCCTCTTGCTCTCACAGGCTGTCAGGTACTGTACTGTTGTCTGTGTGTCCATCCATATCCCCTGGCTTCTCCCTCTTGCCCAAGGCTGAGTTTCCTTCAACCACCCCTAGTCACACTAGGCTGTCTGTTGCACTTGTGCTAAGTTTCAAAAAACATTGATAGTTGTTTTTGTGTAGTTTATGTTTAGTAGCTATGAAGTAGTAAAAAATTCTATAATCCTGCTAGTTATCAGATTCATGCTGATAATTGAGGTTTTAATTAAAAAAAACTAAACAGTGCTAATTTTAAAAACATTTGTTCTTAGACTTCATTTAGTTAATTCAACTGAATTAAGTTTATGTGTTTTTTTCCCCTCTAGCATGCAAGGTGAAAATAGTTAATAATAATCTATTGTGTATCTTGAAATAGCCTGAGTAGGGTGTTTTGAATGAACTTGTCAAATGATGAGAGTGATACATACATGAGTTATCCTGCTCTGATGTCACTTCGCCCACACTGTCCACGCATCAGTGCCACACTGTGTCACTGTGTGTTATATCACCCTGTGCCAGTTACAAAGGAGGATATCGTAGTACCAAAAACAAGTTTTCTCATGTTTTGCCCCGTCCCTTCTCAAAGGGAATTTACTTTCTGTGTTGAGTAATTAAATCTACAAAGAGATATTTTTCAGTGATTTTAAGATGAACTAGATCTTAATTAAGAGAGAAATGTTTTTATGTTCCTTTTATGTTCTGAATTCTGATATAGATTAAGACATTTTCAATACTGGAGATTGTGTACTTCTGGTTTCTATAGCGCAAACACTGTAGCGCCATTGTAGTTTGGCAAAACAGATGAAAGCTTAAGTAAAATACCATGAGGGAAGGAGTTACTTTTAACTGAGAGTGGGGACTAGGATGTTGCTTAGAAACTCTATAGTAAACACTGAATGTGAAAACAGTAAGGCTGGCTGGCACTGGAAGGGGTGACCATCAGGTAAGCTGCTGCTGAATAGTAAATGCTTGAGGATGAGATTGCCCAGAAAATGATGCCTCTTAGTGGTGATGAATGAGGCATTAAAAAGACTTGGCTATGTATTTGGCTAATTGACAGCAAGTAGAAATCTTTAATGTGAAAAGTTTTATTTCTTTCTCTATTTTATTTCCATACTTTTACATTTAAGTTTGTTTTACATTTAAGTTTTTGTTTTTATATACAAGTTTTTCTGGAATATATTCTCAGAAAAAAAAATCCTTCCTGTTAATATCTTCATTTGTAAAAGTTTTGATCCTATTCAGAGTTATATTTTCATTTACTCAAATTCTCGGTTCTTATATGTGTGTATATGGCACCAGCAGAAGTTGAGTAACTTTCTGCAATGACTCTCAACTAGGAATGATTTGGCAACATCTGGAGACATTTTTGGTTGTCATGGTAAGATGTTGCTATTGGCATCTAGTAGGTAGAAGCCAGAGATCCTACTCAGTACCCTCACTGAAACCAGTCTACACCAGAAGATGGTCAAACCTCAAAGATCTATCGTGCAGATGGGGCAAATGGCCCTGTAAAGTGGAGCAGGCTGGAGCAGGTCTGTGTTTCCTTCTTTGCCGTCTTTACTGCTTTTATAGCAGGGTGACTTTAAGGACAAACTGCTACTGCCATTTGATGTGACAGCTACTGTAATGAGTGCCTTCTCATCTGACTCCAGGTGTCCTTTATTAGTTAGTATGATGCCATTGTCCTTTGTGACTGTCCTGTCAGTAGACTAGGCTGAGAGAAGTGTTTACCAGTTCTAGGAGTATCCGTTCTTCCTAGCTGCTAATTTGCAGTGGGGTTTGTGTTCTGATGTACCTTTGAGTGGATTGGTATATCCTGCTAAGCTGAACTAAATAAATAAGAAATCATAAGCAGGTTCTTTAAATTCCCCTTTCTGGCTACAAGTTGAGTATTTTTTGCTTTTCTTTTAGTTTTACTGTGTCAGTGGCTGCTAGTTTTGTTTTTATTATGGCAGCAGCAGTCCTTGTTTTGGTTTCTAATCTGTGTGAGTCCACCCACCAAAATTGTAATAATAGAAGCAATGGTAGTAGATCTGGAGGTGTGGGAAGCCAGTGGCATTTGAATTTGGGGAGAGTCAAAATCACCTGCTTTCATTAATATGAGTATCAAGAAATCTGTGCACCTGGGAAGTAGGTGTGGCAGCTGGGGAATCCCCTCGCTTGTTCATGAAAACAGTCCCTCCCAGTTGTCTTGCAGTGTTACTGTCTTCTCTGTTGGGACATTTATTAGTCTGTAGCACTTGCATGCTATGCAAAGGTAGACTATTCATTTTTCTTTTGGGAATATTGTAATGATTATAGCTAGCAGATTGACTGTTTTCCTTTATCCCAATTTATGGCACCTAAGGGGAAGTCTTGCTTAGCTGCTTCTCTGTCTTTCCATAAGCTCCATGGAAGTGCTTCTTGTTAGGACCTGGACTAACTTACTCTCAGTAAGCATGACTTTGTGGACATCAAGGGTGTTAAATGGAAACCATCTCCTGTGCTTTTATAAGGCTAAGCTGGCATCATGAATGATATTTTTAAAACTAGGACCTTACATTCTAATTGTGCTTGTATAGCCTTGCATGAGGGATAAATGGAACATAAGAAATTTTGCTTATTTAATAAGATGAAATAAGGAAGTCTGTAATTAAAGAGTGAATGAAAAGTAGACAGACATCTGGAGAAAATAGAAGTTAGCTGAAGAACATACACATTTACTTCAGTCATGCCGACTCTTCTCAGTGGGGGTAAAAGAAATGAATCCTTATGATCATTTTGCTGATGGTTTCAGTGGAGCTTTGGAAAGCAGTGGGTTAGGAATGGTGTTGAGTAACTACATCCTCAAGAGACAGGAAAGTTAGTGCTTTTGATTGGGTGTCATTAGACTTCACAGAGAATAAATGAACTTAGAATCTGAGGCAGAATTCAGCTCTTCAAAGTGATTTAAACAGAAATTGTGTGACATTCAAAACAGGATGCACAGTTGTTTTGTAACTCAGATGCCTTTTTTTTGTTTGATAGGCAACCCTATGTCTTTATATTTTACATCAGTAGTGAAATCAGTTTCATTAGTTACAAAAAGGCAACTCAACAGGGCACAGTAGAATGTGAGCAGTCTTAGCCCAACATGGTCTTTCTTCAACAGCAACATGCCAGCAGAGGGAGTCAGAGAACCATTAGGAAGGAAAAGGTGTTAGAGCATCATTCTCTTGTCCATTGTATGGAGCTCTTACTGAATACAGTGTAACACACACAGCAAGGAATATGACTGTTCCTTTCCTTCCACTTCTCTTGCCATTCTTCCATTCCTGCCATTTCCAGTTCTTTCTACAGGCTTGGATTTTCTCCATCTGAGAAGTCCCTCTTAACAGTTTTGCAAAAACAAAGCCTTAAAAGATGTATTAGGCCTGCCTGTTGGGAAGGCAGACAGCTGGTGGTAGCAGGCTCTGTGTCCTCCGTCTGCTGTGCTGAGGACCAGTGGGGACACTCTAATTTGGAAGCCACGGTGCTGTGACTGTGCTGCATCCCACCAGATGGCGATGTTCTTTATCTTTACAAAGATGCTGCCAGAGTTGGCTCAGTTCTTATTTACTTCTGCTCAGAACTCAGAAACTGGCATCCACCAGTGTTTGGCATCAGGCTTCAGAGGGGGGTAGGGGAAACACTCTTCCCTCTGTCCACAATTATTTTTGGCTGATTATTTTTTCAGGAAGTTTGGAAGCTCTTGGGCTCCCTCTACTGATACAGGAGTAACAAATAGAGTATTGTCATTTCACCATTTTGTGAGATAGAGTAAGAGAATAAAGGGAAGGCCTGGTCCCATAATGTTTAGGGACCGGATCCTATCCTAGCAGACCTATGAAAAGAGCCTGGTCTTTGCTTTGGAATGTATATGTAGATGAAAATGTGTAGATATGCCTTGTGTGACTTCTATGGAAAAATGCCTAAGTGAAGGCAAAGATGACTTGGGAAAGATGAGGCTGTCCCTCCATGCCATCTTAGCCTATCATTTTTTCTGTGCTCAGCTTCCCATCACCATCCATCTTTAAACTCTGGTCTAGTTGGAACTTTGATTCATAATGAAGACTCACACAGAGTGCATAGTTTTGAAGCCTTGTAGTGTACTAGTGTAGTAGAAAATAGAATTTTCATTTGGGTAGAAAAAAAGCAGAGTAGCAATCATTTATGGAAATCACATGTATTAAACCCAGAATCATTCTGTTTCCACACATCTCCTCAGTTGGAGTGAGTCTTTACTGTGGCTTATATCCAGGTGGGAAGACTTCACCTGGGGTGAGCATCACCAATTGGCAGTGAATCTCCATATCAGCTGAGCAACCAGGAGACATAGTCAGTTTAGATAATACAGGCAGAGTTTGAGAACTCCATTTTTAAAAAGTAGTAAAACTTTGACTTTTTTTTTTCTTTTTTTTTTTTCATTTCATTTCATTTTTTAAATTTTTTTCATTTTGGTATGGGGATATGAAGTTTTATGACCTCATCAGTGAGTTTGGAGTGTAGCGAGGAGCTGAGCAGTGGCTCAGGATGCAGAGCAAGATGTATACATGGTTGGTGCAGCATGGGGATGATGGGCAGGGGACAGGGCTGAGATTAGCAGAGGAGAGTGAAGGGCAGGAGGAAGAGAGCAGCAGATACCAAGTGTTGCTGAGACTACGGAGAGTGGGAATCCTGCATGATGAGTAGGGAATGGTTTGTGCGTAGGATTGAGGCAGTGCAGGTGAACAGAGAGTTGATTGATGGCAGGCGGTCATGCCTTCATTTTAGAGGGGCCTCTCTGGCAGCCATGTAGAGAAAAGCAAACAGAAGGAGCCAGTGACTAGTTAGCAGACTACTCAGATGACCTAGGCAGAAGATGATACAGTCCTGGGGCTGTGAGTCTAGAGGGAAGGGGTAGGGTGCCATGACTGGTCTTAAAAGATTCAAATGAATTGTGCACTTTAGAAATGGCTAGAAGAGGACCCATTCTCCAAGGGAATAGAGGATGTCAAAAGTATTGGCAAGATTATCTAATATTAAGTGCTCATCTTTGGTTTTCCACTTTATACTATGTAAATCATTTTTGTGCTAAGAGACTAGTTCAGCTTTGTACGTTGTAGTAAGAGTGTTAAGTAGCACTTTATTTTGCACAGTTGTGCACTATCTATTAGAAGGAGTAGTACAGTTGGACTTTCTGTTTCCTTTCCTCTGAGTTTAGTGTTGGGGGGACCACCTGTGCTCTCCTCAAGTATTATTTATCATTTCCTGCATTTCCTACATGGCTGAGGCTGGCCTGCTGGGAAATTTCAAATGACTTAGCGCTATCAACCATTTTTGCATTTTTCCCTCTTGCTCCCTTCCTTCACCTGGAAAACAAAAGGTTAACTAGAATTAAGAAAAACTTATTCATGGAGTGGATTGTTACTGATAATAAGTACAGGAAGTTTGATGATGTTCATGCAAATTACCTTACAGTCTGGTTTCTAAAAAACATCTAAAACTTAGTGTTTTAAATGAGTTAAGTGTGAAATGTTTTGTATCCTTTCCACCCTCAGTCCAGTGTGTTTTGTGTTAATGCTTTCAGAAGTGGAGGAGTTCCAACAGGCAGAGAGCACAGCTGCAGCCGACTGTGACTATCTTGTGGTAGGCCAGCAGCAGGTGCCCCGGAGCAGCAGCACCTCCGACATCACTGAGCGCTTGTACTCAGACTCTTCTCAAGGTATGTGGAAGCTTCAGCTGTTTGTTTAACTGGTTGATTAATTTTGAGGACAGGGTCTCCCTCTTTTTCTGTCGCAGGTCAGGGACTCATCTGTTGAATAGGCTAGCCTCGAACTTTCAGGTCCCTCCTACTTCTGCCTCCCAACTACAGGGATTAATTGTCCTATGGCTGGCTGAGTCCTTAGTTATTAGTACAAAGCCATAGGTTTGGTCTTGGGATGGGGGTAAGCTGCAGGTAGTATTGCTTATTACATTTATTCTAAATGGATGGAGGGGGAGAGAGGGAGGGAGAGAGGAATTGGATGTTATGTACATGTTGCTAGTGTGTATATGTGCATGTCTGGAGACCAAAGGTTGACTTGAGTTATAGTTTTTCTTGATAACTTCCAACCTATTTATTTATTTAGAGGCAAATCGTTTTGCTGATGTTTGAAAGCTTACCAGTGAGCTCTAAAGAGGCTCTTGTCTCTGCCCTGCCCCAGGTTACAGCCCTGTGCTGCCTCATCCAGCCTTTTACATGACTTTTGGGGACCAGAGCTCAGGTCCTCAAGCTTGCACAGCAGGCCCTATACCATTGAGCCAGCTCCCCAGCTCAGGTATTTATTTACTTTTTGATTTGACTGTAGAATGTGACTTCTGGCAGTGAAACTGCCTTGCTATATAATATATTTTTCTAATATACTCTGCAAGTTTGGGGTGACTGGGAACTAGAGAGGAGTCTGAAGTGACTGGAATAGGAAGGACAGAGTGTTCCCAGAGTAAAGACACTTAGTAAGGCACAAGGCAGAAGGAAAGCATGAGAGGCAGGAGGGCTAGGCTGTGGGACGAGTTGGAGGGGGTGGAATGGGAATGAAAGCTGGCCAGCGGTGTGAAGGGTTATTAGCAGCTCACAGACTCACTGAGGTGGAAAGGAGCCCTGTCAGAGCCGGCACAGGGTTTCTCTAGCTTTTCACGACAACGTGGTGTGGAGGACGAGGAGACACTCAATTGTTCCTGAAGCTGCAGACAGTGCTAGTGTATCTTCCAGTGAAGAAACAAATCTCAGTGTGTACACTGTCAGTGAATGTGCCGGCCATTCCACTTTAGTTCCATGAATCAGTCAGAAGACAACCTGTCTTGTTTGTCAGCAGGGTCTCCTGTGTCTTCTGATAGCAGAGTTAGCAGATGAGAGGGAAAACTTTTTCCTTAGAAAGTCCCCTGAAATAAGACATTGTAGCAAAAATAAGGATGAGGAAATCTGTGATCTGAAAACTTTCTGCTCTTTAAAGGGCTTTGTGTGGCTGATTAGGGATATGCGTATATACGTGGTGGAAGAACACTTGCCTAGCATACAGGAAGCCCCAAGTTTAATTTTGGACTATCAGGAGAAACAAACAAAGAAAAAAATTGCTTTAAATATTTGGGAGAATGCACCAGTTACCTGGGGCTTTCCTCTAAGAAAGTTTTTTAATCTTTCCAAGTTTAAACAAAGTTCACCTGAGAGAAGTAAAGCATCTAGTGTCCAGTGTAGTGTACTTCCTTCCTGAAGAGCTCAGACAGCATTGCTTGTCTAAGGGATTCCATTAGCCCAGGCTAGCCTGGAACATGCAGCTGACTCCCTAGACTCTGGGTGCTAGATTATTAGCATGCATCACCATGCCTAGCCAAGAGGAAATTTTTAAGTTCCATGACCACATGTATGTATGAGGTAACACATATGTGGATTACAATGATTTATGTATGCAGATTTCAAAAGCAGCATGTTATATAAGATAAACATGCAATATTTGCTGTGTAAAAATTTAAATTAAAGGACTATAAGACTACTTTGATTTTCTTAATTTGGTTTTGATGTTTTTCTAGGAACTGGTTTTATTTGTTAATTTCTTTCAAATTTATTGGCTCCATATTATTCATCAGAAGAACTTATGATCTTTCCTTAAATCTTTACAGGCTCTGTGGTGGTATTCCTTTTTAAATCATTGACCCTGTTTCTGCTTTCTTATGCTAGTCTTGGTATTCAGGCAACACAGAGCCATCCTGGTGTTCCCTTCCTGTTGCTTCACAGGCCAACCCAGGCAGCCCTTTTGTCCAGTGCTGTCTCCAAGAATGATACGCTGCATGCTCCTGTCCAACATAGTATACTAAGTGGAACTAGGAGCCAGAGTGAACAGCTTTCCATCTGCTCCAATTGAAGCTAACTATGGGCTGTAGGTCAGGACTCTGTGTAGATTGGACCCTTGCTAGTGCAGACCCGTAATTCAGCACCGTTATATATCCTATGACATTTGGATACAATGGTTTATCTATCTGTTTCTGCCTCTGCCAGCCTGCCTGCCTGCCTGCTTGTCTGTCTCCTATTTTACCTTCTGAAACATTCATTTTATTATTCTTACTCCTATCTCTAGGTCAAAGGGTAGAACATTCACAGAATTTGAGCGCTTCAGAAACCAAGTCTGTTCAAGAGAGTAAAGGACATGTGACACAAGAACATGAAGGAATAACAGTAAGATTTCTAAGAGAATGTCCCTCTGCTATGATAACCAAGCATAAAGTATACAACAGCAATGAATTTATTGCTGGTAGTTAAAGTTTTTCCAACTTAGATTGATTAGAGGTCCAAATAATCATGAAGTCACTTAAGGTTGTACTTGTTTTGTATATAAAATACAGTTGTTCTACATAGATGGAGGGGTGCAGCATGAAGTAGAATTTACTGCCAGATCTCATGTTGTACAGTTTACTTTTGAGCAAGTATACTATAAAACCTTCGTTTCAGAGTCCCATTTCTGTATTTTAGATGGCATGCTGTACCTGGTACACTATTCCTAAAGTATATCTGGTGTGGTTTTGTTTGATTTTTGTAAAGAAGGCATTATTTTTTTTTAAAAAAAAGTAAATAGCCTTCTTGAACCGTTTTCCTGTAACTGTCAGCCAGTTAAGGTAATACTTTATTTTACATACTTTTCATACAGAATATATTTCTGTATTTTGCTTATATGCACTATTATTTATTTTGTGTAGTTTGTGAATGTTTTGTCTTTCCAAGCAAACTGTAAATTGCTAGAGAATACTGGTTGCCTCCTGATTTTTTAGTCCTTTGTGTTTAATACAAGGTCCAGTATTTACCGGTGGTCAGAAAGTTCTGTAGTGCATCAATAGGAAGGCCCTGAGCAGCCCTTTGAAAGTCTGGGTGGGGTGTGTACTTTTTCTACCCAAACATTCATGGGCACTCAGGCCTCCTGGAGAACTGTGTGTATGTGCATTTGATTAGAGAAGCAACTAGAACTTCAAAATAAACCACGTGTGCAGGATTTGACATCCCTTCTTAGTGTGTCCACTCAGCTGTGTTAGTTGGCCAAGGAGAGAACATGAATTAGAGTTTTGGGTCTTGAGAAATGTGTAACTTAATTATATTAGCCTGTGAGCAAACCCTTCAAAAGGAAGATAGTATTCAGTGTTTTCTTACTATTATTGCTTCTTTAATTTAAAAATAGGCTAGGAACATAACAGTCTGGTAAAAGTTTCAACTTTCTGGTAATGAAAGCAGCATTTCTTTTTGTCTGAAGATCTTGGTTCGAAGGAGCAGCAGTCCTGCTGAGCTGGATCTGAAGGATGATTTACAGCAGACACACGGAAGATGCAGGGAGAGACAGAAGAGTAAGTTTCAGGAAGTGGGGTTTGCGCATGTCTGCTCCAGAGTAGGCCTGTTTTAGTTTTCTCTTCTTTTCTAAGTAAAGTTGTTATCAGTGGAGAAGAGCTGACTGCGGAGAATATTTTTGATCGGGACCTTAGAAATTATGTAGTTAATCCAGCTGGCAGAACAGTTTCCACTAGTTACCTATACCTGAGAGGCCTTCTCTATCCCCGGGCCTTTATCCAGGTAAGAAGAACAAGAGGGACTTAGGGGAGCAAAGAGACACCTGAGGAAAAGCTACCTTTCCCACAAAGTCCCCACAGGGAAGGAACCCAAAGCTTCAGAGGTACATGGAAGCCAGTGGGCAAGTGCATGAAAACAAAATCTCCCTGGAATCCTGGGATGTTATCACATGCTACAAAGTCTGGGCTGGGTTCTCCTGTCCTCAGGTCTCCTTCTTGTCAGTGTAGCAGAGTGGCAGCTCCTGCATACCCAGGCTGGCCCTTGCTGGTGTGTAATGTGGCTCTTCTCCTGCACCGCCTTCCCCCTCTAATGCTTGTAGCTCTATAGAGAATCCTCTGTGAGACCCAACTGATGACTCCTCCGCTTAGTGAGACAACTCTCAGTTTTTTGCAAGTGGATAGAGGACAGCAGTAGAGATGGCACAGCTGAGGGGCCATCAGCAGTAGAAGGGGAGGGAGGATCAGGCAACTTCAAGCAGCAGGGCTATTTAGGCTTATCCTGTATCCATTTAAATAAATAACTACATAAGTCTTAAAATCTCTGCATAATCACATTGTGACAAATTTAAAGTGTTTAAAGGAGAAAAGTTTCAGTGCTGCAGAGTTATAGTGGTAGAACACTTCATTCCAGAATCTGCTTGCATGATGCAGCCTGGTTTAAGTTTAAACGTTGGGCTTTAAATAGCAGAGTAAACAAACATGCAGTGCTGTAAAATCAGTTACTACCATACTCCTCTTGTTTCTCACATCTCATGATGGATCTTAAAGGGAACTAGGACTTGGTGTAACTTTCCGGCACATGGAATAATTGAGCAAAAACAATGATCAGAGTACTGCTTCATAAAGCCTTTTAACGTCCTATACTTGGAAGATTTAGTTTTGTTAAGCAAGTATCTATCAGGGACACTACTGAACCCCAGCTATGTTCTTCATGTTCCACCCAAACCCCTGAGCAAATGCTGTCATCTGGGCAAGTGTTACTTACATAGAGATAATTTTGAATGTTATCTTCATATAGCTTCGGTCTCAAACTTTGGTTGCTCTGTGTGCCAGGTGAAAGTACTGGCAGTGACACAGCTGTGGGCTACAGCAATGAAGCAGAGCTAGCCGTGAGCCCGTGGCAGACCTGTGAGGAGGACCCGGACCTGAGCACGCCCACAGATGCTGTGGCTGACTCTGATGCCCGCCATTGGTTACAACTGAGTCCTGCTGATGCTTCCAACTTAACAGGTAATTGTGTTTGAAAAGGATTATTGTTGCAAACAGGAGATCCTAGAGTTCCCCACTCAAATCCCTAAGCACAGTGTAGTGGGATGACTTTCAACCACATTGAACTTGCAGCTCCAGTCGCCTGCTCACAATTGCTTGTGAATTCTTTTTTTTTTTTTAATTTATTTATTATATGTAAGTACACTGTAGCTGTCTTCAGACACCCCACAACAGGGTATCAGATAACATTACAGATGGTTGTGAGCCACCATGTGGTTGCTGGGATTTGAACTCATGGCCTCTGGAAGAGCAGTCAGTGCTCTTAACCACTGAGCCATCTCACCAGCCCCTGCTTGTGAATTCTCATAGTCTTGGATGGAGAGAGTTTTAAAATCAGGCAGATGTGGAAGGAAGCCTGCTTATGACCACTGTCTACCATAGGAGGAAGTGATAGTGGCCATTACCGAGGTCTTTGGAGGCAGACAATATTGTTGTTTTAGCTTGCATGTACCACACATGTAGAGCAAGGAGATTTGGCTATCTTATTATTTAATTTTTTAATTATCATAAAAATTTTATATATTCAATGTAAAATTATGACATATATGTGGAGTTATCAGTCATAAAAATAAAATGAACAGCAGTGGGCTATTACTACCCAGTTTAAGATCTAGAAGAATACTGGCATAGGTGAGGTTCCAGAAACCCTATTCAAACCTGTTATCTTCCCAGCAGCCTGTAGTGCTGGCCCCATTTTTAAATAATAATAATAATTACTGAAACTGAGGAGATGGTCCAGTGGGTAAGAGTGCTTGTTGTGGTAGTTTGAGGGGTGAGTTTGAATTCCCAGCCAGGTATACAGGATTTAGCTCTAAGGAAATCCAGTTTTACAAAAAAATTTACACTGCAGAAGCTCACAGAAAATGTTATCCATCTAGAAAACAACCAAGGAACAACACTGGAAAGGGTCAGGGGATGGATGACATGTATTTGGAGATATTTGACCTGAGAGACCTCAGCCATCTCATCCTTAGTATGTTTTTAAAGTCTTTACTAAGGAGCCTATTTTTTTTTTATTAGTAATGTAACTATCTAAAATGAACAAGAACTGTCAAAAGAAGAAGGCCTCCTATCCCAACTTCTGGTGTTTCCCCTGCTGTCTGAAAGAGAAGCAGTATATCTTCCAGAGATTTTGCCTATGGATATTATAATAGCAATTGGCCATAGGCAGAGCCTTATGGTAGTGCTAGGGGAGGCAGTGTTAAGTTTGTAGTTGGTTTGTCTTCTCTTTCCCCTTCTCATGTACTTTGTAATGTCAGTGTTTATATGAATATATCTTGATTTGCTCTTCCTGAATTTATTCTGAAGTTATTAATTGAAGAGCAGAAACAAAACCTGAGTGCAGCCATGCAAACCTTTAGCCTCAGCATTGTGGGCAGAGACAAGTAGATTTTGGAAACTCACCGACCAGCCAGTCTAGCAGAAAAGCCAAGCTTCTAATTCAATGAAAGGCTCAGTTTTAAAGGATTAGAGTAGAGACTACAGAGGAAGATATCCAACTTGTGGCTTCTTCATGTATGCACATAGGCATGTGCACTCCCATACATGTACGTACACCACCCATACCACACAGACCTAACTAAATACATACATAAATAAGTAAATAAATAAATGATCTGATATTTCCCACTGGGCATGGTGGCACATACCTGTAATCCCAACAGTTAGGATGTGGGCCAGGAAGTATGTAGGAAATAAATACCCATTTTTAAATGCTAAAAATCACACAAAAGTACAAATAAAACCTAAATTTTCTTCCAAATGAATTTTTCTTAATAAAGCAAACTTTAATTTTCATTTTGATATAAAGCCAAAGTTAACCAATATTAGACCAAAGTCTGCTATTTTTGCAAATCCTTGGAATTATAACATTAAAGTGTCATTCAATCAGCATTAATGGTATTTATATACATAATGTATAGAATAAGTAATGATCTTGATGGCAATGCTATGAACTTATATAGGATTTAAGACTTCTAATTCTATATGGCAAGCAAGCTAAATCTCTCCATTTCTGTTTCGTGAGACCCAGAGGAATCATCTCCCCCTCCACCCCCCCCCCACATACATTGAAAAATACTAGTGAGTGCCTGAGACAGACTGGTCTCCAAATGCTGAGCTGTCTCTCCGCTCTCCACTACATTACTGTTGGTATAATAGCTGTGAAGCTCTTTGAACTACTGGAGGGTTGTTAATGCATTTAGGGCCAGTATATAAGAGATCTCTCCACGATGATATGATAGATCTAGTGCTGTTTCTGACTGGAATGTTCTTAAAGGTGAACCAGATGCAATTATTTTTATTGAAAGCAAAGAAAATTGGATGAGTGCTACTTTTGTTTGTCCTTGGGAAAGATTAGTTTTGATCCCATTTCAGAGTACGCATCTGACTGCTTAGTGTAGTGAGCTGTGTAACTCTGTATGGTGCACCACGTTGTGAGTAACTCCTCCAAATACTTTGTTCTTTGAAATACTAAATGGAGACTCAGTACACATGGTTCAAGAGTTCATCCTGTCAGCTGTGGAAAGCACAGACTGTAATATGATGAGGCTTAAGGATTATCACAGTTCTGAACTTAACTTTCAGTTCTTAAGAGAACAATTTCTTCATAAATACACACACACACACAGACACACACACACACACACACCCCAAAACTCTTGTTAACCTGATTTTTAGGAGATACAGAAATAGCAAGCCATCTGATGGACTTGGGTGTGTGGCTCAATGGTAGCACTTGCTTAGTGTGTGGGGGTCCCTGGGATTGATCACCAGCAATACAGAAAACAAAGTATTGTTGTGTTTCTCACTGAATAAACTTGCTCATTACCAGCTGCTAGAATGAAGAAGCCTGGGGTTGGGGGAATAGGGCAGCTAATAGGCTACTTTTGTGTTTGCTTGCTGTTTAAATCATTTCATGTTACTGAAAACAATGACTAAGTTTAGTATGTGTTATTCTAAACTATACCTGGGCTATGCTTAATCAGGCCTATTAATACATGTAAATAAAATGGTGGAAATTAGGAGAAATTGTCTCTGAATGCAGGAGTCACATAGGGAATCATCAAGTTTAGTCAAGAAATAGAGGAAGAAAACATGGGAACAAGCTCTGTTGTCTTTTCAATAGGAAAAACAAAGCAAGGTATGGTGAGCACTCTGTTGTAAGTGAACTCAGTAGACTGTAAACACCGAGGCTGTCTAGTTGACTAGAATTTGGTCCTGGTGTGGGAAAGGCAGGAATAGATGGGCTGATCTATCTGAGACAAAGGTGGATAAGCAGGGAAGATGCTTTTGTTGGTTCACTTACATATGAAAAGCCCATACTCTCGGTGAGGGAGAAGTTTGCTATTTCTACAGTAAAGTAACATCAGGAGGGGCATCTCCTCTCTAAGATGCAAGGCCCTGTGAGCCCTAGCATTAAGAGTACAGAAGATGGAAAGATGCAGTAATAATAATAAACACATGAAGTCTGCTTAGGCAGTAACTCAGAAGTATGGTGTATCTGTGGCTCTGCTTCTACACTCAGCATTGCTTCTCAACTCATCCTTTAGTTAACAGAGAAGCTTGTGGTCTAGAAATACAGGATTAGATACTGTGAGAAATATAAAAATTGTGTGGGGCTGAGAAGATGGCTCTTTATCATACACTTATCATACAAGCATACAGGCCATAGTTGGATGCCTAAATCCCACAGGAAAACCAAGCAGGTATACCAGTCACTTGTAATGCCAGCACTCAGGGGACAAAGATGAGGGCCCGGTGTAAGCTGGCTACCTAGACAAAGTGGAACTGGAGAGCTCTGGGTTCGGAGAGAGATTTTTTCTTAATAACTAAAGTGGATAGTGATTGTGATGTCAACCTAAGGCCCCCATATGCACTCACACTCACATACATGCTTCTACACATGTGTAAGCATACATACATATACTCACATATACATGTGACAAAAAGATGAATGAGTCATAGCTACTGATCTCTTAAGAATTTATAACCAAGACAGAAGATATGTCCTGATTATCTCAGATAGTGTGATAAATGTTCAGTAGTTTATATAATGAAAGTAAAAATCCTAGGGATGGGCAACTAGGCTAAAAGCCTTTGATGTGAACTTCGGAACTTAGTCCTCACAGGTATGGGATCGTGGTATTTGATAGCGGGTCTTTAATACCACGCAGGGAAAGATGTACTACTCAGTGGGTCCTTATATGATAAAAATTTAGCCATGGTAGGGTAAAAGAAATAGAATCCCTATCTCACATCATGCGTGAAGTCAGTTCCAAAGGTATAGCATTTTTAAATATGAAAAGAAAACTCTAATATACTTGGAAGAAAATGTCTTCCAGGAAAATAAGAGAGAGAGAGAGAGAGAGAGAGAGAGAGAGAGAGAGAGAGAGAGAGAGAGAGAAATAAAAAATCCCATCTATGGTCGGTCTTGGGGTAGAAAGGGTCTCTCAGTGACAAAGGAAAACAAGCAACCAAGAGCTGAACCTGAGAAATGTGGTGATAGTTCAGCTTCAGCAAATCTAAAACTTTCAAAATCAAAGAAACTTTAAAAATTATTTGACTAAGTAGGACCCCAAAAGACAAAGCCCAACTTTGATGATCATTCCTTTCCAGGTCCCTATCAGGTTTAATGTAAGATTTGATAATAGATAGCAGATGCCTGCCTTTGGGTGGGGCCAGTGTCTTCCTCTGATGGATTATAAGCTCCAGTCTGGAAGGCAGATTGTCTGTTGTGTGCACAGAATGCTCCTGACTCTCAGGACAGTGTGGGTAAGAGAGGCATTTAGTAAGTAACCCAAACCAATGAACAGGTATGCTTTAAGCTTTAGATAATTTTTTAGCTAAAAGTATTAATTAAATTTTAACCTTAAAATAATCATGTAATGTAGTTTTAGATCTCTTTTAGTTTATCCAAATGTGCCTTACAGGAAATCCTTTTAATTACAGTTGTAGATGTGAAATGAATACTGTTCCCCTACACTGAAGTTGATTTATAGAAACAGTGTTCTCTGTCATCACATACATTCTTGGTGTTTTACCAGCCACTGATATGCTTGTATATCATAAAATAATGTAAAGAAAAAAATAGTATAAGCTACATTGGCATGGGTAAACCTCCCTTTAAAGTCTGAAACTGAGATTGAACAGTGATGGTGAGGCAAGGATGGAGAGTCAGGCTGCCATGGAGCAGAATGCCAGCCTTGTACCCCGATCTTCTGACCCCTGAGCTGGCCACTTGGCTTTTCTGTCCCTACAGTTAAGATGCTAACAAGAATCTGAGAGGTGATATCTTTTATTTTCAAAGACAAAGGCAAAAAAATAAAAAAAAATAATTAAAAAAAGGCTACCTTTACTCAGACTCTGTCAACCCTACCTAAAATTACAGCTATATCCACTAGTCCTTTGGTTATAGTACCTATTTGCCAGTTAAAAATCTGTTCAATATTTTAAATTTTCTACATTTATATTTATCTGTTATTATGTATTTGAAGAAAGATGATAAAATTTTACACAT
This sequence comes from Grammomys surdaster, assembly GCF_004785775.1. NCBI lineage: Eukaryota > Metazoa > Chordata > Mammalia > Rodentia > Muridae > Grammomys > Grammomys surdaster. The sequence goes on from NW_021604587.1 coordinate 2,611,697, forward strand.
AAAGTATGAATTTTAAGAATTCATACTTTAGTGATCTTAAAGGCCTCTATAACATTTAGAAACAAAATGACATAGGCTGCTAATGAAATTAAAGCAAATATTTGGTATTTTGGAGGAGAACATGGACATTTCTAAAATCTCTTAAATCCCCATTTTTAATCAAGCGTTCCTTCATTGAGGACCCGTCTACATGTAAAATGTCAGCATCTGTTCTGGAACTCGTGCCACCAGCCGCATCATTTTGGGCAAAAACACTTTAGCTCATTAAAGTCTTCACAGTAATATTGAAAAATGAACACAGTCACTTGAAAACCTTCTGAAGAGCTCAACATATTTTGATAGTGGGGGATGTTGCCTACGATTTTAATCTCTGAGACAAGAGTGATTCCTGAATGCAAAGCAGAATTGAAACAGATTTTCTGTGCAGAACCTTAGAAACTGAGGGTCTGTTGGTTGGTGGAGGCAGAGCCGTGAGGTGGTGAGTGAGTACCCAGCCTTCATTCATGTGAAGTTGTCACTTCAGCAAAGCAGCAGTGTCACTGGGATGCTGGGGCTGGTCTCATTTTGTATGGCTTCATTCGTAAAGTTGGGGAATTAGGATGAAACAAAGCATCACCTAATTATCTTACCCACCACTAAGAATTGAAGCAATATGGTAATCTTATTGAGAGAAATAAATGCCATATATCATGCTCCTTATTCACTTAAGGGCTTACATTGATTCATAATCATTCAATAAAGCTTCTTCATGTCTTTGCAAACAGCAACTGATTTTACAGGAGTCTCTTCTGAGGCTTTATAAAAGTCAGAAATGAAGATGACCCACGATTACAGTTTACCCTCTGTGCCTTCAGTTTTCCAGACATGACTTGTAGGAATTCTGGTTTGTATGGCTGTACATGTTAATATGTCTTCTTCATGGAGTATATGGTGCTCCTCTGGAAGGAATAGACTCATTTTCCCCTAAGAAGCATCAGTGCTTCTGCTGTGGACAGCCTTCCCATGATACCACCTGTCATCCTTGCTGAATCTATATCTCAATGTCTGGGGAGCTTTCCATCACTAGCATAAAAAGCTGTTGGATCGATCTTGGACCTGCTATCTCCTTTTCAGATTCATTCCTCTGGTTCCTTGTTGATCCTCTTAGCCCCTCCTTAGGTGCATAGAGAAATGTGCTTCATTTTCTTAGACAAAGCCTTTAAATAATGCAGAAATCAGTCTATCCTTGCTTGTATGGGGTAAATGCTAGAATAATTTTGGAATGATTATGTAAATAGGAAGAGAATATATAGTAATAATAATAATAATAGTAATTAATAATACTATATGATAGTAGAGAGAGAAAATGCTGGCAGAAGTGGGAAAACTCAGTAAATTCTCACCAAAGACTCAAAGGAGAAGCAGAACAAAGGTGACTTTAACAGAAAGCATAAAGATTTAGAAACAAGTCAAATATATTAGCTACCACAATAAATGTAAATGAGTTCTTTAAAGAGAAAAGACCACCAATGTAGTTGTGAGTAGACAGCTGGGTAAAATTTAAAGTAGAAATTATCAGCAGGAGCAATAATTCTGCATTTATATGCACTTTCCAGCCTCCAGACATATGAAGCAAAATTTGGAAAAAACATATGAGAAATTACTGATAAAACCATTCTCATAGGAAGAGATTTCAATATAAACTGCCATTAATTGATGAGTTAAGCAAAAAAAAATACTAATAAGAATAAGAAAACATAATACAATTAGCTGTTGAGTGGACACACACACACACACACACACACACACATATATATATATATATATATATATATATAAAAGAAATTACACAGAATGTCAACAAGTTGGCCAATTTTTATCAACAGAGATGCCTGATTTGTACTACAACATATTTTGCAAATATGATGAAAAAATAAGAATGACAAAAATTTTAAAAAGGAAAATAAGAAACTAAAAACCAGACTTCAAATAAAAAAAATGTGTATTATAATCTTTAGAATGTAGCTGAACTCTTTTGAACAAGAAGATATTACCTGCTTTACATGTATGTAAGTGAAACATGATATATGTGTCCTATTCCAAAATTAAAGAGAAAAGTAGTGTAATACCATAAACCGTGAGCTGAAGTATGACTAAAGGTTATATGAGTACACTAGAAAGTGAAAAAACAAAACCACACAAAACAAAACGGGCAACAACCTAAAAACATTCTCTATAAATATTAACAAAGCTAGATTGAGCAAGGAAACAGTCTAGTAAGGGCCTCATTGAGACTCTCTTCCCAAGTGATTCTAGATTGTATCACATTGACCTTTAAAACTGACTATCACAAATACTGTGAGAAGACCACCAAACAGTCCCAGCTGAGGAACAGTTTATACAGTATCTGACCAGTACTCCTTGAAACTCTGAAGGCTGTCAAAAACATAAAATCCTAAGAAACGACTGCAGTCTAGTTAAACAGTATAGATAGGACAAGAATTGTTCCTATTTGCTATCATAGTTGCCACAAGCTAAAAAATTCAGTAAAAACAAAGAAGCTCTATATGATGCAGAGGTGGCTTACTCGGTTGATAAAGTGGCTGCTGTGCACGTGTGAGGATATGAATTTGAATCCCAGAACCCACAGATAAGCCAGGTTTGGTGGTGTGTGTCTGTAATCCTGTGAGGACATGGAAAGTGGAGACAAGACAGTGCCACCAGCTCATAGGCTGCATAGACAACAGTGAACAAGAGAGCCTGTCTAATACAGGATGGAAGGCAAGGACTCATATTCTAAAGTTAAACACACACACACACACACACACACACACACACACAAACATGAATTTTTTAAATTATAAATAAAGCTTAGACATTAATACTGTTTTAGTAATGGCTTGTTAATTGTAGTAAATATTTTAATGTGAGAAGCTGATAGCAGAGAAAATAGTGTGGATTATATGGATGTTATTTGTATTTTTTTCATAAATCTCCAATAGTTTTAAAATATAATGCCTATTTTTAAAAAAAAATATGAAGAACAAATTGTTAAATCAAAATGTATTAAGACTAAACAAAAAAATAGGGGCTGGAAAAATGGCTCAACAGTAAGAGCACATGCTATTCTTGTAGAGATCCTGATTCCACTCCCAGCACCCACATGGTGGCTCACAGCCATCTGAGTCCCTGGAGTTCCAATGCCTTCTTCTGACCTCCTTGAGCACCAGGCACATACATGATAAGTGTACATACATGCAGCAAAACATTCATAGATATAAGATCAGTAAATCTTCAAATAGTTTAAAATAAGAAAATGAAATGAGTAGCTTTTACAAATAAGGTAAAGCTAGGTGTGGTGGCTCATGCCTTTAATCCCAGCACTCAGGAAGCCAGGGCATATGGAACTGTGTGTATTTGAGGATAGCTTGGTCTACACAGTGAGTTCCAGAACAGCTAGCATTCCACAGTGAGACTCTTAAAACAAAAAACAAGATAAAGAAATGAATAGAAAGGGTGTTTATTACCCCACCCCTTTTCTATCCTGTTGTAACTATAATCGAAAATAGGAACAATACTTCTCATCTCTCTATACCTTCAACTAGACTGCAGTTGTTTCTTAGGCTTTTGTGTTTCTGACTGCCTTCAGAGTTTCAAGGACTGCTAGTTATACCTATCTAATTAACAAATATAGATAGCCCCACTTGTTCCCTCAAGTCCTTCTTAAGTCACATCCAAAGAGCTTTTAAGTAATTCCACAGGACATAGGTGACAGGGGGAAAGTAGTAACAACCAATTTTTAGAGATAGCAAAGAGGATGGGACATTCTAGATGAAACAGCATTGACTCTTGTCAGTATCCCTGACAGCTTGACTGAAATCATTGTGATTGGAGGGATGGCTGTGTTAGGCCACATAAATAGGAGGCAGTGATGGACTGAACACAGGAAGCCAGTGCATTGATTTAGGAATTAGTAGTTGATCACAGTGGCTTTCATTCTATAATCTCAACATTTGGGAGGCTGAGGCAAGAGGAATGCTGTAGTTGGAGGTATTAAAAAAGACAGTGTGACCTGTTTCCCGACTCTGTCACCAACCAGGTTCCTGCTCTATGCCCAGCACCAGCTGGCCATCTCAGTCCCACTGGCCCGGGCCGGGACCCCTGAAACTTTGGTGTGGTCACTGCCTCCACTGGCCACCAACCTCATGGTTGGATATCACAATACCCAGTAACCTGGTAAAAATCAAAACTCTTAAAGCTTATAGTTAACCAATCAGATTTATATAACATCAAATACTCAAATCCCAAGATGCCCACACAGTAATTTCAAGGCCAATTGATAATGGTAAGATAACAGATTAGACAAGTTATCCCAATTATCCTAACCCTTTGATATCATATCTACCTATGGCTAGTTAAAGCCACATGGCTTCATGCCCGCTTCCATTTTTGCCTCCTCCCTCTCTCTCCATCTGTCTCTCTCCCCCCACACTTAGCTCTACATCCCTTTTCCCTGTCCAATCACAGACCTCCTGCTGCACTAATATTTAAAATAGATTGGGCAGGGAAATGCCTACCACAGAGTGCTGGTAGTTCTAGACTAGCCTGGATTACAAAGTGAGTTCTAGGTCAGTCTAGGGTAAAGAGTGAGTTAGATTCCAAAAAACAAAACAAACAAACAAACAAAATCCCCCCAAAATACAAAACAAACCAACAAACCAACAACAACAACAACAAAAAGAAGAAGAAAAAGAATTATCACTGCCCACAAGCTGCTGACTTGATTATGGAAGATAAAGTAAGTAGGTGACAGTGTTTGCTGGCAGTGATCAGCACTACACTAAGTACTGAGATTAGAGAAGAGGTTAGAGCTCAGTAAGAGACAGACAGCTTTTTAGGAAAATCATTTCCTAGAGTTTGAGTTCTAGGAGTAAGAAAAAAGCATAAGCTAGGTTTTATAAAAGTAACTTATTCTCTTGAAGCAATTGTTGTCTTGAAGGCTTACTGCCCCTTTCTGCTAACCTAGGCCTAGACCTGGAAGTTTCTAGCATCCGTACAGTTTTATCTAGGCCTAGAATGTTTTCAGCCTCTGAGACTTGCTGCCGAATAAGCTCACCCTTTCTAGTTCGTTCTGAATTTTGGCTGGCTGGTTCAACTCAGCTGTTCTGGCTCAGACTCCTCTCCAAGCTGACTGATTCAATCTAGCTTCTCCCGGTTTCTGGCTAAATTGCTCTGCTTGGCCTCATACTAACTTTAGCAATCTGTTCTAATCTTCTGACTCCTCTTTCTCTAATCTGTTTCTGGACACCTGTCCCAGTAAAACTTTGCCTTCTTTCTCTGCACTGCTCCCTTAAGTACCTTCCCTTTCCTTTCTCTTCTCTTGAGAGTTGGGCGTATCCTATTCTGTCAAACTCTGATTTGTCACTTTGTCTGCCAATCAATTAGACATCACTTTCAAACAATGGTGCTTCCTTCTACAAATTAACTTCATTACTTGGAATTAAGGTATGTACTAAGAGCCTGTCTATATTGCAGCCAGAGAGATTAAAGATGTGTGCTAAGGGCTTAGCCACACCACTACTAGAAACAGATTTTTTTTTTTTTTTAGTAAAATAACACAATCTTGGGGTTCACAATGTGATCAAATATCCTATAACAAGGTATGGAAATATGTCTCTGTAATCCCAGGACTCAGGAGGCTTAGGAGGCTAGATTCAGTCCAACCTGAGGTACAAAAGCAAATTGGGGGTCAGCCTGGGCTTTTGGTTGGTTCAGCAAGTACAACTTCACTCCTAAGTTCAACATCCAGGACTCATATCATAGGAAAGAACCAAGTCCTGCAAGCTGTTCTCTGACCTCCACATGTCTACCATGGCATCTGTAAATCCACACACATATACAAATATGCATATACAAAATAAGTAACCTTTAAGCTTTAGTCTACAATACAAAATACCAGTGTTCAGAGCATGAGGAAACTCAGCAGGCATCGTACCTACATGGACTAAGTTTCCACTGAGCCCTGAGCATGTGGAGCTGTCAGGAAGGCTTACTCAGGGGTAGAATGCTGGTCTAGTATTTGTGAAGTCAAAGGTTGGATCCTGTGTGAGCAGATTGTATTAGAGAGGAGTGTAGAATTGATTGAAGAAATGGAAAAAATAGGTATTTAAAGATGTGACTATGTGAATGGCATCTGAATCTGTGGCATTATTTGGTGTGAGACTGAGTAAAGAATGATGAGGGAGAATGGGAGAGAGGAGAGACACGCCTTGAGGGCCCTGGAGTATTTGAAGGTCCAGGAGATGGAGAATTGGTAAAAGAGGGAAGCCAGGCCATGTCATACCTGGGGATCAGAAAATGAAGCATTTCAGAGTGGAGGTCTAATTTCCTAAATCAATTGCTTCTGGGGACTGGAAATGCTGTATTTGATCCATTCAAGAAAAGGGCAGTGGAATGGAGGGTCTACAGCACAGTGGGGGCTGAGCTTTTGTACACAGAGTGAGAATTGGGCAGTTTCTAGAGTGGGAGTTTGAAAACTAGAATGAAAAGTCTGGGCTGCTGAAGGTCTGGAGAATACCCCTCTCTGTGGGTGTGTAATGGGCAGGAGGGGAGTGAGGAGGCAGAAAAGGGTATGTGGAAGAAGTATTCACTGTCAAAAGAAATGGAGAAGCTTAAGAAATGAGAATACCATGTGATTATTATTATTATTTTTTTTTTTTTTTTTGCTGCTAGCTACTGATTGTTCTATAGAGAGTGTAGGAGAAATACTTTTGCTATGAAGTAGTACTCAGGTGCCTTAAATGTATTTCTGGCATTCAAAAAAAAAATGATTTTCTTTAAAAAAAAAAAAAGGAAGGAAGGAAGGAAGGAAGGAAGGCAGGCAGGCAGACAGACAGATAGATCTGTGGCCTGGCAAGATAGCTCAGTGGATAAGGACACTACCTGCCAAGTCTAATGATGGGAGTTTGATCACCAGGACCTATGTATATAAGAGGAGGAAACTGATTTCCGAATGTTACCCTCTGACCTCTACATGTCATAGCATGAGCATGTGTACACCCACCAATATATACATAAATATAAGCCATCAAAGCAATTTAAGGGGCCAGCAAGGAAAGGCGCTTAACAGGAAAAGGCACTTGCTCTCAAGCCTGAAGACCTGAGTTAGATCCCTAAGATCTACATGGTGGAAGGAGAGGACTGAGTGCTGCGAATGGACCACCATGAGGGTTTTCTGGTTCCCTGTTACCATGGTGAATGCAGACACCCACACCCCACCTGTTTCCTTCACTTACACTTTCAGAAAGTAACAAAGACAAATCAAATGAAATTCAGAATCTCATGAGTTTAGGAAGTTTGAGAGTTGGTCAGTTTGGTCTTTTTCAACCTTTAACCACCCTAAAGCAACAGGCTTCCAAAGATCAGATTTCTGCATCTTCAGTGGTGACTGTACATCACTTAATTCACTAGACATTTGTTTCAGAGTATGAAACATTTCATTTCATAATTACCTGTGTGTTGGAGGATGTGCTTGGGCATTGAACTGCTAACACAGTCCCTCTGTCCTAGGCCCTTCGCCCACACAGGCTTTGATTAGCTACCCACACTGTAACAGAATCTCCCTGCTCACTTTTCCAGGCATGAACCACATACTTAATATATTTAACTCATTAGAGAAATGCAAGTGAAAACATCACCTGATACCACCCCTTACTGAGGAGAAGAGACACAAAACTTGAAACTGGCACAACAATGTCCTAGTGAGGCTGTGGAACAAGTGGCACTTTTGTATTCCACTCAGGGTGATGCTGCCTATGCTGGTTTATGGAAATGCCACTTCAGAAAATGGTCTCAGTCTCTTTTCTTCACTTGAATACATACTGGACATACACTTAGGATACAACCCAGGATCTCACTCCAGTTATTTACCAAAGAGAAATATCAGTATATGTTCACACAAACACCTGCATGTGAATGTTCCTGGTAGTTTTATTCCTAGTTACTCAAAATAGGAACTGATCTAACTAATTAATCTTCATCAGATGAAGAGATGAACTATGAGATATCTCAAAATGGAATGTTAATCAGCAGTCAGAGAGAACAGACTCCTAATGTACACAATCTTACGGATGAATCTCAAGTGTGTTCTTCTAAGTAAAAGAAGCCATGGAGAAAGGCTGCTACTAGAATCCCATTTATATGAGATACTAAAAGAAACAGTCCTGGAACCGTCAGAACACAAAACAGCAGGTATAAAGTGCTTAGGATGAGGAATGGGGCTAACTCAAAGAGGTGCTCTTGAGACTGATGGAAGTGAACCCTGTCCTGGTTATTGGAGGATGATTGGTGACTGTTACATGGCTACATGTATTCCTTAGACCTAAAGGAGGTCTTTCTTGTATGCAAACTCTATGCTCAGTAAACCATTCATACTAACACAGATGTCTCTGTACCCTAAGACTCTGGGTCACCTACTGTCATGGTACTCATCCTACTCAAAATTTCTCTCATCTTGCCTGCTTCATAAAATCCTTCACATGATTACCCCAGGTGTACATCATTTCTTGTTGGGCATTCAGTTTGAAAGAATTAAGTGTTTGACCTTAACTGATTCTTTTTTTCTGTTCTATCAAATTCTAAACCGTTTTTTATCTTAAATATTTTACCAAGAATTCATAAAATTTAAGCACAGGTAATTTGCAACAATGCTAAAAAAAAACTTTGTTGATGAGGTTAAGATCATGTTGACAAATTTACTTCCACACTTTCTCTACAGACAGCAGAGAATGCCTTGCAGATGACTGTAGCATAATTGCTGGAGGAAATCTCACTGGATGGCACCCAGACTCTGCTGCTGTGTTATGGCGAAGAGTCTTGGGAATCCTTGGAGATGTGAATAACATCCAGTCACCGAAGATCCATGCCAAGGTTTTTGGCTATCTCTATGAACTGTGGTACAAACTGGCCAAGGTGTGTTCTGTTGTTACCTTTTATACTGATCCAGAAAAATTAACACTTATCATTTAATATACAGACTATTTACCATAGTCTGAAATGTAAATTAGACATTTAGATGAAGTATATTTGATTGCTCAAGAGTAAATCATAGTATCTGTAGTATTAATACTTTACTAAACCCCTGAGAGTTATTTCATTTAGTCCAAATGTATGTTAGTAGACGACATTAAAATAGGATACTATGTGGTTTCAGTATTCATTTTAGTAAAGTGATGCTATTGTGAGTGTATAAAGTTTGGAAGTAGAAAATCAAGAAGAAGATATTTATATGTTTGTTTTATGGAGTAAACAATATTAGTATGTAAAATATATTTATTTCCATGGATAAAAACATTTTATGAAACTAAGAGTTTACTTTTAGAATAGATACAGATTTCATCCTGTCTTTTATTTTTATACTAAGTATACATTTTTCATTATTAAATATTTTTCCAAAACATGACTTATATTCATATAGCATAATTTATGAAATCATTTCTTACCACTCGGAGTTCAGGATCTCCCTCAGTGTTCACATGCTAGAAAAACAGTATCATTCTTTTATGTTTAAAGTTTCAACTACATGTAGTAAGCAAGACACAATTTAAAAGGACAAGAATTCTCATAATAAAAAATGAACCTGTAAATACTACACATTCTTCTTCCGTGTGTAAAAAATGGAAATAGTTTCTTGGCTGTACAAGACAATACTGCTGTGTTGTTGTAACAGTAGAATGTTACCTTGCCTAATTCTCTTTTGAATTAGATACGAGATAATCTAGCAATAAGCCTGGATAACCAGTCGTCTCCATCTCCTCCTCTCTTGATCCCACCACTCAGAATGTTTGCATCATGGCTATTTAAGGCAAGTGTTTACTCTTTATTGCAATTTCCTCTTCCCTTCTGAAATTGAGTTTAAAAACTGTAATTGCCCAAGACTGCATGTTTTAAAGACAGGCTGGGTCTTACTACAGCCAGCGCATCCCATATCTCCAAACAACTCTTCAGGAAAACTGAGAAGTAAATGAAATGTTGAAATGCTCTGCATCTGGACTTGATTTAATCTAGAAACATCATCTCCTTGGCAGGCTACAACTCTGCCAAATGAATATAAAGAAGGCAAACTGCAAGCCTACAAACTGATCTGTGCCATGATGACCAGACGCCAGGATGTTCTGCCAAACTCTGATTTCCTGGTGCATTTTTACCTTGTGATGCACCTGGGATTAACCAGCGAGGACCAGGTATCCTGTGGTTACTTTATCATGGTGTGCCATAATGGGAAACTGCTTGTCACACTTTATATGTATCAGGGCTTCTAAAAATATACCAGAAATGCTTAAATCCTCAGTGACTTCCACTCTTCACACCTAAGGTCTTCAAAAGTCTGACCAGGGCTATCACATTCCTGCCTCTTCCCCTCATCATGTCTGCATGTGCTAACTAAATCTGAACTTTATTTTGCGACCCATATGATCCAGTCTCTGCCTCTATTGTCAACTTGAAAGTACCATCTCTGCTACTTTTCCTCTGTGGTTCTGGTCAACTTAAAAATATGTGGAGATTCATGTTTTAGTAGTTGAATTCTTTTTTGAGGTGCAATTTTCCTATGAACTAAGGGTCTTGGCATTTCTTGATGTGGAGTTACTTTTATTTCTTTCAAAGAAATAGACACTTAGTTAAGTAGGAACAGAAAGGTTCAAGGCCTTCACAAAGCTACAGCTCCCTTTGTAGATCCTGGACTTAGGGATATAGGATGTGAGCAGTATTTGGTCTGCCTTTCTTGGGAAGTCCCCTCGCACTTGTGAGAACAGGAAGAGTGATCCAGATAGGCATTATGGACTTTTGAAAAGTGTTATCATTATCTTCTCCCTCCCTCCCTCCCTCCCTCCCTCCCTCCCTCTCTCTCTTTCTTTTTTGTTTTTTCATTCTTTCATGTGTGGGACTGTAGGCAGTGTGTAGCTCAGGTATGGAGGTCAGAGGACAACTTGCAGCAGTCACATGAGTCCTGGGGATTAAGTGTAGGTCACCAGATTTAGGGGCAAGCTTGACATTTATTTATGTATTTATTTAGTTTTCTTTAAAATGTACACTCATTTTTCCCATGCTGGAGAAGTGGTCACCATATTCTCTGTTTCCCTAGTACAAGCTTTGAGCTGTAATCATAGAGCTTTGTTTCAGCCATTACCCCACTGTTCCAGTGAGTTGTTCTTGTCATGTTTTCTCTAAGCAGCATTAGAGGACAGAGATCATAGCAGCTGAGTTTGGACCCACAGCTTCATTCATTCATTTCAATAGACGTCTAAGTAGGGATATTAAGTACAGTCACTTGTATTCTCTGCTTAACTGTTCCCAGCTGTCCCTGCAGGTAGAAGCACCTCCTACAGAGTGACGCAGTGCAGGGCATGTACATTAGTGGGTAGAAACAGGAAAGAGAATCAACTTCAAAGATAGTAATGAGCTCCGTAAACGTAGGAACCACAGTAGGAGGGTTGACTTAACAGCACTCTGTGTTCAAGTAGTATTTTGATTAGATTCTTCATGGAAAATATATGATTTGGAAATAATAGTTAACTATGGAATTTTCTGACATGACAACAACAACAAAAGTGAAATCAGCACAAAGTAGTTGTCCTTAGAATGGGTTTTTTAGGAAGTCCCATAAGAGATGTGAGTGTAAAATCGTATTCTGATTGACGGTGTGTTGGTGTGAAAGTAAAGCAGGGACGCGTGAAATAAGACTGAAAGTAGGATGAGTATGTTTTTATGAATTGTTGTAAAATATTTTATTCAGGAAAGGCATTGAGATTATATATTTAAAATTGTCTTCACATTTCAGTGTACACCCTGTTTTCAGTTAAAGGAAGACAGTGGTCTTTTGTAGACAGCCCAATGGAAGCAGCAGGCCATTCAGTGCAGACATTAGGGCAGAATGGGATATCATACATCTCTATTCTATAATCACCCTATTGTGTCCACCAGTAGGAGCCTGGATTTTTATGTAGCTTTAATAGAATTAACTATTCTACTTTAACCTTAACAGTTATTACTATATATTTTAGAAGCCCCAACTGTCTGCCAAACAGAATTACCCTAAAGTGAACTTTATTTCTTTGCCAGAAGAAATTTACCCAGAGTCTAATGAAAGAAACCTTTCTCATTTAAGTAAGAAATGTCTCTGGTTAATTAATTTAACTTTTTGGCCCACATGTCTAAATAGATCATGGTGGTTGTTTTAGAACTTATATGTACTTCTGGAAACACATGCTATATTCATTATAAAAAGAAAAGAAAACATTTGCTACAGCGAATACAGTTAAATTCAATTTTTTAATTGGTAAGCCATGCACCTGTGGCTGGTACCATGTCAAAGCTTGTTTCCATTCTGTGAGAGCTGCAAAGAACCACACTTCCATCCATGTATTGTGGCGTGAAAAGGATTTGTTTTTACAAAGGGAGAAGTTTAAAGACTATCCTTTGCTTTAAAAATAAGTAATACAAAATATGAGTTTGCTATTTAAATTAAATACATATTATATGAATAATTAAATACTGTATTACAAAAATAATTACATGAAATATTTAAGTTAAAATATTAATATTTTAATTTACCCTTTACTAGTTTTGTTTTACAGAAAAAACACAAGATGTGTTTTCTCCTTTGGCCTCTGGATGGCACACTTGTCTGCTCAACTCAGTTATATGTTTTAAAACTGCTAGAAGAGCCAGAACCCTGTGACAGTGTGTGTGTGCAGCATGGTGTTTTACAAAATGCTTGTCCTAAATCTGATAGTATTGGGATTGTATCCACAGTGCTCAGTGAAATGTTGAAATGCTGAAGTGCAAACAAGTGCTACGACATTAGATACCTTTTCAAATGTGATGATGCTTGTTGTAACTAAGACTCATGTAAAAATCACCCACAAAATATATATCTCATAAATTACTCTCTGGTCTTGTGTACAATCATGTAAAAGCATGGATGCATCTCATATGATACCAAATTTGTTATGTAAGCCAAACAGCCAGAATGCCAAATGTAGTACTTCTAAAACAACATTTGTAGTAGTGTTAGCTATCTCACTAACTTATTTAATAGGCAACATAATGGCCTTGTCAGATAGCCTTTCTCTCTTGCTATGATGTAGTTTGGGTTTGTAATGTGTATGACTGTAAAAAAAAAAAATACATAAAATGGAGGGTTTTTCCATGATAAGGATTCCTCACCTACACCCTAGTTTTTTAAAACAAGGTCTCAATGTAGCCTCGGCTGTCCTGGGACTCACTATATAGATTATGCTGGCCTCAAATTCATAGGGAACTACCTGCCTCCCAAATGACAGGATAAAGGACCTGCACCACCATGCCTGGTCCTACATTCTTTTTTCAATGCTAGTAATCTTGTCACCAGTTCAAGACTAATTAGGATCATAAGCACCTTTATAATAATGATCAATTATGAGCTCTGTGTGACAGCAAGATTATTCATTCAGCCCATGAAGGGTCTTCCTATTGCCTCTTCAGCCCAGCTGCACTGTGCCTGGAATATTGGGGTAGAGGTGGAGGTGAAGGATGTTCATGTCTCCTTGGTCCTCAGTGCCAGACCCTGTGCCAGGAGCAGTGTGATGCCCCACTGATTCTTCTCCACACGTCACTTGGAATAATATCATGCCCTATTTTATGGATAAGGAAAGTTCAAAACATCTTGAGTATTTTTGCCAAATGCCACATATTCAAAAGGATATTAGAATTCACAGAAAAGCCTTACGGATCCACTGGGCGTGTCTTTTCCATTGATTGACAGCTAACTTGTTAGTAAAACAGTCTCTGATCTCTTTCCTCCCTTGTTTGGTTTTGCTGGGCCATATTCCTTCCACTTCATACTCTAAGCTCTTCGAGTCCCCTCTGACCTGCAGATCCCTTCTTAGCTCTCTGTCACTTTTCAGTTTCTCTTCTAAAGCTGTTCTTGGTTGTTCTTAGTTTGTCCTAATGTTTAAGCAGCTTTTTCACCTCAGTCTTCCCCAAAATATTTTGACATGAAAGGAACTATGATTTGAATTTATTAAAAACATTTCCTATTAATTTCATGATTATTTAAAACACATGGAAAGATCAATACGTGTGAAATGGAAAAGGACAGTTGAGGAAAGGAATTTTATTTTCATGTTTGTAAGAACATATATCAAAGACTGGAAAGTTTTCTTTTCTTAAAATAAGTAAACTATTTTTTAACAATGACTTACAGATTTACCGTCTTAATGTAATTTAATTTGTCTGTTATACATCAAAGTTAAGTTCTCTTTTAAATGCAAAGCTTACAGTAATACAGAGTTATTGTTGCAAATTTGCATATAGAAATTTCGGGAAATGTGGATCTTTGTCATTGTAGTCTATAATGTTATATTATCGTATTTTCTGAGACAGAAAAAAAATGGCATAAAGCTTTCCTCAGGTGAAGATAATCATTGACATACAAATTTTAACCATATTAGCAGAATGTTATGGTATAGTAGAATATGATGTGATAAAGTATAACTTTAAAGAGCCTTCAATCGGGTTATTTCTAGCCTTGGCCTTCATTTCTTAGCCGAGTCCTTTGGGCTCACCATGCCCTGGTTCCATAGCGTAAGAGGAACATTATCATGGAGGATTACTTCCCTGGGTAAGCGTGAGTCCTTACATGAAGACTGAGAGCACTGAATGCAGTAGCTCCAAGAACCTCATGTATTTCATTTTTCCAGTAACTGAGTGCTGTGTTTGTTTCATTACCCATCTGCCATCTTACATTTTAATCTAATGATCTGACTGAAAAACGTACTTATACACTATGTAATTTTACAAGTGGAGAAATGTCTACTTCCTGTGTTATGGGTCAGATATAAGTAGTGTTTACTTTGCTCTTTATGCCTGTGATCCAGGAATATCTTGTGGGCCTGTGGTCATTTCCTCAATACTTGCTTCTCACCTAACTCAATGAAAGACAATGGAAGGCTGAACTCCTTGCAACTGGTTTAGCATAGCATTTGAAAGACATGGGGAGTAGTGGGACAGCATCTTGAAGGAGCTGGGCCCTCTCGTCTTTGGAGGTTCTGCCCAGATAGTAGCATCACTACAAGCAGCAGGATCTCTGCCAGTGCTAGCCTCCTCAGCTCCGAGTATAGCTGGGTGTGCCTGCTGTCTTTTCCTTCACTGCTGAGACTCATGGTTGTTGGTTCTTTGGCACTTCTGGAAATTCTGTAAGCCAGCTGACTCTACTGTCAATTCTTGTACTTTGAAAAATGGATTGTGTTGTCTGCAAGTAAGATCCTGGAATAATGTACGACTGTTCCATAGAACTGCCTAGTCCTAGAAATACAGGACCAACAGCAGTTCATTCAGTTCACCTGCAGCATTAAGCTACCCAACTGGGTTTTTTTCTTTCTTATAACTTTAGTCACTTATTTTGAAGCCAGTAATATGTCACTTGTTTTAAGAATATTTTAACTCCCTCTTTGAGTGTACTTTTTAACTATACCAAAATTAAAAATATATGTAATTTTAGGTACTATATATAGAGGATTATTCTATCTTAGAAATCAAAATAAGTTTATGCTTTTTCTTAACGGATGTTCCAGCCTCCTCTCAAGAGGTATATGATGGAATAATATAATAATAAACAGTCGGTTGTAAGAAGATCCCCAGGGTCTCCTCAGTGAGCGTAAGACTCACCAGTGAGCTTTGAAAGCACGGTGCAGGGGTGATCCTTGTAAATTGGCCATACCCAACTCTTCTAATAACCTCAGACAGCCTGCATCATGCAGTGATGTGTAATCATTGCATCACCTTTTCTCAAACAAAGAACTGCTCTTTGCTAGAAATTTAGCCTTATAACTAGAACTTTGTGTGCTAGATATGTGTAAGTTCCTCAGCATAGTTAAAGCTAAACTGATATGAGTATTCAGTTATGGAAAAAGATTTATCATATCAAACCCAGTGGAAGGCAGAGGTTTATTTTTACTTGTCTTGTTTGTCTCCTATCAAGGGACATGATTTTAGTACTTCTCTAACATGCTGATTTTGTATAGTGAGCTATTTTTACAAAAATTTTAACTCAGAATTTTAATTCAGTGCTGGAACACTAGAGTACACACCTTGGCATTTATACATCTATATGACACCTGGTGTATAATGTTGATGTGATCAGTGTAAGATCTATAGAAGGCTCACTCTATAGAAGTTTCATTTTAAAGGAATTTTTTTTTTTTGAAAGTAGTGATTTTTATTTTGATCTATTTTTTTTGTCATTACAGTACCACCTCAAAATTCTGTCCCAATTTTTTCCACACAGTCCCACTGACTCATGAAGACAGGAACATTACTGCTTTGCAGAGAATATCCACTTTTTCCTTTGTAACTTTCCATAAAGAGAGATTGAAAAATTTTCCAGATTTGAATAATCTCTCAGGAAAAAATAAAAAATAGGCCAGATCATAGTTCCACCATGGTTTCTACTAGAGAACCTGGGGACTCTGAATGGTGTACAGGAATTAGACTTCATGGATAAAAATGATACAGCCTGTGAAACTAGTCACAGTTGGAATTCCAAAAGGGTTGGACAGGAAAGATTTGTCATGTTCTAGATTGTTTGCATTCTTTAATTATATTATTTTGTAGAATTTGAATATACTTGTGTGGATTAGAAAAATACAATTATAAATTTTATCCCAATTTGGTAATACTAATCAGATGTGTGATTCTTCCATTTAAAAAGAATTTTTTAAGTTATAGTTTTGTGCTATGGGAAAAAGGACTAATCTGAATCTATTCCTGTGGTAACAGTGGGTCTTGTATCTCTAAGCTTCAGGATATGACTTCAAAATGGTCTTAATCTGCAGTCTTTGTAGATGACAGTCCTCATGTTGATACCTCTGAAACCTGAGAACAAGACTCAATTTTGCCTCACTAGCCATAGGGCCTAACCTGACTGTGAGTGCTCACGGATAAGGTAAACTAGAAGACACTAAGGTCCTAGAGCATTCTTGGATTTTCTGGTTTACGTTTAAACATTTTTTTTTTTAATTAGAGTCACACCATTCATTCTTTCCTAAGTGTATATAATATTCAAGAACTTTTTTCCATTGGATAATTTTTCTTCCCATTGGTATGTATTGAGTTTTGAAGGTATGAAATGCATGGGTATTTGTAATATTCATTAATTTGCACACAGAACCAAATAACTGGTATTTGGGTGTCAAATGTCCTTGTAGCTAAATTGGTTGACAAATGAAGAGATTGGACTTGGCAGGACTTGGAAGGACTTAAAGAGTGGCAAGATTTACAAGACAAGATCTAGGATGGGGGTTCACACGTCACAGATCTCAGGAAATGCCCAAGAACCAGTGACCAGAGAGAGCAGCTTTGACTTAATGCCAGATATGTATGGATGAAATTAACATGTAAACATGAGTAAGCCAGGCAGCTCTGTGAAGAGCCCCAGACTGTCTGGCTCATCAGAAGAGCCAAATATAGACCACACAGGCATGACCCTGAACCTTGCTATCACAGCTCACTGCTCAGTCTTCTACTCACTCAGTAGTTTTTATCCCATAGATAATGGAGAGCCTCCAATGGTTTTGAAGCACAAAACTCAACATGACTTAAAAAAAAATGAAGGAAAAAAATAAAAATAAAACCCTCGAAGGACCTTACACCACAGCAGTTATTTGGAATAAATTATAATCATAAGAGAGTGATGACAGCAAGAACAAAAAGGGAATTATAATAACCCAGAAACAAGTTAACAAGGGTTAGTGATGCCTGAGACACAGATGGGTGTGTGTTTGTGTATATACATGTATATATGTTTTGTATATATGAAATATTGGTGAGCAGATAAGATACTGTATTGGACAGAAAGTGCTCTGACAAAGGTAGAACATACTGGCAATGTTCCCATCACTTCTCAAAGCAAGTGCAATTCAGAAAGGTGCTATGAGTTGAGGAAAAGAGGGAAGGCTGATGCTTAATCATGTAATGGTAGGAAATATGGTTCAGTGGTTAGCATTTAGACAGCTCATGCCTCCACCTTCCTTTACGTCGGATCCCATAGCAGGAGACACATGTGTGTCCCCAAAGAATCCTTTCCTAATAGAAATTAGAAATTAATGGGAAATATTTCCAGGGACACTTTCTCTACCTAAAGATACACATTTTTTTTAAAAAACCCAGATGGATTCAAACAGTTGGTATATGTAAGTAATAAATTTACTTACTCTGTTATTATTGTGATAGAATATCTGAAGGTTTTTGTAATATGATGGTTTTTGTTAGCTTTGTTACTATGTATTTTCAAAAATAATCTGCCATTCAAAACATTTAATCTCTTTAAAAATATAATTGTGGCTGGAGAGATGGCTCAGCGGTTAAAAGCATTGACTGCTCTTCCAGAGGTCCTGAGTTCAATTCTCAGCAACCACATGGTGGCTCACAACCATCTGTAATGGGATCTGATGTCCTCTTCTGGTGTGTCTGAACACCAGAAGCTACACAGCTACAGTATTCTCATATAAATAAAAGAAATAAAAGTAGAATTGCATTCATTTAAATCCACTTGATTCAAAATAATGTTATTTTACTGAACACAAGGGTTTACTTTAGGAATATGCAAAAAAATTAAGTTTTACTAGGGAGTGATGAAAAAATAATAGTTCTAATGCTAGGCAGTGCGTGTTCCTCTCACTGTATATATGAACCAATGTCAGAATGGTAAATAAACACCTACCTCGTAGTGTCCAGGGGTTTCTGAGTGTTTCTCAAGTTTCATGGAAAAGTACCAGCTATCGAGTTGTTAAACTTTTTCAAGAAAAATTAATTTCATTAGACTTTATTCAGCTATCAGTTGGTCAGGGAGACTTCAGAAGGGTGACTGCCACAAACAATTGGATAAAAGGGTTTTTCTTTTATTTTATAGATATATAACCAATAATTATTTTTGTTAATCTACCAAACCCATGCATACCTCTATCAGGAAAGTGGAAATATGTAGACAGTGACAGATGGCAGAGGTTTAGCATGTGAACAGTAAACTTGTTTCATGGCTTTAAAATATATAAGATGATAGCACAGGAAACTGTTCTGGAGAGAAACAAATCTACCTGAGAGGCCAGAAACTAACAAAACGTTTGATTTATCTCATTGGATTTAGGGTATAAAGCCTCTTTCTTAAGTAAATGCAATCAATGAAGAATATAAAACATGCATATTCCATCATAAATCTTTTATGCATTCAACAGGACATAATAAATAATGTGTTTTTCTTCTCCAAAGTCTGTTTTTAGAAGTGTATTTTATTTACTATAGCCTTTCCCAAGGTTCAAGCCACCAGAACCTTCCTTAATGGAGTCTTTTGAGTGTGTCTTGTCTTTTCCCAGACAGAATAAATGTAAATGTGATAGATGGTAGAAATGGGAAAAAATTGGATTCTTCTCTTTGTCCTAACCCATTCACCAGTCATTGTGAGCACAGAGTGGGTAACCAAAGCAGCCTATCCTCACCGCCTAAGAATCTGGCTCAGCTACCCATTTTAGATCAGGCTTTAACTGTGTACCATGATGGGCTAGTCAGCTTCTCATCCTAGAACTGATTCTGGGCATGGGGGTTGAGGACAGGCTAGTTTTGCTTGTCACAGCTGGGACAGAGGTCCATTGGCATCTAGAATGTAGAAGAATCTATGGCTCAGAATATCAAAAGTACTGAAGATGACACTGGGCTGAGAAGAGAGCCAGGCCGCACAATGGCAAAGCTTGGCAATCCCAAAGAGCACCTAAGACCAGTCTCCTTAGATTAACCAGGAAATTAAAGCCTAGGACAATTTACCAAAGAGATTGAGAGGCAGATGTTTAAGATTGATTATAAGAAAGTTGCTAGTGGTTTTTTTCTTTTGTTTTTCAAGAATTTTAGTAGTAGAACTTAACTAAATTAATTGATTTCCTTTTTAAGTCAGTTTAAGAAGTAAAATGGTCTGATTTGAATTGGTGAACATGCAGATGACTTGAGATAGATTTTGCCTAGAAGCACAGTACAGTTTATGGCCTGAAGCTGGAAAGTTCAAGGTGCTAGTTCCAAACTGGAAGCCACTTCCTTCCCTACCCAAGGCCTTGCCACACCAGAGAGGAAGGATGGCTAAGAGGACAGCTTGCTTGGTGGAATGTTAGCATAGACAGAAAGACAGTTACTTCCTTAGGTCATCTTACTTTGTGAGCTGAGACTAGTAGGGAAATTCTGGCTTACCATCTCTCGGTGTGTGTGTGTGTGTGTGTGTGTGTGTGTGTGTGTGTGTGTCTGTGTGTGTGTGTGTGTGTCTGTGTGTGTGTGTGTGTGTGTGTGTGTGCGCGCGCACGCATACACACATGGAGCATTCCACTCTGCCCATCTATACCTTATTCCCTTGAGACAGAGCCTTCTCACTGAACCTAGAGCTTTCCATCTCTGCTGGCCCATGAGCAAGCCCCAGTGAACCAGTGCTAGGATTATAGGTGTGTGTGGCCAACTTTTACATGGGTAATGGGGAGCTAAACTCAAGTCGTCATGATTGTAAACAAGCACTCTTACCTACTGAGTTATCTTTGTAGCTAGTGGAGACATTTTGTAGTGCAATTTTCTATTCAAATATGACAGGTGACTGATTCTAAGTGTGTTAACATCTTTAGCGCCATGGGGCCATCTAGCATTTTCTTGTGCCGCCGTAGGGAAAGGGAATATTCAGCCATGGCTTATGCTCTGGCCTCATCCATAAGTGACTATACCATTGAGTCAGCAGCTCTGTGGCTCCTTTTCACTAGTCTGTGAAATGGGTTCCCAGTGGCCCTCTCTCTGTCGTAGAAGGGCATGTTGTCACCAGTGCTCTTACTGCAGCCTATTCTTCTGAGGCTTGGGGTGTAAGTTCATCTACCTACAGGACCATCCTTCTCATCTAGAACTCTGGAGAGTTTTAGGAGAATTCATGTTTTTCTCTAGGCAGAGGCATGCCAGAAAGATGGCTTCTAGAAGTACTACAATATACTAAAGTTATATTAGAGAAGAGAAGATACCAGAGCTCCCGTCTGCAGGGTGCTCTCCTTGTGTAGAACAACCTTTTCTTTTTTTCTTTTTTTTTCTTGATTTCTTTTTACTGTTAGCAGTACATGGTGGTGTGGTGATTACAGATTGTTGAGCTATAAATGCTAGTTACTGGAACACATTTTAGAGAGAACATTGTTTTCTAAAGAAACAATAAACAGCAGTTTTCCTTTTGTTCTCTCATGGAAAATTATTTTCTGGTAGGTATTTGTGGGCTAGAAAATTTTGAGCAAAAGAACCTTCTAGTAAGGAGACATAACAATAAACTACCTGCCATTGTTAACTCATGCTGGAATGGTGTTGAACACGTGCAGCATGGTCATTTTGCCAAGACCTAGTGCCACATGTTACGTAGTTGGTCCGTCCTCAGTCCCCATGGCACGCTTGTTGTTCCCGTGCAGGAGCTGTGTGCTCTGGCCTGCTGTCACCCAACCACATGTAGCAGTCTCCTGTCCTAAGAAGTCATTGCTGAAAGCAGGGAGGAAATGAGTGATTTATTATATGTTTATGCAAGATGTCTTCAGGTATTTTGACTTTCATTTTAGGTTTTTTTTTTATTTACTTATTTAAGTATGAGTAGGGTTTTTTTTCTTTTATTGAAAATAGCTTTTTCACCCCACATAATATATCCTGATTATGGTTCACTCCTTCCAGTTTCTCCCCACCTCCTCTCTCCCATCTAGATCCTCTCTTTTCAGTCATTAGAAAACAGACAGACTTCTAAGGGATAATAATAAAATATGATACAATAAGATAAAACCCAACACATTGGGGTAGGACAAAACAGACAGACAAAAGGAAAAAAGCCCAAGAAAAGGCACAAGAAACACACAGATATAGAGCCCACTCATTCTCACTCTCAGGAACCCCTTAAAAACAGTCAGCTAGAAACTGTTATATATACATAAGGTCCTGTAGAGTAAAAAGAGAGTAATGTATGTATGTATGTATGTATGTATGTATGTATGTATGTATGTATGTATATGTATACACACATAGGTATTAAAATAAGATAACAATAATAAAATAAACAAGAAAAAACTCCAAGATGTTATGAGAAGAGGAACCTCCTATGATGCCGTTGAGTTCATTTTCTCTTGGCCACCTAATGCTAGGTGTGCAACTTGTCCTTCAGAGTAATTTGTTTCCCCTGTGAATCTTCATTGGAGGAAACTAAAGTTTCATTTGTAAGTGGTTATCAATTGGAGATAGCATCTGGATTAGAGATGGATGCATGTGTCCACGTGTCCTTTCAGCTCTAGGACCCCGTAAAGGCCCTGTGCATGCTCCCTCAGTCTCTGTGAGTTCACAGGTACATCATGTTGATTTAGAGAACCTTGTTTTCTTAGTATCCTTAATCCCCTCTGTCTCTTTACACTCTTTCTGCCTTCTCTTCTGCAGCATTCCCTGAGCCCTGAGAGGAGGGATTTGATGGAGACATACTGTTTAGTGACTGAGTGTTCCAAGGTCTCTCATATGCTGCATGTCTGACTGTGGGTCTCTGTAATTTGTCATTGATATGTTTCTCTTTTGATAGCCTGCAGAGTACCATAGAGCTAGGGGTAAAGGCTCTATGTAGACACCAGCTCTACTTCTCTATGTTCAATGAGTTGTGAATGCTTTGTCTTCAGCTGTGGGTCTTGTCATCAGTTTGTGAAGAGCAACCCCCTGGGACCTCTTAGGCCAGCAACTCAATTAGATGTAACTCAGTCCCAGTAGTAGAAGCTTCAGTTGGTGACAAGAGATGGCCCATTGGGGCTGTCTCCTGCATTACTTGGCAATTTCATTTAGATCATCTCATACATGTATATATTTTAGGAAGCTCCTGCTGGATTAGGTTTCCATACTACTCCTCAAATGGCCTTTGAATTTAGCTATCTCTGCATGTATTCCCTCCTTCACCCCCTCCCCTCCTCTTTCCCACTTGATTCTTGCATTCCAGGTTCCCCTCGCCCCATCTATCCATAACTACCTATCCTATTTCCCTTTCCTGGAGAGATCATTTTGTCTCTCACAATTGCTTACTTTATATTTAACCTCTGTGGTTCTATGGATTGTAGTTGGTTATCATTGACATAACATATCATTGAGTTAACAATATCCATATAAAAGCAAATGCATATTGTGTTTGTCTTTCTGGGTCTTAGCTCACTAAGAGGTAATGGTTGCTAGTTTCAACAATTTACCTTCAAATTTCATGATTTCATATTTTTAACATCTTAGTAATGTTCTTTTGTGTAAATGTAGCACATTTTCTATATTCATTTATCTGTTGAGGGTTGTTTCCATTTCTGGCTTCTATAAATAGCGCAGTAATTAACATGATTGGGCAAGTGTCTCTATGAAAGGATGAAGCATCCTTTAAGTATATATTATATACCCGAGTGGTATAGCTAGATCTTGAGTAGATTGATTGATTTCCATCTTCCTATGGAATGCCACACTGGTTTTCATAATGTACAAGTTTGCACTCCCGTTGACAGTGGATGAGAGTTCCCCTTAGTCTACATCTTTGCTAGCATGAACATGTTTTATTGATTTTAGCCATTCTGACATGTATAAGATAGAATCATAAAGTAGTTTTGATTTGTATTTCCCTTGTAGCTAAGGAAGCTGAACAGTTCTTTATGTGTTTCCCAGCCATTTGAGTCCCCACCAGCTCTGTTACATATGGACCCCATTTTAAATTGGATTATTTTCTTGATAACTAATTTCTTGAGATATATATTGAATATTATATATATGATATTAGCCCTCTGTCAGATGAATAGTGAGCAAAAATCTTTTCCCATCCTGTAGGCTGCCACTTTGTTCAAATGATGGTGTCCTTTGCCATGCAGAAGATTTATGATGTGCCATTTATCAATTGTTGGTCTTAGTGCCTGTGCTAACAGTGCTCTGTTCAGGAAGTTTCCTGTACCAATGAGTTCAAGACTATTCTTCCCTTTCTCTTCTGTCAGTTTCAGTATATCTGGTTTTATGTTGAGGTCTTTGATGAACTTGGACTTGGGCTTTATGCAAGGTGATAAGTTTAGATCTAAGATGCTGTCTTTTGTTCAGTGTGTGGTTTTTTTTTTTTTTTTGCTTCATCACAAATCAAGTATTCATATGTCTGTGGGTTTATGTCTGGATCTTCAGTTCAATTCCATTGCTCAACATGTCTGTTTTTGTGCCAGTACCATGTTGTTTTTATGACTATAGCTCTGTAGTATAACTTGAGCTCAGGAATAGTGATTTCTCTAGTAGTTTTTTCATTAGTCAGGATTGTTTTAGCTTTCCTGTGTTTCTGGTTTTTCCATATGAAGCTGAAGATTATCTTTCAAAAATCTTTGAAGAATTGTGTCAGAATTTTGGTGGGATTGAACTGAATCTTTAGATTGTTTTTACTACATTAATTCTACTGATTCATGAACATGGGAGATCTTCTCATATTCTAATATCTTCTTCAGTTTCTTTCTTCACTGTTGCAAAGTTTTTATCATACAAGTCTTTCACTTGCTTGGTTAGAGTTACTCCAAGATATTTTATATTATTTGAGACTGTTGTGAAAGGTGTTTTCCCAATTGCTTTCCCATTTCATTTATCCTAGGTATATAGGAAAGCTACTGATTTTTTCAAATTAATTTTTGATTCAGCTACTTTGCTGGAAGTGTTTATCAGCTGTAGGAGTTCCCCAGTGAAATTTGTATGGTCACTTATATATACCATCATATTATTTGCAAATAAAGATACCTTGACTTTTTCCTTTCCAATTTGTATCCCTTTGATCTTCTTCAGTGGTTTCATTGCTCTAGCTAAGACTTCAAGTACTTTAGTGAATAGGTGTGGAGAGAGTACGTACCTTGTATTGTTTGTGATTTTAGTGGAATTGCTTTGAATGTCTCTAAATTTAAGTTGATATTGCCGTGGGCTTGCTGTAAACTGAATTTATTATGTTGAGGTATGTCCTATGTGTTTTTGGTCTCTCTAGGACTTTTGTCAGAGGCCACTTCTGCATCTGATGAGATGATCATGTGGTTTTTGTTTATTTGTTTGTTTGTTTGATGGTCTTTCAGTTTGTATGGTGAATTGCATTTATCTATTTACATATCTATTGAACCATCCCTGCATCTCTGGAATGAAGCCTATTGATCTTGGTGGATGATCTTTTTGATGTGTTGTTGGATTCTGATTGCAAATATTTTATTGAGAAATTTTGCATCTGTATTTATAAGGAAAATTGGCTTACAATTTTCTTTAAGTCTTTTTGTAGTTTGGGTATCAGAGTAACAGTGGCCTCAAAACAAACTGGACAGTGTTCCTTCTCATTCTCTTTTGTGGAATAATTTGAAGAGTGTTGGTGTTGGCTTTTATTTGAAAGTGTGGTAGAATTGTCAGCTAAAACCATCTGGACCTGGGCATTTTTTCAGTTGGTAGACTTTCCATTACTGCCTCTATGTCATTAGGGGTTATAGGTCTGTCTAAATTGCTTATCTGATCTTTATCTAACTTTGGTATTTGATATTCGTTTAGAAAATTATTTATTTTTTTAGATTTTCTAATTTGGTAGAGTATGGGCTTTTAAAGTATATTTTTATGATTTTCTGGATTTCCTTAGTGTCTGTTATGTTACCCATAAATTTTGTCAATTTGGATCTTCTCTCCACCTTTTAGTTAATTTGGACAAGCGTTTGTCTATATTATTGATTTTCTCAAAGAAACAATCCTTTGTTTCATTGATTCTTTGTATAGTTTTGTTGTTGTTGTTGCTGTTCCTATTTTATTGATTTCAGCTGTGCGTTTGATTATTTCTTGCTATTTATTCCTTTTGGGTGTGGTTTATTATTTTTGTTCTAGAGCTTTCAGGTATGTTAAGTTACTAGTGTGAGATCTCTCCAGCTTTTTCTTTTCCTTTCTTTTCTCTCTTTTTCTTTTCTCTTTTCTTTTCTTTCCTATGTTGTCACTTACAGCTATGAACTTGCTTCTTAGAACCACCTTCTTTGTGTACCATAGTTTGACTATGTTGTGTATATATTCTAGAAAGGCTTTAATTTCTTCTTGACCTATTGTTCATTCAATAGTGAGTTGTTTAGTTTCCATGAGTTTGTAAGTTTTCTGTTATTTCTTTTCTTGTTGATATTCAGCTTTAATTTGTGGTAGTCAGATAAGATGCATAGTGTTATTTCAAATTTTCTTGCATCTGCTGAGGCTTGCTTTGTGTCCAAGTATGTGGTCAATTTTGGAGAAAATTCTATGAGGTGAAGAGAAGAAGGTATATTTTTTTGTGTGCTTGGGTGAACTGTTCTGTAAATGTCTTTTAGGTCCATTTGGTTTATAACATAAGTTAGTTCCAGCATTTCCTTGTTTAGGTTTTGTGTGAGTGACTTGTCTGTTGGTGAGAGTGGGGTGGTGGAGTCTCTCCCAATCATTGTGTGAGGGTCAATATATGATTTAAGCTGTAGTAATGTTTCTTTTATGAATTTGAGTGCCCTTGTGTTGGGTGCATAGATATTAAGAATTGCCAAGTTTTCTTGGTGAGTCTTTTTTGATGAGTGTGTAGTGTCCTACTCTAACTCTTTTGATTAGTATTTGTTTGAAGTATATTTTGTCAAATATTAGAAATTATACCCACTTGCTTCGGAGGTCCGTTTGCTTGAAATATCTTTTATCATCAGTTTTCTCAGAAATGATGTCTATCCTGATGTTAAAGCATGTTTCTTGGATTTCCAGAAGGATGGATCCTGTTTTTGGATCCATTCTTTTAGTCTGTTTTTTTAGTTAAGGAATTGAGAC
Source organism: Grammomys surdaster (assembly GCF_004785775.1). Classification (NCBI taxonomy): domain Eukaryota; kingdom Metazoa; phylum Chordata; class Mammalia; order Rodentia; family Muridae; genus Grammomys; species Grammomys surdaster. The sequence goes on from NW_021604587.1 coordinate 2,638,541, forward strand.
CATTGATGTAAGAGATATCGGTGAGCAGTATTTGCTGATGCCTGTTATTTTGTTGTTGTGTATATTTCCCCTCTTTGGATTTTGCTGGTCTGGGATTATTTATTCCTTATGATTTTTGGGGGTATGGTTTTCTTTAGGTTGGAATGTTCTTTCGAATGTCTTCTGTAGGGCGGGATTTATAGATAGATATTGCTTAAATTTGACTTTGTCATGGAATGTCTTATTTTCTCCGTCTATTGTAATTAAAAGTTTTGCTAGGTATAGTCATCTGAGCTGGCATCTGTGATCTTCTAGAATCTGCAGCACACCTGCCCACACTCTGGCTTTTAGAGTCTACTTTAAGAAGTCAGGTGTTATTCAAATAGGTCTTTTTTTATTTATACTGTACATTTACTGTTTTGATCATTATGTGTTATGAGAATTTCTTTTCTGGTCCAGTCTATTTGGTGTGCTATATGAGTCTTGCACCTTGATAGACAGCTCCTTCTTTAGGTTGTAGAAATTTTCTTCTATGATTTTACTGAAAATCTTTTCTGTGCCTTTTGCCCTGGGTTTCTTTCTCTTTCTTCTATTCCTATTATTTTAGATTTGGTCTTTTCATAGTGTTTCATATTTTTTGTGGCAGAATTTTTTTTTTTTAAGATTTAACATTTTCTCTGACTGGGATATCCATTCTATTGTGTCTTTAATGCCTGAGATTCTTCCTTCTATCTCTTGTATTCTATTGGTGTGAATTGCCTCTGAGCTTACTGTTCTAGTTCCTAAATTTTTCATTTCTCTCTGTTTGGTTTTTCTTTATTGATTGATATTTTTGTTTTCAGATCCTGAACTGTTTTTCTTTTTCATTTTTTTCCACTGTTTGTATTTTTATAGATTTCTGTAAGGGATCTATTCATTTCCTCTTAAAAGACCTGTATCACATTCATAAATGCCATTTTAAGGTCACATAGTGCTGAGTTTAACAATGTGCACCATCCAATATTCCCTTATAACATTCTAAAAACAGAGACTGAGGTATTCCTGAGACAATATAAACAGTCAACTGTCTGTTTTATAAGGACCTGTATTAATTATGTGACTTATTTTTTCTTATTTTGTCAATTATTTTTGTTTGTTAGTTTATTTTTTGAGATAGGGTCTCACTGTGTATTTTTTGCTAGCCTGGAACTCACTGTGTAGGCTAGGCTGGCCTCGAACTCTTAAAAACCCACCCACCTCTGCCCCTGAGTACTGGGATTAAAGACATGTACTGCCATTCTCAGCCCTATTTTATCTTAATGTCATTGCTTATATGATAATGAATCTAAACACATTTTTTGTTTATTAAAATGCATTTTAACCATCCTGTCATCTGTGATAGTGGTCATATGACCCTTTGCTTTTGGCTCCTCTGGAGAGCATTAGAAGATTCCACAGGAGTCAATAAAAGAGGTCAAAGACTGAAACAAGCAATTGGTTATCTCCCAAAGAGCAAGTATCTGTCCAGCCTCCTACCCTGCTTTCCAAGCCTAGGAAATTTCCTTGACAGTGTATAACTGACTGTCTTCATGAACCTTGCCTCAGCTTCGACCATCATGTCTAGTCTTCTTTTGTCAGGCTGCATCCACTTCTAGTGTTTACAGAAGATACAGCCAAGTCCTCCTACTGCTGTCAGTTGTTGACGACAGCTTATCACAGCCTGTATTTTCTGAGGTCTCAGGTGAAGAGTTAATAACTGCTCTTCTGCATTTCCATCCGCCTCATTAACGCAGCTGTTGGACAAACTGCAGAATTGTGGATTTGAGGCTTATCAAGGTGACAATTGAGATAGTCATTATATTGGTAGGCCAGTTACTTCAAGGTCCTATTTGTGCATCTTGTAAGTCACTTCTTTCCTTGATTCTCAACAGTTTTCATCATCGTAAGGAACTAGAAAGATTCTATCTTCCTTCCTAGTAGGATATAACCTGCCTATTATAGGAAGCACACATGAAAGACAGCATCAACCTCAAGATCCATGAGCAGTAAACATGGCATAGCCTTGGTCAAGATTAAGGAGTTTTATGATTGGTTCATGTGACTGGGAACTAGAGCTAAGGAAATTAATTGGGTCAAATGATAGAAGATAAACTCTGTCTTGGTGGTGCTGATATCACAATACTGTATACATTCTTGTGGAAAGCACTAATTTGCCAGTCTGGGTTTAGATGCCACATCAGAGTCTCTGGCTGTCTTCTCATCAAAGAGATAAGACATTACCATTTTAAATGACTATATGCCCCTACTGATAAAGAACAAATGAAGGATGTTGGTTTTCCCCACCTCTGATCCCAAGCGTTCTGTTAGTTACTTTTCTCATTGCTAAGACCACATATGTAAAAGAGGAAGAATTTATTTTGTCTCACAGCTGAGAGAAATACAGTCCCTGGTGACTAGGAAGGCATGGTGACAGGAACAGCATGGTGGTCTGTGGTTTAATAGGAAACAGGAAAACACACTGGCTCTCAGCTCACTTTATCTTTCCCCATTTTCAGTTGGGGAGACAAGCTCCTCTCCCTGGAAATGCCTCACTGACTGACTGAAGGTGTGCTTTGTTAACATTCTGTTGCCTCTTAACCCAATCAAGGTTTTAACCAAAATTAACTGTCCCTAGCTCTCTGGAGTCTTCGAATTGTTTAGGATAAGTAAATAGGAAAATGAAATAAAAAATATGGTCTGGCCGGGCAGTGGTGGCACACACCTTTAATCCCAGCACTTGGGAGGCAAAGGCAGGTGGATTTCTGAGTTCGAGGCCAGCCTGGTCTACAGAGGGAGTTCTAGGACAGCCAGGGCTACACAGAGAAACCCTGTCTCAAAAAACAAACAAACAAACAAAAAAAAAAAACAAAAAAAAGACAGTGCTCTCAATGCTGATCTACAGATTACACAAGCCTTATTATTTCAATGATCTCTTTTGCAGACGCATAAATCTGATCCTAAAATTCATACAGAAGTATAGAGAGTTCTGAATGGGCAAAATAATATTTCAAGAACAATATGAAATCATAGTTTCTGGTTTTACAACTTACTAAAATAGTATAGTATTATTAAATTGTTAATATAGAGCAATAAGATAGAGTTGAGAGTATGGAAGGAAACTTGTGTCTATGATTGACTAATTTTTGCTATCGGTGCAAAAATAATCCAGTGGGAAAGATGTAATTTTTCTTGTGGTGCTGGAACAACTGAACATCTGCATAGAAAGCAATAAAAGTAGGTGTTGAGTAAAAGCTTGGTTCATTGAGTAAGAGTACTTACCATGCAAGCATAAGGATCTGAGTTCAGATTTGAGTACCCTTGTAAAAAGCTGAGCAGTAGAGAGTCACTGGGACTTGCTTGAAGCCAGTGTGAGAGACCCTGTCTCTAGGCAGTAAGACAGAGTGATAGAGCAGGCCACCTAATGTCTCCTTTGGTCTCTGTGCATGTACATAGACACACTTACCCATGCACATGTATGTGACACACTGCACATACAACAAACACACACAGACAGACAGACAGACACACACACACACACACACACACACACACACACACACACACAATGAAATTAGCCTCCATCTCAACCTCATACTAAATGCAAAATTTGACTCATAATGGATCAGTGGTCTAAATGATAAGTCAGAACTAAAACTATAATATTTTTAGAGGAAAGTAAAGCAGGAAATTGTGATTATCTTGGAATTGACTTTAAAGTCTTGGAAATAACAAGCAGCAAAAAAAAAAGGGGGGGAGAATATAAATTGTCCTTTACCAAAATTAAAATCTACCATGCATCGAAGGACATATCAAGCAAGTGAAAAGATAACTCACAAAATGGTAGAAAACATTTGCAAATCACATGCCCAGTAAAGGTCTCCTGGCCAGAATATAGGAAGAACCATCACAGCTCAGTAGCAAATCAATGGTCCAAATATAAAAGAATGAAGAGCTTAAATAGACTAAAATATCTCCAAAGAAGGCATCAAAATGGCTCACAAGCACAGGAAATGATGTTGAACATAACCAGTCACGGAAAAATGCAAATCAAAACCACAAGGTACCACTTCATACTCACTAAGGTGGCTGTTAAGGTAATTTTGTTAAAAGGGAAAATAATTATAACAAGATTGGGAGAAATTGGAATCCTTGAACTTTCCTGATGAGAATATAAAGTGGAGAAACTGCTTGTGAGAAACAGTCCCTCAAAATGTAAACACATAATTCTCAGAAGAGGCAGTTCCACTATGAAGGAGCTGGCCACAGAGATTCATAGAGTGCCACTGTTGACAAGCACCAAGGTAGAAACAGCACACATGCCCACCCAGCTAATACAGTAATAAACATGGCAGGTGTGGGGGCTCACACTTGACATCCTAGCCCTCAGAAGGCTGAGGCAAGAGGATTACTGGACCTTTGGCTACATGAAACCCAGTCTCAAAAATAAAAGATAAAAGGATGACAATATTAGTTTTATAAAGACTCATGCCTGACATGTTAACTCATGCTTATAATCCCAGCAGTTCTGAGATAGAGGCAGAGGAGCATCAGGATTTTAAGGCCAGCCTTGACTATGTACCACCTGGATTACATGAACATTATCTCAAACAAAAACAAAATTTAAAACAGGATACACCTTGAAAACATGTTAAGTGGCAGAAGCCAGATATAAGTGCCACATACTGTAATATTCCATATTCTGCAATGCTCAGAGCTAGCAAATCCAGAGACAGACGGCAGATTAGTGGTTGCCAGGTAAATGGATAGACTGAAAGCAGGGAGTGGCTGCTAATGGACATTGAGTTTCATTTGGGAGTGATGAAAACGTTCCCAAGTTAGATAGTGGTGATGTTTGCTTAATTCTGGGACTAAAAGCTATTTTGTACACATTATAGGATGGATTTTATTACATATGAAGTATTTAATAAAGTTGCTACAAATAGCAAAAAGAAGCAGTTGGACAGGGCTGGTGACTTTCCAACTCTATTATAAAATAAAGTCATATATAGTGTTTCAAACCCACTAGGTCTTGCTTTTCAAAGACCTGCAGAGTTTTCCTTGGCAGATGAGGGAGGGGTTAGTTGTTATACAAACATAAACAAGCTTCAAAAAGATGATTCCTTTGGGCTTGACAGGTACCTGGGGCCAGTCCACACATTACTGTGCTACTGGCAGAGGAGTTCTGTGCCATAAGAAGTGTCTTTAACACACCCCACTTCCCTTCTGCTTGTGCATGCCACTGTCCTGGAAACTCTATGGCACAGTGATCCTCAGGGCACAGAGCTAAAGGAGTCTTTGAATCGCAGCTACTAAGCCCAATTACTCTATTATGTCCTGTTCCTCTGGGCTTCGAGTACCATAGTCACACCCACAGAAGTCACATTTTTGAAAACCTGCTGCTTTTCTCGAAATAAATTGCATCTCACTTGGCCATTTACACAGAGACCCTGTGGCATCATTTGACTCAGATCTTGAGAGTAATTTGCAGTTCCATACTGGTGCCATGTTCAACTATGCCTTGGCGGGGTGGGGGTGAGGGTGGGGGTGGTGGCAGGAGGATGTGCATAATGACCAAGATTTTATTTTTGTCACCAGAGGTCAGGTAGCAGCTTACTGTCTGTCTGTACACAGAGCATGTTCTTGTACACAGAGCAGAAGGAGCAGAGAGCCACGAGCAGAGAAGAAAGGGTCAGGTCTGGAATGTGAAGGCTTCTGGTCTATTAGGAAAACTGCAGGAGTCTGATACTCACAAATGTGCCCTAAAGGTACTAAAAGGTTGTGATTGTGGTTGTTGTTAATTTAAATTATATCCACACTTAATGTGAAAACTATTCCTGTGCAGTCATATATGTTTTTATAATTTCCAATTGTGGGGCAAATCTTGTCTTTTTAATTAACCAGATTATTGGGATACACAAATGTTACCAAATAAAAGGTTCCTGTGGTCTATACTAGACATGTAGGCACAATGAAATCATTTCACTGCATAACATTTCTTAAAAGGAAAAGTCAAATGAGCAGTTAAATGATTTTGCACACACGTATTTTATTTCTTGATGACTGCTTAGCCTCACAGAGGGCCTAAGTGACTTTAGGTGGGATAACCGGATCTGTTTGCTCTGGAGAAGCAAGCGCAAGTCCTCCAAGGAAAGGCCGGGAGGCAGATGGCTGGCTATTGTGTTACAGCCATCATCTGCTGGGTCATGAGCAAATAGTAAGTGAAAAATATCCACGTGATTGAGAGAGAGCACAGCGGCGGCTTCGCCAGCACAGGGAGGACGCGGCTTCTGCTCAGTGGACTTTGAAAGCACGCTATGTTGAGATGTTAGTTGTGCAGGGCTAATCCATTTTACACTGTGGTAAAGTGAACATTTGCCCCCATTTCTGACACTACTATGCAATATTTTATATTGAAATGGCAAGTAATGGCCTTTTTTTCTTCTTTCCATAACAACACAACCACTAAATTATAGCTGTGCAATTATGTAAACAATGGAAATGCTTCCAGAAGGAATCCTTCCTTTTAAATTTTCATTTCGTATAATTGTTGGAAGGTTTAGAGCTGTAATAAACAAAATTATTTTACACATTTATCATTCTAAAGGTCAATTATAAGAGAACTAAAGAAGCAGCCCTGTGCAGAATGAGTAAGCCAATTTGTGCCGCCGTCACCATATGTTTTCCTTATCACTTATAGTTTTTCCAGTTACTGTGTACATAGCATTCAATTAAAGCGATTCATTTGAGGAGCTGGATGTAGTTTGTGTTTATAGAACTGTGCTTTGGAGGAGAGGAAACAACACGCCTCTATTTGAATTACCTGATTTTTTGCAAGATCAGTGATAAGAGACAGATGTTCTCACCAGTTGCTTTCTCATAAGCCTGAACCTTGTGATAAGCTACAAAGGCACAATTATCATCTTACAGTCTGGCTTTCAAACTCAACATAGAGTTTGCACATGGACCTTTCACTAAAATTGGAAAATGCAGTGTGTGTCCTGTTCACCATGTGGCACCAGTTCACAGGGTGGTTTCTTTCTAGCAAAAACAAGGTTTGTCTGCTCCGGACTAGTCAACTTAAAGAATAAACCTGATTCCTGTTCCAGACTGCATGTACCACTAAGCCTGTTGTTTAGTTTAACTACTTGTTTAGTCTGTTTTGAAGGTATAGAAAAAAAATCAAATCTTACTACCAGACTCACTTGTTTGAGTTAGGTTCTAAAATTCCTCAAAAGGATAGAGCTTAGAAAATTTAAAGGTTGTGTTTCCAAATTTGCTTCCATTTTACCCCCAAGTTATATACACAATCTCTAATTGCTTGTTAAAGGGGTTGTCTTAAGGTACTGATTGCTAGAGCTTTTTAATTCCTGGGGTAATATATGATCAAAGTAACTTCTCTGTGTCATCTCTGAATTTTTAAAAAATACTCTTCCTCAGTAGATCATTAAAATATCCATTCAATAAATTATTAGGGAACCAGGCCTGGTGGTGCACAACTTTAATCCCAGGACTTGGGAGGCCAAGGTAGGCAGATTTCTGTGAGTTCGAGGTCAGCCTGGTCTATAAAGTGGGTTCCAGGACAGTCAGGGCTGTTATACAGAGAAACCTTGTTTCAAAAAAACAGAACAGAACAAAACCAAACAAACAAAAAACCTAATTAACTAACTAAATAATATTGACTGAACCTATGAAGTAAGTTCTATGGAGTAAAAATTCTTCATTTTGAAGTAAACATTGCTGACACTGTTTACTTCTGAACTTGGAAAGCCTCCATAAAACATCTGTTTACATCTGCATCCCACTGCCTACTGCTCATTAAGGACGGGTCATCTCATCTTAGGGAAGAGAGAAACACATTTCTTTGGGAGTGGCCCACAGTATCTAATCCAAGCCTTGTGGCCTCAGTCTTAGAGTTTTTCACAGGGAGAGTTTGAACAGAGAGAAATTTCCTACCAGTGGTTACAGTAGAGTCAGCTTTGAGAGAAGGAATCATTTGATGAGAATAAAGCCTCTGTGTTCATCACAACTTATCCTCAAGACTTCCTCAGGCCAGGTAGAGTTGGTACAACCATGGTTGTTGGCCCTATGACATTGTAAACCTCTATTTTTAAAGACAAGTGCCTATCTCAAAGTAAGAGCTTCTGGCAGCTAGTGATGTTTTTACAAGAAATTCATAATCATTTGCTTGTTAATATGTTATTGTTTTTAAGGAGTATTTTCTGTTTCTGACAAGGGGTAATCATTTTCCAGTATAATTTTAAATTTCAAAACTGTGAGTCGCTTTGAAGAAATGTACTAGGCAAATTCTGCTGACTTTCCAGGGAGGCTGCTACAGAGGCCATGAGGACCGACCCTGATGTGATGGGTGTGTGGTGAACACCATTCTGTCTGTTCATATAGAAAGCTCTGTAGGCTATATAAACTATCAAAACCTGAAGGATTTTATTTTAAATTTTCAAAGATTGATTTTAATACCTTAAAGTGGAGGAGTGGGGTGAAAGAACTACTTTTCTGAGTTAGGAATGAGTGGAGCTCATCGTGGATGGTCCTCTTTTGGGAACATGAATGGCAGATGCTCTCCTGAGGGCCATGTGGCTACTCCTAATTTTAAAGTGTTATCTCAAAGATAGACACTTTGGACTGCTCCATTTCAGTGTAGATAAGCAAAGTAAGCCAGCATGTGGTGGTAATTTGGCTGACTGGTCATATGGACCCCTCTTTAACCCCCGAATTAACCCTATCCCAGTGCTGTCCTTAGTGACTATAGCAAAGGCACACTTTCCCCCCAGGCTCTGTCTTACGTGGGTGGTATAGTAGGGCAGGCTTGCCATCTGTCATTGTCCCTCTTTTTCTCATCTCTTTGTCCATAGAAGCAGGTTTGGTTGAAGTCACTGGCCCAGGTCCAGGGACTGGGTGAGGCCTGTGACTATCTCAACTACTTTGTCTCTGCCATCTCTAGCACCAGTGACAATTTTGTAGTTTCTGAGTGTATGGTTTCCTCCCTAAGCATATTCACCAATGAAGCAAGTTTGTAAACTATGGTTTCAGCTTATTATTCAATTTCCAGTCCCCACAAACCCATTCCAGAAAAATCACCTTTAAACCAAAAATTCTAAATTCCAGTGGTGAAGATGGCTCATTTGAGTTTAGTGTGTGCTAAATGCTAAAAGTTTTTAAAACCCTTAGGCTTCAGGGTTTTAACTCCTCATCTCAGCAGATGGAATTAACGCAAACATAACAAAGCTAACATCATGGCTGTTTGCATTATTAATCTTCAGATGCATGGCATTCTGGTACCTTGCTAGCCAGGTTTGCACGAATCCATTCATTGCAGCATATGTCAACAGAAATGTGCTTCCATCTGCTGCTGGGAAGCTTGATGCCTGATATTCTGAGACAAGGCCCCAGCACAATGCATACCTCTGTGAGTAATTACAGGTGTGTGGTGAGGAGCCCAGGGCATTAATCAGAGGCCTAATTATGAAAAAGGTAGATCTTTTGTTCCAGTCCTGGAGCATGAGTCTACTACACAGTTTCTAACCTGCAGCATCCATCTGCTCAGCCAGAGAATGTTTGTCTTGGCTGATATGGACCCTAAAGTGTATCACAGGATGTGATTAAAACAGGCTTAATTATTAACAGGGAAGAAATCTTGGTTTAGGTTTTTTTTTTCCATCCCTTCCTTTTATATATCTACATCTATATCTACATCTATCTATTTTTCTATCACCTATTTACGTGTCTCATCTTTTATCTATAAATCATATATATCCATTTATTTTTGTGTAAGAAAAAGTCCACTGAAATGCCAAAGCTTCAAGTTTTAAGCTAAACTATTTATCATAAGTGAGCACTAATATATTGAGTATTATATGGTCATTTGAATCTTGTAAATAGTATTATTTAATGTTAAGTGTATCTGCTGTAAGAAAACATGTCTTGGGAAAATGTTATGTGAGCACATGGAAGGTATGTTTAAGAAGACAAGTTGTGAAATGAGGTGAATCTTTCTATGAGGGGCCTCAGATGACTTTGGAAATGAGCATGTTGCTATGCTTTGCTCTAGTTTAATAGTTAAGTCAGGACTTGTTGAGGTAGCCACACTGACAGCCAAGGTTCTTCCGTCTTGCTATTTACTTGTATATTGACACTAACTATTAGTTGCACTACAGCTAGTCACATAACTAAAGTACTTCAGCATGTGGTTTTGATTTGTGTGCCTGGCCAGAATCTGTGCAAAAGAAGATTGTAGTTTTCATATTAATCCCATTTATACATGCACATACTCACACAGATGGCTTTAGGGGGGAACCTGGCCATAATGGTGTGAATACTGTCCTGTGGTGGATCTGATCCACCACAGAGGCAGGAATGAGGGACTGGAGGTTGGGGACCAGCCAGCCCTCCACAGGATTCTATTATAGACACAGGATGGAGAGCTGTCAGGGAGATGCTCCTGGTGCCGAACTCTGGCAAATGGCTGCTGTTGGCTTTGTGTTTGCACCTCGTGTGCACATCAGATCTGTGGCAACTCCCTGACCTTAGAGCCTCATGCATGTTACACCATTACCATAACACTACCCACATTCCCATTTCTTAGTGCCTGAAACTCACAGGAGCGGTCATTTCCATCCCTTTGCCTATCAGCTTTTCTAAGAGTGTGCTCTAACCTCTGGGGACTGAAGCTAAAGAAAGAGCCCAGTTTTTATTCTACTGACAGAGATTTGCAAGTTTTATTTACATGTCTATCTTGGCACACCTGTTCAAGGAGCCCACGTCGAGTGGAATACAGGGCAGATGTTTAGCTAGACCCAGTGTCACAAAGTGGCCTTTGGTTTTTCCATTCCCTTTACCAAAAGATATGTATGAGAACCATTAGAGTTATGCATCCCCTGCACTCTTTTGAACAAAATCCTCACACAGTGCTCTGCTATCTTATTAGTGGTAGTCTTACAAAGGAACCACTTTGGAATTTTGTTCTTAACATTACAGTTGTGTTTCCTTATTTTCGTTTTCAGGATATCTTAAACACCATCATAAAAAACTGCTCACCCCGCTTTTTCTCCCTGGGTTTGCCTGGCTTCTCAATGCTGGTGGGGGACTTTATCACTGCTGCTGCCAGGGTCCTCAGTACAGACATGTTGGCGGTGAGTATGACAATGTTCAGCATCCCAGCTCCTGTGAGACTTCACAATTGCTAACAAGGCTCAGATTTCTCCACTCTTAACAGGTGTTGACTCATTAGTGCGATGTGAAACTGGGCTCTCAGAGTAGATACCCTGGCAGCTCATCTGTGAAATTGTAGGATCAGATGACATACTGGTACTGGAAAGGCGTTTCATCAAAAGGCCAAAGTGTGAGAAATCATATCCCCACTAATATGTCAGCACATTTACACGAAAGCAGGGTACATCTTACAGATACTTATTAGTATTCTCCAGTAAATGACATTATGGTTATAAATGCCATAAAGAGAGAATTTGAAGTGTTTGTTTGAAGTAATATGTTGTTGTTTTGTTAAACTTAGTTTTAGTTATTGTGAATCTCAAAGAAATAAATAGAATTTTGTGGGTCTAGATTTGGAATCAAATCTAAGGCCTCTTGTATATTAAACTACTACTGAAATATAAAGATGATGAGATTTTGATTTACCAGGGGTTTACATGAAATGAGTATGAGTAGTCAGTATTCTAAATTTTGTCTGATACATGGCTGATTTCTCACTTTCTGTTGGATGTGGTTAATACTTGTAAAATTCATAATTTGTACTCTTATTTTTATGCCCTAATATCTTCTTCTGAGGCTAAATTAGAAAGTGAAGAGAAGGGGAGAGACAAGAACAAGAGGGAGGAATGAGAAAAGGAAAAATAAGGAAGAAAAATGTCCAATTTCTTTAAGACTTCCCCCACTTGGTTATTTCTGAATTGGGGAAAATCATCTTTAAAGAACCTTCTTGTTAAATGTTAAGCCTTCAAGTTGGCTTGAAAAAAATTACAGGACATGAGCAGGAGAATCATACTTCATTAGAATTGTATTACTTGTTAGGAGGATTTCTGTAGACTGTGCTACAGCCCTTTATGCTACACCACACATAGTGATGACTCCTGTGGACATGGGTCTTTCGCATATGTGAGCTATTTAAAGTTGCCTTCCAGACATAAATTGGTCAATGGTCATATGAAAATTACTCAACATCTTTAATCAGAAATGCAGATTAAAACACAAGATAATAATTTCCACTGTTAAGAGTTGCTGTCATCAACAAGGAAGATAAGTGTTGTTAAAGATATAAAGGAAAAAGAATCCTTGTATCTTGGTGAGAATGTAAATTGGTACAGCTATTGTTGAAAATAGAATGACCTTTTAAAATTAGTAAAACCATTAAGTGATCCAGAGAAGTAGAGTCAACATGTTCAAGGGAAAACTGCCCCTCATGCTCTACGCAGCATTATTCCTAGTTAATAAGTTAGAGTAACAACTTAACTCTGTGTACATGTGGATGAACAAATGTGACACATACAATAGCATATTCTTCATCCTTAAGAACAAAGAAATCTTGTCATGTTTGACAGCATGAGTGATTCCAGAAGCCACTTTGCCTGGGAAATAAGCCAGGCATAGGCCTGCATCATCTCTGAGACATGTGAAATATTAAAAGTCAAATGAACAGAAACAGAGGAGCCTGGTGTTTGCTAAGGGTTGGGAAGTAAATGGGTAATGCTGATCAAAACGTAGAAAGTTTTGGTAAGTTGTACTTAAAAATATTGTAGTATAAACTTGAAATCTGTCAAGAGAATGTTCCTCCATGAAAAGGGGCGGCCATCTGAGATGGTAGATGGGTTAATGAAGCTTAATTATAGCTTTTATTTTACAGTGCTTTTATCTATATACATATACGTACATATGTATGGTAACCCTCTTATATCCGTCCTTCTCAAACTTCCTCATGATGCAACCCATTAATACAGTTGCTCATGATGTGGTGACCCCCAACCATATAATTGTTGCTATTTCATAACTGTAATTTTGCTACCATTATGAATTATAATATAATATCTGATGTGCAGGATATCTGATATGTGACTCTTATGGGGGTGCTTTCTTAAGTGTATATAACTTTACCTGTCATACCTTCATAAAATGCTAAAGAAAAAAACAGCTTTCCAAAATGAAATTTTAAATGGAGAGAATATGAATATAACAGTTATATAAAAAGAGTGGTTTTTTGAATTACTGTTCTGTGTAAATATGAGGTTTAAAGCTGTGCAGCTGGTGAGAGAGGTGCTTGGTCAGGGCACACCTGCTCAGCTAGTTTTCCGGTATCCCAGTTAACTATGAATGTTAAGTATCCCCACTTGCTCAGGCAGCCAGAAAGAGAAGTAAATACGTGCACAGGAACAAATCAACAAAGAAATCTGTGGAAGGTTCTGCATAGCAGCAGTAATTAACAACCAAAGCTAGGACCAGTCCAAATGTCCAGCAGTAGCAGAACAAAAACCTTGGTGCAAACATGCTGAGGCTTACTGTATAACAGCACACAGCAGGGAGCCCCAGGTCTAGCTTGCTCTTGAATCCAGTATGGCTCTGTGAGTGAAGAGGGCAAGAACTACAGCCAACATCCTAATGTTAATCGTAAGGAAATGGGCAGTTCCAATCAAGGAAGCCTCTTAGGTCTCTTCAGAAAGTATCCCAGAAGCCACATGGTGATAGTGCTTGTACTGCAAAGGAGCTGTGAACCGTGTCAGATGCCTCTGAGGTCAGATGAGACTGAGACTGATGGTAGCCACTGGGTGTGTACTGTGGAAGTCAGTAGCCAAAGTACTCACCATGCCTCATGTTAGCCAACTTCAGCAGCTCACAGTAGTCACTCCAAACCTTCATGTTTAAAAACTAGGCAAACCATTGCATATTGACTTTGTCTCTGATGCCACAGCTCCATTCCTAACTGATATCACTTCCCCCACCTCTCTTTGGATGACTACCTCCAACTCCCCTCCTTATGAATGCCCTTGCTTTTTACTTGAAAAATAATGTTAGGTTGTTCTCATTGCCCTGCTCTTTTAAGATCATGAACTCCAAAATTACTTAAAGCAGCCATGACAGCTATTTGCCTGTCTAACTCTGAATGAGTGTCTGAATGAGCCTGCTGAACGGTTGTAGAGCACTTGTTTATGTCAAACGTCGAGATGCTTTCTGTTCGCTGGAGACTTGCATTTTCATCTAGGCAAACTTCTCTTGCTTAAACATCCCAGAAGGAAAAATGATAAAGATTCCCTCTCAAAACCAGAACAAAGTAAAACACGTTCCAGCTTCTGGCCTATGTAAGAAACTTGATGTTTCCCTCCTTGTGTGCAGGCACCCCGTTCAGAAGCTCTCACTCTCCTTGGTTCCCTTGTCTGCTTCCCAAATACCTACCGGGAGATCCCTCTGCTGCAGTCAGTGCCAGAAGTGAGTGACGTCGTCACGGGAGCTGAAGATGTCAAGGTACATAACTGAGTCTTGAGTTTAACATCCACAGCTGGAGCTACATCACTGTGTCTTCCATCCTATGCACTGACCTACTTTCCCCTGACATTTGCTGTATCTTTTGAAAGCTTTGGTAGTTGTTTTCAGAAATGCATTGTATGAACTGTGAATGTATCACATTCATAGCATATTGCAGTTAGACCTGATAGCTCTGTTCCTCTGGTGTTTTTTTATTAGATCTGTTTATCGTTCCTAGGGATCATAATTCTGTAATGAATCATCATTTGTAATAATTCTGTTAGCTTAGTTATGCTGCATTAGTAGAGCAAATGATTTTATAAGAAATAATTCCAGTAAGCTAAATATTCAATCCCATTGCTGGCCTGATTAAATGCTACTAATAACCTGAAGTTCCAAATTATTTCTTGGGAAATAAAAGTAAGAATTTTTTTTTTGTCCTCAGCTGGCTTTTGAAGCAAACAGAAAGTCCCCACATCAGTCAATCAATCCATAATACCTGATTATAATCTGTAATTCAATGTACAGTGTCTAATCCAATCAAAATAAAATGGAGATTTTCCTATCTGGAAGTCTCAGGTGCTTTGCTTGATTTCCACTGGATCCCTAGAAATGCTGTGCTGCAGGTTGGCTCGGTTACCCAGGGAAGCACTTGCTGAGGTGAGCCAAGTTCTCCCTGAAGGAAGGGCTGCCCGAACTCCCTGGCCTTTTGCTAGCTCCAGGGTGCCTGTGACATGGTCAGCACATGCGGGAAACCAACAATGACATCAAATTTTCATTTACTGAATTTTGTGTTTTTAGCATTACCTCATAAATATTTTACTGAAGAATGCTACCGAGGAACCAAATGAATGTGCAAGGTAAATGATGAACAAGAGGTAAACTATGTTAGAATTTTAAGATGCACATTTGTGTATAAACAGTTAATGTTTTAAAACTCCTTGACATTTCTCTCACACACACACTGAAATGTATAATATAGTAAGCATTGTGTCAGAAAGCTGCTGTGCTTAGCTGCTTAAAATGTCATCATTACACGTGAAAAGGGTAAGATGAAGAATATTATAGAGTATACTGTCTTTTGCATAAGAAAACAGAGATTAGAAATAAATGATGCTTTCAGTAAGGAGGAGGGATAAAGCAGCAGTTCGTGAAAGCTGTATGCTGCGGGCAGAGATTCTGAACTTCAGATGATTTGTGGCTCAAGAGACATTTGGTAACGTGTGGAAACATTTGGGTGCTTCTGCCAAGCATCTAAGACTACTACAGTCTGTGACCAAGATAGGCGACTTTATAGGCCAATTGTGGTAAGAAGTCCCTACCTCTCCTCTCAAGGTGAAGGGCAATACTGGGAATGCAGATAGAGGAGAGCATCCCTCTCTCAAACTCAACTCCCAACCTTGTCAGGCCACTTCTGCCTATGAGTGCCTCAAGGCAGTTGCATATGTCATGACCCTTAGGCACATAGGAAAACAGAGGCCTATAACTCTACTGTCTCATGCACTCTTGTGATTTTACATTTTGTTAATTTTTTTATTTCTTCAGTAGATGGATTAGTGCAGTTTTCCTAGTCTGCCATTTTCATAAGCTATGTGCATTACCAGTTTGTTAACATTAAACTAAACTTGGGTATGAGATACTCCCCCCTTGATGTATATAAATTTTGGTTCAGAAAGTTACATTACATCCAGCATCTGTAATTTTCCTATCATGCCCTCTTCCTGTTTGAATATCAGGCCAAAGGATCATAAAACATAACGGGCTCTTTCTTCTTCACACTCAGAATACTTTTTACAGCAGTAGGATTAGTATCCCTGTGTGCTCATAGATCTCACAAGCAAGAGTGTTCAAGAATTGTGTCCATTTCATCTTTGCTGTTAAATCCTTGTGTATTCTCTAGTTGTATGACTAGTCTTGTTAGATTTGTCACCGTTACTAGTTTTTTCAAACAGTACGTGTTTGTCTTTGCTTACCTCTCTACATTTGTTTTTATTTCCAGCTTTAAGCTCTAAACCTCTTCTACTTGTGATGTTATTCTTTTGTTACTTTTAAAATATATATACTTGGTGTGTTTTTAACTTTTTTCCTTTAACACGAGTATTAGTAAGGGCTTATTGGTAAGGGCTACCTTTTGCAAAATTTTGTTTTAATATGCAATATTTTCAATTCTGTTTTTTCTACTTTTTATTATGACTCCTTCATGGGATCATACTTTTTATTAATTTCCAAATATATGATTATTACTGTCTTTTTAAAATTTTTATAATTTTTAAAATTTTATATAAATTAGTAATTTGCCTTAAACTAGATTTATACATGGATATGAGCTACCATATTGGGCCTGAAAACTGAACCCTGGTCCTTTGCAAGAACAACAAGTGCTCTTAACTGCTGACTCCTCTCCACCCTCTATTTCTATCTTCTATTGCTACATTTGTTTCAAGTAATTATAGTGTAGACCAAAATGTATGTGTGATGACTAACTGTATTTTATTTAAAGTTAATATTTATGCTTGTTTTATGCCCCCGTGTATAGTGAGTTCTAGCCGATAGCTCATATATTCTTGAAAAGAATGTATATAGGGGCTAGCGAGATGATTCCATCATTAAAAGCACCTGGTGTTCTTCCAGAAGACTTAGGTTTGGATGCCAGCACCCACATAGTGGTTCACAATCATTTGTAATTCCAGTCCCATGTGATCCAGTACCCTTTTCTGGCCTCCTTATATACTACAGATACACATGCAAAATACCTATAAACATAAAATAAAAATGAAAAATACTATATTTAAAAGGAGAAAGAAGGGAATGTATATACTGTTCTTTAATCATTAGGCATACTGTTCTAGGTGTAACCTTACAATGTTTCACGTAATCTGCATTCCTTCTCCGTTATTATTATATAAGTATATATAATTATAATATAATTAATAATATATTATTACTAATTTATCATTTACTGAAGTTATGTTAAGAGCTTCCCACTGTTGTATCTTAATCTATTTTCTGGTATTTCTGTCAAAGGCTGTGTTATTAGTTGCATAGGCATTTGACATTGTCCTATCTCTATAGTGAATCAAATGTATTTATGTTTGTATGGATGATTTGTTTTATTTTAGAGACCACTTTAACTGCTCCTGATTTCATACTATATAATACTTTTTAGCTTTTAGAAATAACTTTTCTGTTTTCTCTTTAAAGTACCTTTGCAAAAGCTATATACATCTGGATTTTATGATTGTATAAAGTTGTGTGATCTCCATCTCTTAACTGAAATTTTAATTCGTTTGTATTTGCTACTACCAGTGATCTTTTGGGTGTTTGTCATCTTATTTAATATTTTATTTTGAATTGGAGCTCCTAAGCATTTCTCCTGTTTATTACCTTTGTTTCCTGCCTTTTTGCTATATTTTTTAAAAATTGGTATTTAATTTTTCTTTTCCATAGTCAATTTCATTGTCTCAGATTTCCATTCAGTTCTCATAAAGACTGTTTATTAAATTTTAATATGGTATCTGGCAGTCTTGAAGTTAGTCTATCTTCTTCTAAACCACATGTCCCCTGCGACATAATCCACGTTCTTCCTGCCACTGCAACTTCCCTGAGCCCCACATGAACTCCCCTTCTCTGCTTAGCTCAGCATAGTAGAGTGACCCAGCAACAGATTCTAGTCAGTCTATACATGCTTGTTGATAATTTCCAAATTATTTACCTGAGCTTTTTAATGACTCATTGTATAGCCCAGTTTAGCTATACTTGATACCTCAAGTTGGATGTCTTAACGTCCAAATGTAACACAACCAGAACTGAATCTTCTAGTGCCTCTGACATGCTCTGCCCTATCTCATGCCCTGCAGATGTCACCTCAAAAACTGAAAATATTATCTACCCAGTTTTTCAGCCCAAGATCTTGTGGAATATCTTTTGTTTATGTTCTTATATCTATCAAATAATCTCTATGATTCTTTTCCCCCTAACTTGTTTTAATTATAGAAAGTCACATTTCTTTGAAGAATAGTTTATATTAGCATGGAGTTTAGAACAAATAACAGTGAAAATGTATTTATTTTGAAAGTTACTTTAAAATCAAATTTAGTCTTTGTCTTACATTTGAAGTATGTACTATATACTTTGTAAGGAAAACAATTACAAACCCAATTTTCAATAATCTAAGATCTCTGCTTTTTGTTCCTTCTCAAAACTATCTGTTATTAAAATGTAAAACAGTTTTTGGAGTCAACAAAAATAGTTGGCATGGATTGAGGTACTTAACAGAAAATATACCATTTGCTTCATGAAATATTTAAGTACTGACCGTCATTAGTGATTTTCTTTATCCTGAAAACTGGCCCACTGGAAGTTTTTAAATTTTTCTCTCAAGAAAAATATTCTGTTAATATACCTGTAATTGCTGTTCCTTTGAATGAATAGATGTAAAGTATTCTGTCATTTAAAATATATTGAACTTCATGAGCCTTTTCCTGCCTTTGCTTCTCTTTTGAAAGATGTATCGCCATTTGCTCTCTTGGGATCTGGATTTGTGAAGAGCTTGCACAGTGTGCCAGCCATCCTCAGGTGAAGGATGCCATCAATGTGATAGGTGTAACTTTGAAGGTATTCATGTTTCTTAATGGTTTTTTGTTTTGTTTTGTTTTGTTTGTTTTGTTTTGTTTGTTTTTTGACGTTAAGTTCTCTCCTAGGACTTTCTTTAAAAATTTACTTATTCAACTTATGTCCAATATCACCACTCCCTCTCCTCACAGTGACCACCTCCCAAAGCTCCTTCCCCCATTCCCCCTCCCTGTCTCCTCTGAGAAGGGAGAGCCCCCCAGGCATAACACCCACCCACACACACCTGTCACATCAGTCACTACAGGACTAGGCACATCCTTTCTCACTGACACCAGACAAGTTGGCTCAGTTAGGGGAGCAGAATCCACAGGAAAGCAACAAATTCAGGAACAGCCCTGCTCCAGTTGTTGCTCTTCTAGGATTTTAACCAGTTTTAACTGTAATCAGTTTATTTTTCAGTTCTCTACATTATAGAGAGATGGTAGTTAAAACGTCTTGTTCTGAGTGCCGTGGTAAATATTTTACAAGGATGTCTGAGACTGCCTCTCTAGGCCATTTATGTTCTGAGTGGTTTTGGACCTAGCCAAAGCTAGTTAGGGCTCTTCTGGTTGCTGGACATCTTGGGCTACAAGAAAGTGAGGTTTCAGGCTGTGACCTCTCTGGCTTGGTTGGGATAGGAGCCTGCACCTTCCCCTTAGGAGCGTGGGTGTTCACCTGCTGCCTGAACTTAAGGCATTTGGAGCATACTCCTTCTTTGCGTTGTTACTGAAAGATGTGCTGTTTACTGAGCATCATGTATTAGTGTTCTCTAAATACTTTTTAGAATTTCAGTTATAGCTCTGCAAGATAAGCACCACAATCCCTATTACACCAGAGGAAATGATGTCTGGGAGAAATCAGTCACAACTCCAAGACAATACAGGCATGAGCGACAGAGTCAACACTGAAAGTAGATGTGTGCAGCATTCAAGACATAATTGAACTTCCACTTGTGCAGTGAGGCTGCCTCTTAAAGCAGACCCGGTATCCTGCCTTCTTGGTTCCTGTGCAGAAACAGTAGACATCATTAGCACTGTGACTATCAAATTTGCAGAACCAATGAGTCTGCCAGGCGCTGTGCTGAGGGCTTTGTCAGTTCTCAGTGGCAAAGGCAGTTTGCCATTTTACTAGAGAAGAAGGGAACTCATATGCAAGAGATATAAGGAGATATTTAGGCTGGGGGACGTTTCAGCTGATTTTGAATTGAAATTCCGCTTGTCTAATGCCAGTATCCAGATTCTTCTCTCCCTTCTTTCTTGCAGCTATGATAGTTATAGTAGTTGTAGCAGGTTCTGGGCAATTGTCGTTAGACCAGTGACAGCCCTGTTTGCCCTTGGTGCATTGTTTTCTTGGGCCCATGGGATGACAGCCCATAGTGTTCTTTATCTTTGGAATGGGGCAATGCTGTGTGGCCCCTGCCTGACCAAACTCAATACCTGTCGTTCCCCATGTATGTCCTCTGTCCCCATAACCTCATCCCACATCCCTCCTGTATAACCCCTGGGTTGTATCTTAGAAGCTGGTCGAGTACCTGCTACTGATTCCTTGATGAAGATTGTAAGAATTTGTCATCAGTGATGTCACATGACCAAGTTCCCTCTGGCCTGGCCCTTGAGGTTATATTTAATACTGGGACCTATCTTAGAAGGTGTAGTGGTACTGCCACCTGTACTTAACAGATGGGGAAAGTGAACTGACCAAGGTCCTTTGCAGCTCCAACCAGGATGCTTTGACCCCATGCCTGAGACTTTATATGCTTACAGTATGCCAGACTGACTTCCAAACCACAGAGGAGAAACTACTGGATGTAAGTTGTTGACTTATGTGGATCTCAATTTATTTTTCAAATACCCTATTTTCTCAATTCTAGGGTGTTTTTCAATTTTCTCCTCCTGAAATCTAAATATACACATTTAAGTTAGTTACCTAGCTTTATCCTTTACCTGAGAACACTATTAATAATTTGATGATACCTTAGAAATGTATAACTTCCTATATAGTATAGAACAGAGATAGAAATTGAAAATAGGTTGGGATTAGAGAGATGATTCCATAGCTAAGAGTACTGACTGTTTTTCCAGAGGACTGGGGTTCAGTTCCTAGCACCCAGGTTTACAATTGTCCGTAACTCTGGTCTCTATGGTCTCTATGGTCTTGTCTTATTCTGAATTCCAAGGAGATCAGACATGCAGATGTAGCAGCTATACATGCAGGCAAAACACCCATACACATTGGATATATGAATAAATCACTTATTTTAGCGAAATTGATAATAGAGGAATAGAATCCCAGATGAACAGATTTTCTTTGTATGCTTATGAGTTCTCAAAATGCCTGAAATCTTTCTGTAATTATGAGGGTAAACAATAGGCACCAGAAAACACTTTCAGTTATGCGTATTGTGCCTCTGTTCTACTGGTGTCCATCAAAGTACTAGAATGTTCCACTGCTGTGCATAGGTATGATCACTCCAACCCATAGGCTAAAGTACTTGGCACAGCATGCAAGACAGACACCAGCCTGCTCCATAGCAATTTCAGTTTCTAGAAAATACGGACCGTACTCACCTGCTAGACTCATCTTGTTCCTTCAGCTCTCTGTCTTTAATTCAGTGTTGGCACATTGTCAGTCTTTCATGGCTGTGTGTGAGGTGGGTGAGAGTGAGGAATGATTTCTTTTATCCCTTCCATCCTTCACCTCACTCACTGTGTATGCATACTGCTACCCCAGTGGCAGTTCCTGTCTCAAGATCCCTAGCTGTCTCAGAACCTTTGCCTCCACTGCACACACATACTGCTGCTCACCTAGAGGGAAACGCAACTCTCCCTCCACATCCTTCCAGGCACAGCTCAGCCCTCCATCCTACCACTTTCTTTCTGAGTGTCCCATGTCTCCCCATTCAGCCCCAAGCCCCCTTGTCTTGTCTCCCACAGCTCTTGTCATTTTCCCCTGTCTCTTTCCAGATTCTGGGAGCCTTACTAGCACCCATTCATTCTTCCACTTCCTCAGTGCTTCATCCTCTCCTTGAACATGTACACCCCATGTTAGCCCTCTCAATAGTGATAGCAATATAGGAAAGTAGTAAATGCATTAGTAAATCTCCTGTAGTACTACTGTGGAGAAAATGAAACACGATGGGATAAAACTAAAGAGCAGGGAGGTATGGACTGCTTCATGGAGATGGTGAATTTAGTGTGAGGATCTGAACAGTATAGCAGTGCCAGGGACACTAGACCTGGGAACTAAACCAACTGAAACAAAGCCAGGATCAAGTACAAAGGACAGAAATATCCAGAAGCCTGAGGGTGGGAGGAGCCCAGTGGCATTCGGGTCATCTGGAGTCTAGATGAGGAGGAATGCTGTGAAGAGCCCCAAATGCTCATTCGACTTAAATTCAGCAGCACAGGGCCATTGGCACGCCATGTGTTGTCAGTAATGACGTGTGGATAGCAGTGTAGCCTCTAGGTTCTAACCAAGGCAGAACGCACATTCGTGTATACTCTGCATGATGATGAAGGCTTTGCATATACTACCTCTTTGTCATCTGCCTCACCAAAGAAGTGGAACATTCAGGAGACTGGGGACATCAGGCTGTGTCTTAGTTACTTTTCTGTTCCTGTAAAGAGAGACTATGCTGAAAGCAACTGTTAGAATGAAGAGATTATTGGGGGCTTACAGTTGCCAAGGGTAGAATCCATGACCATCAGGCAGGGAGTATTGTAGCAGGCTGGCAGGTATGGCTCTGGAGCAGGAGCTGAGAGCTCACATCTTGAGACAGCAGCCATGAGGCAGAGGGAAATCTAACTGGAAATGTCATGAGCTTTTGAAACCTCACATACCTTTTCCAACAAGGACACATCTACTTCTCAAACAGTTCCAACAACTGGCGAGCAAGTATTTACAGATATAATCTTATGGATGCCATTCTCAATCAAACTACCACATCCCATTCCACTCCCTAGTCCCCATAGGCTGTGGCCATATCATAATGCAAACTGCATTCAGTTCTACTTCAAAAGTCCCTAAATCGTTCACAGTCTCAATACAGTTTAAAAGTCCAAAGTTTAAATTCTCTTCTGAGACTTATGGAAATCTCTTAACTATAACCCCATGTAAATTATAAAAGCAAATGTAATACTTCCAACAGACATACATACATAGAATATACATTTATTATTTCAAAAGGGAGGAATAAGGGCACAGTGAGGAAAAAATGGAACACCAAAACTCAACAGGAAAAGCTGCAAATCCTTTATCTGATGCCTGATGTCAAAGATCTTAGATGGCTCTGCCCTTCCAGTTTTACTGACTGAAGCATATATTAGCCTGTGAGGGCCATTCTCTTTTAAGCCACCACAGGCTGCTTTAGTAAACATACCCAGAGCCATTGAACATGCCCTAGCCCCTGGGTTATGTCCTTACACTCTGCTATTACACACTTCTTAGTATGTTACATGTGTGTCATTTTATTTCCTCAGGTAGGAAGTCATTTGGTTAATCCGTGTTTTTCTGTTTGTGAAATGAAGACCTTCCTTCCAGAACTGTTAATGACAATTTATCAATGACAGAATGAGTTATATTTGTGCAGAAGGTTTGGCACACGAAAGATGCTCCAGCATATACTCTGAATTCCCTCAGTTTGTCAATAGTGTGATTAAATGAACTGAATACAGAATTTAACATTTGGGCTTTAATTTCTAGGCAAACATTGACCACCTTTTTCTATGGAATATATAAATTAATGCGGGTGAGTTCAAATAGTCAACAAAATGGAATGGAGTGGTCATGTTCAAACGATGTTAATTGGGCAGAGTTTTCTTCAGTTGCATAACAGATATATATACAGGGCTGACAAGAGCAATCGGCTCTGTTCTTCCTCCAGAATATACACCTCCTGAGCTACTCTGTTGACTTGGGGGTTTGGGTTTCTTTTGTAGTTTCCTAACAAGATTGTGGCTCAGGTAGCCTGTGATGTTCTTCAGTTGTTGGTTTCCTACTGGGAAAAGCTTCAGATGTTTGAAACTGCTCTACCACGAAAAATGGCAGAAGTAAGTCCTTTCTCTATACTGCTAAAGCATCTGCATTTCCTTCTC
This sequence comes from Grammomys surdaster, assembly GCF_004785775.1. Taxonomy (NCBI): domain Eukaryota; kingdom Metazoa; phylum Chordata; class Mammalia; order Rodentia; family Muridae; genus Grammomys; species Grammomys surdaster. Next base: position 2,662,726 of record NW_021604587.1, read on the forward strand.
ACTAATGTATTTGATATCTAATTAACTGTAGATCCTCGAGTAATTGTTAGAGAAGCAACTATTAAACTGCCATGTGAGCCCCGTTTTCAGGCTGTGTTGGCCAGCTCCTCTCAGCTTCAATTCTAGGCACTGTGCAAAGAAGCCTGCAGTGTTCCAGCCAGAGGCTGGTGCTTTGAGAGTTTGAAAGGCAGACACAACCACAACAAAGAGACCTTTTGTAGGTTGGGCTTTATTCATTGAGAGTAATTTGGATGGTGCCAACAAGGAGTAGGCAGCTGGTTTAGTGCCTTCCTTGCAGGGCGGAGGCCTGGCTCTTGTGTAAAGCAGGAGTTACTCCCAGACTAAAGCCCTGGGCCACGCTTGCTGCTGTGGCGTGGTTACTTGCAGTAATGAGATCAGTGCAGTATTAAACTCCGAGGGATGGTGGCCAGGAGAGGGAGGGGGGCAGGAAGAGCAGGAAGTATCATCTCCACAGCTTCTTGGAAGTCAGCTCCAGCCCAGAGGTCTTTGGTCAGAGCTGAGTAGGGACTACCTGTGCCTGGCTGGTTTTTATAAGCACTTCTCTAGGCAAGCCGTATTCTTTGCCCATCCCTTGGAGACTCTAAGGAAATCTAATTTGTCCCTATGAAGGATTGCAAGGAGAGAGAAGAAATGATGCAGCTGCATTCCCCCCACCCCTAGGCAGACTTCGTTGGTTGGCATCACTTTGTTCTCTCAGAACCACTTCAAGAGTCACAAGTGGTCTTTGACCTTAAGTGATCCGGAGTGAAATAGACCTTTCACTCTGCTGCAGACTGTAAAGTTGGGTTTAGCGTCACCCTGTCACTATTCAGACAGGACACATGTGAGCATGATTGGCAAGCTGTGATTCCAGAACAGGAGGTGGGGCTCTGTGCTGATTTATAAGCGCAAATGGCAACCTTTCCATAATTATTTTTAAACCCTTTTTTTATTTCACTAGAAATATGGGGCTAATAGTTTCACTAGAAACTATGTGACTATAGAGAGAACTATCCTTGCCTTGAGGTCTCAGTCCCCCATTAAAGAAAATCATTACATGGTCCTAATTTTCAAATCTCTTACAACAGGCCCTCAGTGTTGTATCACCATCCAGTGAGTAGGTACTGGGTTGTGTTAAGTTGCAAGGCCATCTAGGGATCCTTAACATATGGCTTCTAAACTATAACTATATAAACTATGTAAGATATAACTATAACAACTATAGATAAAAACTATGATAAATTGCTTGACTAGGTTTTATCTTTTATGCAGATCCTTGTGGCCACAATTGCATTCCTTTTACCAAGTGCAGAGTACTCTTCAGTGGAAACAGATAAAAAGGTAAGTGACAGGTTAGGTGGCTTTCCACAGAGGTATTTTTAAGTATAAGACAGAATGGGGACAACTATTACTAATGATGGTGTCATTTATAACATCCCTATATGTTGGCTTTAACATTTTTTTCTATGAACACCCTTTTTGCTTACTAACTTACCCTGTACTTGTGTGTCCATTAACTACTGAGTATACTCAGGGACAATTCTGTGTATTTTTGCATGCAGTGGGTCCTAAAGTCCATAATGTAAGTTCTGGATACGTTTCTTCTTCTAGTTTATTGTGTCCTTGCTCCTCTGTCTCTTGGACTGGTGCATGGCACTGCCCGTGAGTGCCCTCCTCCACCCTGTGACCACGGCAGTCCTAGAGGAGCCGCACCCATCCCGGGCTCCCTTGCTGGATTATATCTACAGGGTGAGTCTCCTCTAGGCCTTGGGCACAGACTGGAGGCCTACAGATTAAAATACAAAAATGTTGTACATTTCCTACATTTATGTATTTGTGCCTTCTGAAAAATGACCTGTGGAAAGTTATACATTTGAAAAGAAATGAATAATGAATGAGTAGACAGAACAGATAGATTTGTAGAGAATCAGTAGTTACCAAGGTGAAGATGCATGTACTTCACATGACTGTCATATTTAAACAACTGCCGTTGGATCAGAATGCCCCCAATCTTCATGACAAGTGATCTGAGTTTACTTTGTTTCTAAATGGAAGACTATATTATATTATAGGCTCCTATATTATAGGGTCTGTAGCATCAGCTTCACAAAGATCTGTTTATCAAAGTATGAAAAAACCCATAATGTTTCTAGTAATCTCTTTGCCTTAAATAAACCTCAAGAGGCAGGTGTGGTGGTGCATGTTTATAATCCCAGTGCTTTGGAATATGGGAGCAAAAGGACTCCCTTGAGTTCAAGGCAGCTTAGGCTATATAATAAAACCCTGCCTCAAAACCAGAACCAAAACAAAAGGAAAAACACAAAGGAAAAAAATCCTTAGTATATATGTTTTAAAGTCTCACTTTGTGAGAAGTAAGAGTAACTTTAAAATCTGCATTCAATTTACTTTTATTTAATTATACTTTCAAAGTTGTATTAAATTATTTCTTATAATTCATGGGCTCATGTGTTATACTGATTTAAACGCAGGTTGTGGTCACCATGCCCTCTACCATGAGGGCCCTCCCACATTCTTCCTTTCATCTCCTGGGCTGGCTTCTTCTGCCTGGCTGCCTGTGGAGGATGAAAGCCTGAGGCGAGTGCAGGTCACACAAGAGCAGAAACAACCACCTGTCACTTGTGTTTTCATCTGCCCCTAGAAGACAGGTATTGCTACGGACTTACTAGTAACAAAAAGATATTTAAGAATAGAAAGAAGCCCATATTTGAACATGTTCCTAGGAAGGAGCCCTCTCTTCCAAGCACTGTGGGAGCTGAACAGTTGGTCAGCGCTCAGGAAATGCTGGTATACAGATCGCCATGCCTGTCTGTCCTCCTCAGGTTCTGCACTGCTGTGTCTGTGGCTCGAGCACATACACACAGCAAAGCCACTATACTCTGACCTTGGCTGACCTGTCTTCCACGGACTATGACCCCTTCCTACCTCTGGCAAATGTGAGGAACTCCGAGCCAGTCCAGTACCATTCATCAGCAGACCTGGGGAACCTCCTGACTGTGGAAGAGGGTGGGTATGTCTACAGATATACAATTCTGTGTGCAGGAAAAGGTAAAGTTGTCTTGTCCATGCTAGTGTTTTGGGTTTGTTTTGGATCCATTGTTGAAGTTGAAGTCCCAGTTTATAGGGTCTCTGATACCAAACTGCCTTCCCTGTTTCTTCCTTTTTTTTTTTCTGTTATTTTTTCCTCTTTTTTCCCATCTTAAATTATGCACATGGTTTTGTGTTACTGAAAACCTGTTTGTTTCATACCCATGAAATGCACCAAAAAGCTCATTTTCTATTCCTAAACCGCCTTCTAGGGAGTGGGGAAGATAGGACATTGCTGGGCTGGTAGCGTCTTCAGGACTTCCCATAGGGAAGAACTTAAACTGGTCTCAGCAGGGTGGGCAGGTTTGAAGTTGCTCATAAAATTATCCAGGTGAGGAGCCCCTCATGCAGAAAGTTGATAGCAATCCAGCGCTGAGACAGACCTCTCTCATGTGCCTTTTGTGGAGAGGAAAGAGACTTAGCAGGCCATGATCTTGTAAGAGTGCAGGACGTACAGTGTGTCCTAAAATAGGTTCACCCCTATTTTAATGATTTACTTATTAGGTCATTTCACCTGTACCCAACATAATTACTACTTTTAAATAAAGTTACAAGCAAGGTACACAGTTAAGCCATCTGTGATCACATGTGTTCAGTTGCTCATTGTTAATAACTAACTACTTAAAACAGATGGAAGGGGAGGAGCTTCAGGAGAGGAGAGACGAAGGATAGCCAGACATCCTAGCTTTGTATTTCCTCTAGGAATCTAGAGAGAAGGTACTTGGAATGTTTTCTTGTTTAGTAGTTTGTGAAACCCTCAACTAGTTTTGTGACTAGGATGCAGATCATCTCTGGTTCCCAGGGAGTGCATGGGAAGCAGACATTGCTGAAACATGCAGGAGGAGGTCAGTGTTTCCCAGATGTTTCAGGACCAGACCCATTTGGGATTGTAGTAGAAGTTTCGTGGCATGGTTTGCAGCTTGATTCATAGGGCTCCAGGTCATTTTCCCATTGTAGTACAAACCAAAAGCGCAACCTCTGTAAGCAAAAGTAGAGGGAAGTTACTTTTCCTGTTTGATATTTTCTGTCATGGCCCTTTGTCAGTTTCTATCTTTATCGTTAGTTTTGTGCCTACCCTGCTGTCATGACGACGGCATGATTCTCATTATGAACTGTGAACTCCTGGCTGCTTTCCTGTGGGTTTCTAGGCAGTAACATTTCTCAGCTGGAGCATAATCTTTCTTAGTTGTATAGAAATCTTACGTATTTTTCTTAAGTTGTAGGGAAATGTTTAAAATAGATGTAACTGACCTCTTTTTTTTTTTAAAGATATATTTATTTTATGTGTGTGAGTACACTGTCTGTAGCTGTCTTCAGACACACCAGAAGAGGGCATCAGATCTCATTACATATGGTTGTGAGCCACTATGTGGTTGCTGGGAATTGAACTCAGGACCTCTGGAAGAGCAAGCAGTCAGTGCTCTTAACCACTGAGCCATTGCTCCAGCCCTTCCTTTTTTTTTTTTTTTAAGAACCTTTTTGTGTGACATTTTATTTTCCATTATTGGATATAGATTTCTTGTACATTGAAAAAAATTGATAAGAAATCTGAGAAAATTCAAGATGATCTTGTTCTCCCCTCACTTGTTACTCAGAATTTCCCAAATTTCAGAGATTTGTTTCTTTCCAGGATTTTTATACAGCACAAAACAACATGTTATAAGTAACCCAGTTGGATAATGTCTAAAATTAGAAGAATTTAGCATAAAGTCATATATTTACAGTGATTTTATGTGCTAGTTATATTTGATGTTTCACAGTGTAAGTTGAAAAGCTATTACTTCCTAAAGCTCTAAGATCAAATTATAAACCTTAATTTAAATATGTAGACTTTTTTCCATAAAAATTTTAAAATTTCATTTTCACTTGTTATTAAATTGACTTTTAGAAATTTTGCCAGTTGAAGTTTCCTCAAGTACTCTCAGCCTGAAGTCCTATTTCAATTTCTAGGTTATAGTGTATCTTCCTGTCCATTTTCCCTCATTTTATAAAGCACTGGGACTCACACTGTTGTCAAAGTCTTTATATACATTTAAGCTAAAATTTTATAAATCAGTTGCTCTTGATTACTAAATCATGAAATAGATGCTCAGTTAAGTTCTTCTAGGTGCCTCCAGGGTTTATTAAAATTCATCATAAATTTTCTTAAATATTTTAAGTGTTCCAATAACAAAACATAAACTGTCACAATGATTATTAAGTATATTGTTTCCAGTCTTTTAAAATAGCACCAAGGTTTATTAATATCCTTATCAGGCTTACCTGCAGCCAACAAAGGAGGATCCCTGGCCCACTTTCTGATCTCTACTTCCCCTCCAACTAGGTTTTTTACTTCATCTGAGCCCCTGAACTTTTGTCTGTCTAACCTGGCAGTGCTCCCTTTGGCTTGTTCTTATGTCTGTAGATTTTTAAAGTCCCTTTCAGAGTGACGTCTTCACGTAAGTTGGTTCTTTAGCGATCTGTTTCAGCTATGTTTTTATATTCAAATAGAATTAGGGTCAAAAAGAAAAAAAGATGAAAAAAATAAGTCTCAAAGTTAAAAACATTCAGCTGTGGATGATGACACACACCTTTAATCCCAACAGCCACAGAAGCAGAGGCAGAGGCAGAGACAGGTGAATCTCTGTGTGTTCCAGGCCAACTTGATATGCATAGTGAATTCCAGGCTAGCCAGTGCTCCATTAGTGACACCTTGTCTCACAAAACAAAAATAACAATCAAACATTCAAACTAATGACCAAAATTTTGTGGTGCCCCCATTATCTCCTCATGCTTTCTTCTTGCTGTTCACAGAGAAGAAGAGAAGAAGTGTGGAACTGATCCCCCTCACTGCACGAATGGTCATGGCCCACCTAGTGAACCACCTAGGCCACTATCCTCTGAGTGGGGGCCCTGCTGTGCTGCACAGCCTGGTCAGTGAGAACCACGACAATGCCCATGTGGAAGGAACTGAGCTGTCCTCGGAGGTGTTCAGGAGCCCAAACCTGCAGCTCTTCGTATTTAATGATAGCACTCTCATCTCCTACCTGCAGACGCCAGCAGAAGGACCAGCTGGAGGGACTTCAGGGGGTTCCCTCTCAGATGTGAGAGTCATTGTGAGGGATATCTCAGGAAAGTACTCTTGGGATGGCAAGGTTTTATATGGACCTCTGGAAGGCCCCTTGCCACCCAATGGAAGGAATTCCTCATTTCAGATTTCTGGCTGGCATCATCACACGTGTGGACCTCAGAAAGATTTGTTTCACAGTGATGAGGGAGATGATGTGCTTGACAAATTACTTGAAAACATTGGCCATACCAGCCCCGAATGCCTTTTGCCATCACAACTAAATCTAAATGAGCCTTCCCCAACCCCGTATGCAATGAACTGTGACCAAGAGAAGGAAATCATGGAGACCATCCTGCGCCAGAGCACGCAGGAAGCTGAGTATGTGCAGAGGTGTAACTCGGATTCTGCAGTGAAGGTCACCTGCCAAGGGCAGCCCTCACCAGTGGAGCCCAGGGGACCCTTTTACTTCTGCAGGTTGTTGCTTGATGACTTGGGAATGAATTCCTGGGACAGAAGGTAACCGAGCTCTGAATGTTGAATCAGCAGTTTTATATGTGGGTTATTCTTTTTTTTATTATTATCAATTTGAGGTTAAAGAATAAGAAATAGAAGTTTTTCTGGATTTCAATACAGATTATTTTAGCTACCGGATTAAAGATAGAAATAAAATTAAATGTGTGACACTGGTACACAGCTTGAGTACCAAACACCTGTCAGAACTTTGAAAGCATATGAACCATGCCTTTTTCTTCTTGCCTCCCTGATCATACTATTTCTGTTTTCATACAAGATGCAAATGGACTGCAAAGGTAAGTAAAACACTGTCTAGCCACAGGATTGGTGAGGAATGTGAACTTGATGCACCTCAGACAAAGGCACAGGAGACCAAGAAGATCCAGTGGGTAGTGTGTGTATTGGAGGACACCTTAGAGAAGAGGGTAGGATTGACCTGGACCTGATAGTGGAGCTTTAAAGAGCTTTAAATAAAGGGTGGGAAGAGATTCACAGAGCTGGTATTGAAAACAGACACAAGTACTTGCACACAAGGGACATACTCCTGACTAAAGAGCTTTCCAGTGTCACTAGATGCCAGGGAGATCATTGTGTCTCTGTATACTCAAGGAACATTGGGCTCATTTTGAAAACTTCTGAATTACTTTTCTTTTCCTATGATAAAACACTGTGAAAAAGGCAACTTATAGAAGAACGAGTTTATTTTGGGCATATGGTTCCAGATGCTTAGGGTCTGTAATGGCAGGGACAACAGGTGACAGAAATGACAGCTAGACCACAGCTGAGAACTCATGTCTCCTACTGGTAACAGGAAGCAAAGAGAATGCACTGGAAGTAGCACATGGCTTCTGAAACCTCAAAGCCTGCCCCCAATGATAAACTCTCCAAGCAGGCCACATTTCCTAAATTTACTCAAACAGGACCACCAAGTGAGGAACAAATATTCAAATGTCCAAGAATATGGGGAACATCTTATTCAAACTTCTACAAAATCTATCACGGTTCTTCAGCAAAGTAGATTGTAGATGGATCGATGATGGCTATCTTAGCATTACTATCCTGTGAAGAGACATTATGACCATGGACACTCTTGTAAAGGAAAACATGTAATTGGGGCTTGTTTCCAGGTTCAGAGGTTTAGTCTATTATAATCCTGATGAGAAACATGGCAGCATGCAGGCAGGCATGGTCCTAGAGAGGTAGCTGAGAATTCTACATCTGGATTCTCAGGCAGCAGAAACAAGAGACACTGAACCTAACAAGAGCTTCAAAAACCCCCAAACCAGTGACATACTTCATGCAACAAGGCCACACCTACCCCAACAAGGCTACACCTCCTAATAGTGACAGTCCCTAATATAAGCTCCTGGGGATCGTTCCTATTCTAACCACCACAATGGCTATGTCTGGTATGTGGATTAGAAAATAGCAAAGTTGGTCTGTAGTCGCATAATTTCTTCTTGCATACTTTTTTTTCCATGCAGGAAGAATTTTCATTTGTTGAAGAAAAATTCAAAATTATTGAGAGAGCTAAAAAATCTGGACTCGCGTCAGTGGTACGTGAAATACCTTTTCTTGTCTAACTTTGTGAGCACATGGTATCAAGTACAGTTTCAGGAAAACAGGTACCCACAGAAAAACCCAGAGTTTTTCTGTAGCCCAGAATCTGTTACCATTAACCTTGACTGAACCTTTAGTGTTTTGTTTTGTTTTGTTTTGTTTTGTTTTGTTTTGTTTTCTTCCATTCTGTTTTGTTGAGATAGGGATTCTTAAGTTGCACAGGCTGATCTTCAAAATACTCTGTAGCCCAGGCAAACCTGAAACATATAATTCTTCTGCCTCAACCCCCAAGTAGCTGGGATCATAGGCTTTCTTTAATCTAAAAGTTAAAAAAAAAAAAATCCCATATCTTGTTTTAACTTCATGGCCTCTTTTTCATTACTAACATACACATCATTATGTATATACATAAAAAGGTATTGTTATTAAGTTCTCTTAAAGGTATGTGTATACATACACATGCATGCATAAGTTTTGAGTCTGTTTAGCGTTATTTATATGTATGTGTGTGCTGAGAGTTGTTGACTTGGGAGTGATTTCTACTGTGGTTGCACTGTATACTCCCATCAGCAGTGAGTAAAGCACTCCTAACTCCCACATCCTACCCTGCGTTTATTTGATAACAGCCACTTTGACTGAGATGAGATACAATCTTAAGGCAAATTTAATTGGCATTTCTGTGGTGGCTAAAGATATTGAGCACTTAAAATTATTTGTAGGCCACTTGTATTTCTTCTTTTAAGAACTATTCTGTTCCTTAAACTATTTGTTGATTAAATGATTTGGGGTTTGGTATTCAACTTTGCAGTCTTTATGTGCCTTGCATATCAGACTCTGTCTGACCTTACTTGTCAACGTTTTTTATTTTTCTCATTCTGTAGTTGTCTCTTCAGGATGGTGATTTTTCTCTCTTGCTGTGCAGAAGCATTTTATTTAAGTAATACCGTTTGCTAGTTCTTAGAATTTTTTCCTCTGCTCTTAGGAAATCCCTGTCTACTCTTTTGTCTTGAAGTAGTTTCCCTGTTTTACTCTGGTAACTTCAGGCTAAAATATGTCTTTTTGTTAGTTTTCAGTTTGAGACAGGATTTCTTTGTGTGGCCCTGGCTATTCTAGAACTCAATCTTGTAGACCAGGCTGGCCTCAAGCTCAGATATCCAACCTGCCTCTAGCTCTGTTGGGATTAAAGTCTTGTGCAACCATGACCAGCTTTAAAATGCAGGTCTTTAGTCCATTTTGAAATAAGGTGAGAAATAGGGATCTAATTTCATTCTTATACACATTAAACAGTCTGATTTTCTCTCTTCTGTATGTTTGGCATCACTGTCAAAAAAAATCAGTGGTTATAACTGAATGAGTTTATTTTGAGTTCTCACCCATTGGCCTGTGCATTTGTGTGTCAGTGCCATGCTGTTGTTCAGGTGGCTTTCTTGTGTTTATTCTTAAGTAAATGCTTGGCTCAAGTCACTATTATTTGCATATCAGCTTTATAGCTATGATATTTTATTGATGGTCTTAATTCTTGAACCTATGTATGACAGGAACAACCAGTCAAATAGTGAAGTCTACCTAGAATTAAAGTAGCATAGATACACACATACGCCTACACACACACACACACACACACACACATACACACCCCTTTAACAGGACTTAATAGAAATATCTTTTTGTCACAACACAAATGATGCAATCTAGGGGCCTTGGTTGGGTGGGGTTTTGTTTGTTTGTTTGTTTGTTTTTCTGTCAAAGAGTTAAAGGGCTAAAAAATCTGACGTGCAAAAGGTAGCAGCAGAGAAACCTCAAGTACCACAGACAGAATGAGCAGTTGAAGAAAGGTGTTCGTGGTGGTGAGGAACCATGTATACAGCACGCACAGAGAGAAAAAGGCTCTCTGCAAAGCAGAGGAAGGACTTGGACGTCAGAAATCTATTATCTTCTCCAAAGCTGGGGGTTTTAAACCTCTGAAGAGTTTCCCTCCCCTACTGTAGGTTTAGTCAGTTTGAAGACAAATACAAAGATTGATTGCTTCATAACTGTTGTGTGGCAGGTTCTGATCCAGCCTGGAACTTGTCGAGTCAGTTCATCAGTAGTGGGCCTGCTGACAGGAGACAGTTGTCAGGCTTTTCTCTCAAGTCAGGAGGCTGAGGAAGAAGCTGGCCATCTTGGAAATTCACCATCTTTATTCCCGAGCTCCTCTTCCTCTCTGTCTGCCTCCTGGTCTCTCACTAAGGACTCAGCAGATAAAATCATGTTAGGCTTACTTATAGCTCTATGTCCTTTCACTCTTTCAAAGCATCTAGAATTATGATACATTAATTCATATCAACCATTTTGTGGGAATCAAATCCTTTAGATTTTTCTTCTACCTTCCCATGTATCTTTCTCATCACTCATAGCTTCTTGAAGCCACACACATGTTGACGCATGTACTGTTTTGTGTGTGCTTTCTGGGTGTTGGGAATGTGTGAGGGTGGCTGTTGTGAGCCTGATTCCATCTGCAGAAGGTGCTGTGCCGGCCTTTCCTCCTAGTAACTCTAGTGCTCTGGAGAGTAGTGAGCATTATAATATCCAGAAATAGAAGAAAAGAAAAAAAAATACAGGTTTAAATGATTCCTTTGTAGTTGTAATAGAAAGAAACCATCCTCAGGGCAGATCCTGCAACTCTATTGGTATTTCAAATATTTTCCTTTCTTGATTCAGGTAAAGCTTAATTTGAATTTCAAAAACGTTTAAGAACTGTTTTAGACCTTGATGCTGCCATCCATCCCTTCATTCTACCTCTCCTTTCTCAGGACAGAGACTGAGCCCTCTGGAAATTCCATGAGGGATTTCTGAAGGACTTGAGTACTTGCTTTACTCCCTCTGGTCCTTCGATGTTAAACAATCATTTGGACCCCAAACCCAGCTTTTCTAGCATATGCTGAATTATTCCCTGCTTCTCCAGTGTTAAGTGAATGCACTGGTATCTTGTAATTGTAGCCAATTTGTTGAATGTTAATGCACTTTAGTTACATGAGGTGCAATCGAATTAGCTCCCTGGGGTGCTGTTGCAGTAAAATATGGCTTTGGGTAGCTGATTGGCAATCTTCTGCCCTTTGATTAACCTTCACTTAAAACCCCAACTCCTGGACTTATGTCTGGCGTCTTGGCCTCTAAATGCACATCAATTTATTTAATGGGAAAGGATATTTTTCAAGATTGTCTTTTAAAAACCTGAACTCCATCTGGGGCTCTTCACCTGTAGGGAAATCTGGTCTGTGGCATAGATTGGTCTAATACCATGCAAGAATACATCTTGTCCCTCAACTTTCAGAACATTTTTATTCCTAGTATCAATTTATATCACTGTTGTGTGGGCACAGTGCCTTTTTTACATGTCTTGAGAAAAAGTCTTGCAGCTAAGGTCTGTATACTGTGTGTGATGGCTATACATACAAATCACTGTGGGCTTTCTTGCCACTGTGTGGTGAAGGAAAGGGTAAAGTCACATTTTCCTTTGTTTGGTTTTAAAATCTGACAGCACAAGAAAACAGAACTCTTCTGGTCTAGTCCTAGTAATAAAGAAGAACTGCATTCTAACGAGGAAGGCAACATTGTTGATTGTATGTATATGTGTTCCTGAATGACCTGCTCCTCCATGCACTGGTTGTGCAGCTTGTAGATATGAAGTGCTGTTGATGTTGTAATTACCATTTCAAAAGCCTGGTGCTAATAAGGCCAGGCACAGTGTCTGCATCTTAGCAGGCTCTCTGCATTGCTAATATTTTGGAGGATGTGAAATTTGATGAATGTTTACAACTAAAGGTCACCTTTCCTCACACCCACATCAGTCAGTCCTCCTTCATTTGAGCTTAGCTTTGTGTGCTCCTACACAGAGTTAACGAGGACTCAGAATGGAATAGTCTTGGGCTTTAAGGATAAAACACTGATGTATTTCAGATAAACCGAAGGTTGGGGTTTTTCGTAAATTGAATGCTAAAAACTTTTAAGATGTAAAGATAGTTGCAGAGAGAAATCAAGTAAGTATGCTTTTGTTGAAACCACATTTTAGTATGTCTGTGGCCATCATCCAAGCTGCCAAATTATTACAGTTCTTGAGGTAAGCCAGTCATGATGTAGGGGGTCCTTCTTGTTGTCCCTTGCCTGTCTCTCAAGGCAGTAAATGTTATGACAATTTCTAGATTCCCTAAGGTCTTGACTACAAGACTGTACACTCTCTGTGGGGTTCATCACTATCAAAAAAAAAAGTGTCCTCTTTACAGCATCTCTTTCCACTTCCTACAGTGTGCAGCCATGTTGTTTGTTTACATGTTCAAGTTGACAGTTGTTCTTTTTATTCTTTTTCTGTATTTTCTGATTTTTCTTCACATGTGTTTGTTCCATGAGAATAATGGGAGGATGAGTAGCTAGCTAATGAATAGGAGAGAATTCCTCCTCCAGTGATTTATATAACATTTTAGTTTAGCTTCCATTAGCCTTGCTTAATAAGTAGAAAAATAATCATGAAGAAGGAAATATTTGAGAATTTGTTAAAATATGGAGTCCAGATCTACCAATTTGGATGTCTAATCATATTACAGTGTTGAGATATTAAATAATTAAACAATAGAAACATTTCCGCATTGCTGAAGCACTTGATGCTTTTTCCTATGCAGTGTTTTCATGATGTAATGCAAATGTGAGAAGGGTGGGGCTGCCCCGGAAGTGGAGATCTAATTCCTTTACCATTGAGGCTACAGTAGAATAAAGTTCATGGACTGTTGCTGTCAAAGGAGTGGTTCTTGATTAAGCTGCATCTGAACAACAGTTGAGCTTTTATCTCCAAACTCCTACTAAATAACTTGATAGGGTGGATTCCAGTTATTTTAATACTTTACTAGCCATTACACATTCAAATATACCGTCAAATATCTGGTCAGTTTAACAGAGACTTAGCTGAGCCCATACTATACATCAAATACTTTTTTTAAAAAAAAAAAAAAAGAAAGAAACAAAGAAAAAGAAAAGTCAGGCCTCCTTTCTTCAACGTGCATATCATGTTTACATGATTTGACAGGAAACCACCACAGATCTATCACAGAACAAGTAAATAAAGAGCTTATCTATCCAAAAGTATCCAAAAGACCATGCAGAACAACTGTGCATCATATTCTGTGTCCTCACAATAGTCAGAACACATCCTTTCACAAAGAAAATACCTAAGTGTTTCCATTTCTCAGAAAGTCTTAGCACGTCTCATGCCTCTCATCGATCCCGAGTCACAGTACATGTCTACTTGAAATGCTTTAGAGGACAGTGTTCATTAAGCATGGAAAGAACCTGGTGGATAATGTGCTCTGATTGGTACTATTTTAGTGTCTCCAGTGTCTCGAGTGTAATTTCCTTCTTCTTTGACCTTGTGTCTCCTTTCAGTCACCTCTGCAAAGCAGATGATACAGTAATAACACTGGTCTTCTTATGGAGTGAGGCTTGCAAAATTCAAATAAGTTCATTCATCAGCCACCTTAGAATAGTGACTGACCCTTCGTGAATGCCATTAGCAGTCATGCTGGCCATACCAGTTAAACAAGACTCCACACACCCATGTTCTAACTCCTTTAAATTTAAACATTTATAGCCGCGAGACCCATAAGATCGCAGTGTTTTACATTGCTGAAGGGCAAGAAGACAAGTGTTCCATTCTAGCCAATGAAAGAGGAAGTCAAGCATATGAAGACTTTGTTGCTGGTCTTGGATGGGAGGTAATCAACTTCATTCACTATGTGGTTGCTGACAATCAGTATTTAAAGCAGACATGAGTTGTGTGTGTTCTTAGTTATATCTCCATATTCAAATGTAGCATGCATAGAGTTCTTGAAGGCTGCACTGGCCTTAAAATCTGCTTGCTTCATTTTACTACTCTATGTATGGATCTTTGCTTCCCTTTAATATCTTTTCATTAGCTTTGCATAAGAACTATATAATCATATAGGCTCAGGACTGTAGTTTGTGACAAAAGATAAGTGTGGTCACTGAGGACTTGAGAAAAAGGCAATGGCTTGCTAGCTGAAAAATGAATGAGGGCCTGGATAAATTGAGAAACTGAGACTAGAATGCTGTTGGCTGTCACTGCAGTTCCTTGATGCACAACTCCAGAATGACTGATGAGGACTTGGGTTTCCTTATTGAATGGTCAACTACCGGATGTGTACACAGAGGCTGTGAACATAAACCTAGAGGAAAGCATGTCCCTAGAATGTGAAAAGTAGACTGAGTGGGAGAGGTGTATGGGGTGTGTGTGTGTGTGTGTGTATTGGGTTTTGTGTCTTTGTGTCTGTATATGCTGTAGCACATGCTGGGATCACAGCCAGGTCCTTGCATGTGCCAGGCAAGCACTGAACTGCTGAGCCAGACCCTCCTTACATTTTGATAGTGGTTTTCACACAGCATGGTTGCAGACCAGTTTCAGGTTTGATGTCCATTTCTTTCTTTAAAAATTAATTTTGTTGACCTTACATTTGTTTGTAATCAGAAAGAAATATATTTAAATGAAAATTGTTCATTCTCTCAGCACACACTCCTGCCTAATGAATAAGGTTAGCTCACTTTTGACCCTCACCTTTTGCTCTGTGACCTTTATCAGGTGGATCTCTCAACCCACTGTGGGTTTATGGGTGGTCTTCAGCGCAATGGCAGCACAGGACAGACGGCCCCTTACTATGCTACCTCGACTGTGGAAGTAATTTTCCATGTTTCCACTCGGATGCCATCAGATTCAGATGATTCACTCACCAAAAAGGTAAGGGGGCTTCTCAGGGACAACACCTCACTGCACTCCTGTGTAAGTGAGGCTCTCTAGGGCTGGATGGTGACCAAGCCCTGGCAATTTTCCCATGGTTCAAAGTCAAGTGTCGTTTTTCCTCAGGCTATAGTTGTGGTGAATCTAAAATACTAACTTAGCACAACCTGAAGGCCTAAGGTTAAAGACTAGGAAGAAAAAGAGTCCTTATCGAGGCTACTTTTGGATCTTTTTTCATGTTAATTACCTGAGAAACAATATTTTTACCTTATAGGTTGGCAAAGGCCATAACACATAATGGCCATTCTGACAAAAAAAGTGCTAGTAAGGCTCTAGGAAAGCATCCTACACATACCCCAAGGTTGCTAGGATGAGCTGCCAGTGTTTGTCAGAGTGACTCTGCCTGCAGGTATGTTGCTGCCCAGATGTCCCACCTCAAATGCTACCCCTTTGCTCTCTCTGCTGCTCCCAAAGGAACTCCACCAGAGAAGCAGTGCCTTGAACTCCCCAGCCTGTAGAATGTTTACTTGAAAAACCTTGGTTTTGGATGAGGAACACATTAATGGGAGAAGAATGTAGTCTGGTAAGCAGACCACTCCTATAAGTTTCTAGGTGAACAGAGCATCCCAAAGCAACTATGACGTGTTTTCTCTGAGGGCTAGTCGGTGACAAAGCCTTCATTCCAATTAGACACCCACTCTCCTCTAACAGCACAGATGTAAGGATGTGAGGGCAGTATCTCAAGTACTAAGGCTGCACTTTGGGAGTGTGGAGCCATGGTTAGAACTAGGGCCAGCCAAGGCTCAAGTGTGTGCCTTCATTGTTTTACCAGTTTGTACCTCTGGTTTTCATGTATTAAATAAGATTTAAAATGGAGCCCACAACACAGTATTGTTGAGTCAAGTAAGTGAGACAATGCCAAAAAAAATTGCTTAGCCTA
Source organism: Grammomys surdaster (assembly GCF_004785775.1). Lineage (NCBI taxonomy): Eukaryota > Metazoa > Chordata > Mammalia > Rodentia > Muridae > Grammomys > Grammomys surdaster. Next base: position 2,678,671 of record NW_021604587.1, read on the forward strand.
ATACCTGGTAGGAATTCTCTGGCCATCAGCCCTTGTCATTGTCCACTGGAGTAATTGATTCTTTTTTCCTTGCCCCATTAGCCGGATGATTGATATTAGCTCATGGGCCCTACTGTATCTGCTTCATTTCTTTTGTCTCTAGTTTTGCCTTTTCACTACTGTAGTCACAGATGTCTGGACTGCATACATGATGAACAGTGCATGTGAGACATCATCAGAACTCAGGTCACAGACAATTTCCATAGTGATCAAGTGTCTCAGATGCATAAAGCACAATTTGCATTCAGAAATTCAGCAGCCTTTCACCAGCATAGCCCTGCATACTGCCTCGGCCTCCATAGGCTGGGAACCTCACAGCTAGTGGGAGTGCTAGCCATGTGCTGGTTCCCACAGGTGTGAAGGAGCCACCTGCCTGGCCAGCTTGGGTTCTGATGGCTGCAGTGTTCATAGAAAGGAGGACCCTGCTATTGGGTAGCTCACTGGTATTCTAGAGTCTGGAGTCGCTTTACCAAGACCCCAGGCTGTATTGACATGTTTTATAAAACTTGGGATACCATGTAAATGTCTTCATACTCTGCATATTGTCCCCATATTCTTTAATTTTTCATGATTGACAATTATGTATCAAAGACAGATTTACATATAAACTGTTTTGAACTATTTCTTAAGTAAAAAGGCTTTTTACTTTGTTTTTATACTATTTTCTTGACGTAATGCTGCTATAATGTTCCAAGTCTTAATCTGCATGAGAGATTCCCCACTGTAATATTCAAAGAGCAGCTGAAACCTTTTGCAGCTCTAAGATGTAGCATCATTAGCGATAAACCCTCTTTACCAGGATGTCTCACAGCTAGGCAGAAAAAAATCAGTCACATAACAGCAGCCCCCGGTTCCTTGACTTACTCTAGCTAAATTGTCCCTAACAGCTTAAAAATGAGCTGCAAAATTCTAAAGTGATTCATGCTCTGTTCTGCCCCTGTCATGGGGGGACTTTTTCAATTCCGCAATGTGGTTGCAACCCCATACTGAACTCTTGATCCTTCACTGCAGAAATTTGTTAGCTGTAGCTAGATTAGATTTTTCACAGCTAATCTAACTGCTGTAGGGGTTTGCAGAGTGGGGACAGAGCTGTGCTATTGGATTTGTCCAATTCATTTGACTCCAGGACTATAATTGCACTTATGTCTTACAAGGCTTTTATAGCCTCAGGCTGGCCAGCCACATGAAAAACAAATTGGCAGTGATACAGTAGAGTGAAAGGGGATGAAAGGCCCACATTATCAGTCTCTAAGCAGCTCTGTTCTGGCAGGAAGTTTCTTGGTTAATTTACAAATAAAACTTAGATTTTAGGATGGGCACACTGTCAGCTGAACAATGGGGATGTCAGGCCTGACTGTTACTTAGTAAAAGTAGCAGCCGGGCCCGCTGAGGAGCCCAGATTCTTCAATCAAACAGACGACTCCTTCTGGAGCCAGCTGGCGATGTAATGCAATTAGTCGGGAAAGGAGGTCAGCCTATTAGGTGTGGACCATGACCAGTGTCACCAGTGGCGTGCAGGCGTGCAGCCTGGCAGCAGCAGGCAGAACAGCTCAGGCAGAGGGGCTTTAGAACTCTGTCAGTCAGGACTGGGGATAGCAGAATATGGGATTGATTTCTTGAGGCTCAAGAGCCTGTTTGTTCTGAGCATGGTAAGCCTTGAGGCCTTCTGGACCCTATTGCATAGTGGAAGCAGGAGCCAATGTGAATGCAGCTCCCTTCTAGGGAGGCATCGTCTCCTCCTGAAGTCACATACCTCCAGTCAAGTTGACTTGTCCCTTAGCAAACTTGTGGGTGTGTTTCTAACTTACAGGCCTATAATCAAAGTTCTATAAAACCCACAAAGTGACATCTCTTTATTGAGATCCCCTTTGAATTGAGTACCATTTTAGGTTTCCAGAATGTTCCCTTATGCTCTGATTTGGGTAACCATGTTGTGATCTGTTGTAGGTAGTTTGTCTACATTGGTTTCATTTGTTTTATGTCCTTGGGTTCATATCATAGGCACAAGAGGGTATAAGTTTTGTACTTTTGTTCCAACTATCCCAGTCAATGGGTTCCGTGGCCTTAGCTCTTGGTTTTTCGGTTCAGTTAATTAAACTGTAACATGTCCAGAAATCTAAGGTGCATGACACTGAAAGAAGCTCTGAGTGAATATTACACAAATAGTTCTTTCATAATTGCAGAATTGCCACAGTGGGAGGAAGGGTCAATTAGTGTGAATTGCTCTCCTAATGCTGGAGTTTTCTCAGAATACTGATGCAAATAAAATTAAGAGAAGGTTTACTGGGGTTATATAATTGAATAACACAATTTAGAAAGGGACAGAGTAACTGCAAAATTTCAGTAATCAGTGTATCATCTCAGACTAAGTGCTGTACTCTGCCCTTGTGGATGAAAAGGAGAGACTGTTGGTATTAGGTGTGGCATTGTGTAGTAACTGCAAGGTTGAACAGTGTTTGGTAAGTGGATTGTCTCCATTTGGTTGCTTCTGCCAACATCATAACAAGAATGGTACAGGGTCAACTCTCTTTGGAGGATGAGGGCTGTAAGCTGAGCTTCAGGGTAGCCCTACTTCTTGCAGTTAGCTCCTATTGCTCTAAATCCTTCCCATAGTTTCAATTAGATCTAATCCACATTTACCATAGAAAGCTGTCCATCTTGTCTCATTGGCAATCCTAACTCTCATGCTATCACTGCAGAAGGACTGAGTAGCAAAACACTGCTCCAAGGTCTTTGGCTGTTGGGTTAGAAATGAGAAAGGCAAGTAGGCAGGAGTCGGTGATACCTCAGATAAGAATAGGACTGGACTGTAACTCAGAGTAGCAGTGTAGAGCACTGTGTGTGCATAGGACTCTAGGTTCCATTGTCAGTACTGCTAAAAGAACAAAGGAGAGAAAAGTGCGACTAGAGGGGCACCCTCAGCTGTGAGAGCTTGGTGCCTTATAAAGAAAACAACAAAACCTTTATGTTAGAGCTAGGTTGACTGTACTTGGTTTTTCTTTTTTGCCAGCTACCTTTTGAACCTTTCATACGTGTGTGGGGTATTATTGAGTGAGGAGGAGAAGAAAGATGCACTGGGTAATGTTTGCATTCACAAAGGTTGTTGACTCCATTAAGTTTCTCTGGAGCGTTGTGGCTTGTGCTGGGCTCCCACAGCTGTGCCTTTCTGGAGCTTCTCTTCAGACCAGTTGACTCCCGTCCCTTACTCCATAGAAGCACGAAAGTGCAGATGCAGGTCCCTGTAAATAATTGATGTGTAGTGTCACTTCCAGAAGTAGACAGGCAAAATAAACAGGCACTGCAACAAACAGCTGCCTTTGAAACTTGATGACTAGAAAAGAGGCCATGTTGGGGTCACCTTGGGTATTCTCTATGATCAAATCACATCTAAAAAAATAATATCTATGCTAACATATTTCAGATGTACACTATTCCAGAGTTTCTTTTTGCTATTTTTTTTTAAAGATGAAGCTAGAACATAAGTTCTGACATAACATCACAGTTTTATTAAGGTCCTTTTAAGATTGGTCCCTTGTTCTTGGATATTGGATGGCATTCCCTGCTCTGAGGCAGACACCTCGTTCACTCAAGCCTTCTAAGCGCCTGCCTCTGCCATGAATCACAACTTCAGAACTTTAGTTCAGGCCAGTATTCTCACCACTGCAGTCTGTTCCTTTTAGTTATGCTTCTAGGCTTTCTCAAATGATTTCTTTGCAGCTTTGGCCAGATTCGGTTGGTAGGCTTACCACATGGGCAGTTTATCAGTGATATTCTTGCATCTAGCAAAGGTCTGCCCTACAAGAGCTTGTAAAGGTCTCTGGAGACCTTTCCAGGGCCTTCTTGAAGACACCAAGAGTCTGTGGTTTTTTTGAGTTCATAATCTCTTTATTTATAAAATGTCAAAATAAGCGGGCTGAACTACTTGAAATATATCAGTAAAATAGCTTTTGAAGTGAACTGAGATCAGGAATGTCCAACTGAATGGAGCCCAACACAAAACTGTAAATTTACTTATAGCAGTAAGAGATTTTGTGTGTGTGTGTGTGTGTGTCTGTGTGTGTGTGTGTGTCTGTGTGTGTGTGTCTCTGTGTGTGTGTGTGTGTGTGTGTGTGTGTTCTCCCAGCCTGTGGGCCATAGGTTGACTGTTCCTGGCTTGAATAATCATGAGTGGAGGCTGCAGTCTCTGCCCTTCTCTCCAGTGCTGTTCTGTGCACTTGGCATAGAGAACAGATAGAGAATCCCTGAGCAGGCACTTCTTGTAAGATGAGGTAAGGATGGAGTTACTCAAAGTCTGTGGGAAGGGTAGACAGCATTAGCATTTCATGTGAGCATTTTGGACATCTTTAAATGCCAGGTGCTAGTATTCCCACCAAAGTTAAGTTTTAATTTAAATTAAATATATCTGTTTCCTTAAAAATATAATTTCTTACATCCTTTTTCTCACAAATTTATCTTGGCACCAGTTTCTTACAAATTGTCAACAATTGTGTTGGAGTAGCTTGTGTTATCTTATTTTGTTATTTGTTAATAACCACTGGGTTAAGAGGCTCAAAGTTTTAAAGCAATAAAGACTAGAAAGTGTGATGTCATTTTTTGTTGAGAAACATTCTCAGCACTATAGGATAGGACTGATGTTGAAAAAGAATTCTGTGTAAAAGAGAACTTAAAGATTTCTTCCTCCATCCCACTGGAATGTACCCTTGGTGCTTCTCTGTGTGATCTTAGAACCAAACCTGCATCCTAGCAGATCAGCTGAAGTTTTACGGAATAGCATATTTTTGAATCCTGAGTGTAGTAGCCTGATTTGGACTAAAATATTTTTGGCCTCTGAGTTTTCTAATTCAATTTGTAAGCCACAGCCCCTCATAAACTGTTGTTAGCACCTCAGTTAATAAAGAGCCAATTTGCTATTGCAGCTTCGTCACCTGGGGAATGATGAGGTCCACATCGTCTGGTCTGAGCACTCCAGGGACTACCGCAGGGGTATTATCCCAACAGCCTTTGGAGACGTCTCCATCATTATTTACCCAATGAAGAATCATATGTTCTTTATCACGATAACGAAGAAGCCTGAGGTACGCTCCCTCCATTGTTGCCCTGACCCCTTCATTTACCACTGGGTTCACGGTTCTCAAAACCCTAATGAATGTTGCAAATATCTGAATGTGTGTGCTAGATAGGAATTTAATATGAACTGTGATATTCAAAAGAACTCTAATCATGAGCACAAAATTCCGTATCGTATTATTCGAAAATTATGTTAGAAAAATATATGGGCTTTTAAATAATTTTAATGTTTTAAAATGTTATAATTTTAAGAATATTATAATTTTTAACTGGGGGACATTATTAATAATAGTAAGAATTGATGGAACTCCATTATCACTTAGTTACTTGGGGAAAAACCATGGGTCTAGAATCCAGCCCTGTCTGATGGATGCGCACTGGTCACTGAGCCCTGACTGGTGCTGATTGCGGTCAATCCTGAAGGATTCTGGACATGACCACAAAGACACTGGTACCCTGAAGCAAAGCCCACATGATGAGTATTAACAATCAAAGCACCTTGCTAGAGAATCAATTCAGCCATGTCAATTGGTATTGATCATGGGCCTGGCTGGAACAATCCAATGGTCTATGTCCTGTGTACTAATCAGCTGCAGTTTCAGTCTTCGTCATGCCTTTACTGGTATTTAATACTGTTGCTTTGTAGTGACTTACTTTGTGTTCAATTCATTAAGAAGAGTCTTCTTAGGTTTGAAATTAAATATATTAAGCATATGGGCCATTCTTTTAGAAAAAAAGTAAGATTTGTTTTCATCCTGATAGTAAATATAATATTTATTTACATCTCAAAATTATTCTCCTGGAGGAGCTCAGCATTATTCTGAAAACTGTTTTTAAGCTTTAAAAAGTAGATCATGAGATTTGTTGTTCTAATTCAGATTTGTAACCTAAAGTGTTATATTAGCATTAAATGTGCTAATAGGTGAAAAAGTGCTTCAGACATTGCCTGGCACCTGGGTAAAAGCTGCTTCCATGTGAGGTATGGTTGCTATCATAGAGTAAAATCAGTAGTTTTAAGCTTAACATATACATTAATTCTCCAATGTGTAGGCTCTCTCAATCCAGGAAAGCCTCATAAAATAAAGGAGTCTTCTCTCTGTTCATAGAAAGAAGATGTCAGAATTTATATTAGATATTGTGCTCCTCTGATTCAAACCTCTGTGCCCTATGTATGGCAGGTTTTCAGTTTGTACTGTAAGTAATTGGCTCAGTGCTAGCATTTGTGTTTGTTTATGAAGACAGAATTATACATAAGAATTAAAGTGATAACTTTAATCTTAAAGAAGTAATAGATTTAGTACTTTCTTGCTTTCAAAATTTAAAAAAAAAATGCTTTTCTTTTATATGTAGTGTGGAACTAGTTTTATTAGGTCATTTTCAGGATAATCCTCTAAAATGTCAGAATGTCCTTAAAATGTCCCCTTTATTTTTAAAGTGAATAAAGACCATGAAAAGCCTCTCATTTCACTCTAGTGTGACAAAAGTGACATTTCTCAAGATAGCATAAGATGCATCAAAAGCTATTAATATGCTTTTTAAATTTTCCTACAAAATATGTTTAAATTTGATAAACTTGGTCATCAGTTCTTACAAGATGAACTGAGAAAATTGGCTTCTTAATATTTTAACTCAAAAAAGCCTGAAGAGAAGAAGAGAATAATGGGAAACTGGAAACTTAGTGTTATCCCTACATTTAAAGTACAAACCATTACAATGTAATAAAATTAATCCAGACATTTCCAGGGCAAGTGTAGCTGACCTTTTGTTCACCAGCCACTGACCCCAGGGTGAACGCAAGAGGCTTTCGGAGGGAGAGTCTGTTTGTTTGGCTTCAGTCCCTGGTATTGAAATTGCATTCCCTAATCAAATGAAAAGGCTGTCCTCTCTATCAGGTTACAGAATCCATGGCAACATTTGGCCTTTTATATCCATAATGTTAGCCTTTTTGTTTGCATCTAAGTAGAGACACCTGGAGCAATGCGAACATTAACCGATTTAGCATTAATAGCTTCATTATATAAGAATTTCTGATCAGATAGCTGTTACTTTTGTTATATTGCTTCAGCTTGTATTGTTGTCATTTTTTATCTCCTTGCTTGGCAACCAGGCAATGATTTGCAAATTTTTTTTGTCTTGATTAATTAAGCAATATAATTATCAGTAACCGTGATGCAGTCTTTGCTCAACAAAGCTTCTGAGAGAAAACAATGGTAAGTCTGTTAGTATGAATGCATTCCACGCGTCCCAGATGCATGAGGATATTATGGACAATGAGGGGAAAGGCCGCCTGTGAGCGAGGACAAAGGGTGCCACGCAGACTCGACACACTGCACATACCGCCAGGGACATGCTGCGGGCTCCCTGGGACACAGACGCCTCGTTAGATTACAGCTAGTCAGCAGAGATTAATTCTCAGCCATTTGGTGCAATAATTTACCCATTCCCCAGTCTTTTAACTAGTGTTCCTTACTGTGGAACTGAAGGCTTTGTACTCAAAGGTTTACTTAACTCTGTCCACTTTTAGGAATCTCCACCAAAATCATTATTTCTCCTTAGAGATTGTACTAACACAGTTGCTTGAGTTGAAGAATATTCCTGTAGAAGACAGAATATGCATACATTTCAGAGACTGCAGGTGGAGTCAGTAGCAATCTCTTACCACCTGTGTATTTCATATGATTATAATGTGACTGTGGCCAAATACATTTATTTTACACATTTCTGGGTAGCCATACTTCTCTAAGAATAATTCTAATCCCTTTTAGGAGGGGGAAGAAACTCATCAGTACACAAAAGTCCTGCTCATTGGATAGAGTCATGCATATTCAAATTGTACTTTCATTCACTTGGCCTCATTAATAGCCTATGTGATAATGTGGGGCTATTTGTAATACAAGCTCACAGGCAGCATTACTTCCAAGTCCTTTGAAATTTAACATATTTCGCTTTTTCATTCCATACACTCCCCCCTTAAATATACAAATTATGTGACTGGCAGAGTCCGCCCCTTCTTAATAATGCCCCACGTTTGTAAAATGCTACATTGAAGAAGCATGAGTGTGCTCGTGTGAGGGCACAAAACCCTCATGGCTGAGAGTCTGCTCACTTCACGAACATTGTATTGAATCTCTGCCTTTTTCTTTAAAAATCAATGTGCTTTGCAGCATTATTTCATTGTTAAGTTGATTTCCAAATAAGTCCATTCCCATATCCATAAATATTAACACAATAAAATTTTGATCATAGAAAAGAAATGCATAATTATCAGACTTAATTTTTTTTGCCTACTTTTATTAGTCAGCCACTCACGAAAGACTTACCCACAATACAGTGAGTGACTTAAAGGGTATGTGAAGCCCTTTGCCTTGCCTTTTCTTAAGTTCTCCTGACTGTCCATCTGAAGGGTGCTGTTAAAGCGGTAGCTGGCTCTCTTGTAGCTTTAGGGTGTGTGGGATGGAGATGCATGAATGCATGCAGATGTATAGGAATGTATCCTTCTTCTGGGTGATGCCTAGCTCAGGATCTGTGTCTGGAGCAAGCACCTAGAAAATGCCAGTCAAAAGGTTAATGTACCAGAAGTCACAAGAGCATTTAAACCACATAAGACTTAGAGGGGGCCAGCTTGGACATCTATGTTTTTGCAAGGAAATGTTTTAAGCTTGCTGGAGTTTCCCCATTATACAGGAAGCGTGTTTGCCTTTGCTGCATGGTTTGTAAATTAATCTTGGTTTCACATTATAATTTTCTTCAATATTTATCCCAGCCAAACAACCCTTTGGAGATTCAATCATGTACCTTAAATATTCTGGAGAATTCTCAAGGAAATAAATTAACTTTGGAAAATACTAAGAGTTATTTACTTAGAAAAGATCATTGAAAATACCAAGGAACTAGATTTTATTAAACTAAGTTATTAAATGGATAGCTGCAGTGTGTTCTGCTTGAGTCGTGTGTTATTAACATTGATTTTAGTAAAGGAGTGGCAATGAAGAGGCAGCTGCTTGCAGATGTTGTTTTAAAATCAAACTTGCTAATACACTGGCACTGCTAATAGACGAATTTCCTAGATACTATGGATTTATATTATCACTTTTGTTCAGGTTTTGAGAGATTGAGCCACCCACAAGCAGGTGCCAAAGAATAAAGAACATTTATTTTACAAAAGGGCCTTGATAACAAACATAAGAAAATCTGAAGCACATCTGTATACTCTTCTGGCTTTTGAGATCTGTTTTTCAACAGAATTTCCTTAAACGTTGGCACCATTTTCCTGCTTCTTACTTAGTCCTCGACACATCTGTCTTCCTCTTGTGGGTTGGTCTTCTCTCCTTTGCTGAGTGTACACCAGATAGCAAACTGCAGCCCAGGCTTGGTGCCAGGCAGCAAGACAGCTCTCATTCCCTACTCCTGAGCTGCCACAACAGGAAGTGCCTCTTTGACCCAGTAGACAGGACATGCTCCAGGCTCCTCATGCAGCTCCTAAGGTCCTGCACATGGGTGCTCCCCAGCTGACTGTTTTGCCTGGTGTTGGGAGTGCACTGGGCTCCACTGTGGAAGGAAACACAGCCCACTACCTAGGAGGTATATTTGCTGAGCCAAACTCAAAGTTTAGGATCTTGCTTTTTGTTTTATTTGGGTTTTATTTCTCCTTCTTTTGTATAAGGCATATAAGTAAGAACGATTACTTTCTTTTCTTTCTTTTTTTTTTTTTAAGACAAAAATCTCACAGAATCCACCTGCCTCTGCCTCCTGAGCACTGAATGAAAGGTGTATGCTACCACACCTGGCCAATGACACTTATTTATTTAAAAAAATAAGCTATAAATGAACTTTCAAAGCATATCACTAAAGATAGTAGGAAATCGTTCTTATGGCTCTTTTTCTTACTTTGCTTATTTTTTTATTTTTAAATTTTTTTCCGATGCCTGGTCTAGCAATGTGGAAGTAGTCAGTAAATACATAAATAAGTGGTTGGGTAAATAAGTTTTCCAGTAGGAATGGGTATCACAAAGCAATGGGAATGGTGAAAGGATGAGTGATACACAGGCTTCTTTAGTTCAGATAAATACCAAAGTACAGGAAGTCTTGAAAGAAGCCCTGGTGAAACAGACAACTACAGAGACACAGACAGTAACATCACTCACATAGGATTTCTCTATAGAAACCATGTTATCAAGAAGAGACAAGAGTTGTACTCAGAGTGATGAAAGGAAATACTCCCCAGAATTCTCCATCTGTGGAAATGACCCTTCAAAAGTGGAGAGTTCCTCAACCAAACGGCAAGAATGTTGGAGGGAATTTGTAGCCCGCAGCTTATCGTGCATTAAATGTTAAGTTCTTCAAATGGAAGTGGGAAATAGGGGACCCTTTGTCAAAAGAGTGCTTGTCACATAAACATGGGGTCCTAAGTTCAGAGAGATAGAGATAGGAGGATCTCTGGTGTATAGCTGAGTCAGTGAGCTGCAGGGTCTGTGAGAAACTCTGTTCAAAAAAAAAAACAAACCATGAAAAGTGAGTGGTGACGACACACATTGGCCTCTGGCCTTCATATCTGTACAGGTGCACACACCCAAACACCACCACACACACAAGAAGATACATGGCATCTCCATAAAAAAGAAAAGCTTTAGAGAAGGAATATGTGAAGGTAAAATGACATGCACAGTATGTTCCTCAAAATAATAGCAACAATAATTCTAAGAGATAGATAGCAGGAGTGACGTAAGGATGGGGCCCAGGGCTTGGGAGTGGTCCCTGTACTACCTGAGAAGGGGGCATTTTGGCTAGTTATAAAAGTATTTAGAACTTGAGATAATCTCTAAAAAGTGTTTAAAATATGGACTGTAATTGATATGATAAATGAGAAGAAAAATAGAATTATAAAAATACTCAGATATGCTGGGCAGTGGTGGCGCACGCCTTTAATCCTAGCACTTGGGGGGCAGAGGCAGGTGGATTTCTGAGTTCGAGGCCAGCCTGGTCTACAGAGTGAGTTCCAGGACAGCCAGGGCCACATAGGCCCTGTCTCCAAAAACCAAAAATAAATAAATAAATAAATAAATAAATAAATAAATAAAGCTCAGATAAAACCAGAGAAGACAGAAGTGCAAGACCAAAAAAAAAAAAAAGGAAAGAAAGAAAAAGAAAATAACATGACATATTAATATAACACTGTTGATAATTTCCTTTCATAGTCAGTGTTCTAAATATGTGAGTTAAAAAGTAAGAGAGGCTGGAAGTGTAGATCAATCATAGAGTACAAGGCCCTAGGTTCAATCTTAACAGTAGAAACAAAATTCAGGCACTGTCCAAGTGCATAAAAAAAAGAAGGAAATTATGCCCAACAATAGCTAAACCAACCAATCTACCAAAAACCTTTAAATAAAGCCTAACTTAGACCGACCCACTAACCAGAAGAAAGGTAAGCTAACAATGTCAGTCAACTTCAGAGCAATAAAAGTATCAGAGATAAAGGGGATATGGCATAGTGATGCCTGTGGATGGAGAGGCTCCCTCCGTTATCATAATTGAGCTGAGATCCAGTGGAGCAGCTGTTCCAGCCCAAGTAGGAAGCAGAGAGGGCAAAGTCCTTTGGTAAGAAAGATATCCTATGTAGCCATTGTCAAAGAAGCAAGAAGAGAGCTGGCAGGCCGTGCAGAGCTTCCTGGGTCACAATGGAGTCTAGACCGATACTCTGGTTTTGATGACCTTGAGAAACAGAGCAACCCACGCCAGGCTTCACTGTGTTCTATAAAAATGGGGACATAGAAGAGTTGGGAAAATGGCATGCTCTACGTTACAGCTCTAAGCTCAGAACCCAGTCACAGCCATTCAACTCCTTATCCATTCAGGTGTTCCTAAGCTATTAGAACCCCTTGTCTGTGGATAATATAATCTTGTAACTAATTAAAACATAGACTAATTATGTATGTGGAACAAATTAAGTAATCAGCTTACTTCTAAGACATGCATTGAGTTGCCATGTGGTTTTGCAGCAGGCCTTAGTCATTACTGGGAAGTTATTTACTGTGTCTAAGACCCTCGGTCTCTGCAAAATAGTTTAAATCTGCTTTTTCTCACTTTTCAGAAAACTAGCACAAATTCAGTGAGCCATTTCCTGAGCAGCCCTGTCCTTACGTGTGTTTCCCTTAAATATAGCCGCATACTCCTGAAGGACACCCCTCTTTTCCCTTGCCATACCCTGAACCACAGAGCACGTAAAAAGTGCTTCAAATGTAACAACGCATTTGCAGTTTACAGTTTGTCTTACTGCTTTATTCCAAGCAAGAAAAGCATCTTCTAACACTAAATCTTAATTGATTTACCGATCTCTCACTTCAGTATCTCAGGTTTAAAAGCAGAAGTGTAAATCGTAATTCGTAATTCCTTTCCATTCGTAATTCCTGTGGGATTGTGGAATTCCCCAAAGAGAAAGCTGTGACCAGACTTTGTAGCTCTCAGAGATAGAGACAGTGGGGCATCCCTGGAGTAGGAGCAGCCTCTGGTCTGTACGGTCTCCGCTTTACCTGGAAGTGACTTCATCCTTTCCAGCCTTCCATGTCGATGCTTCTTTATTCCCTAAGTTGTCTGTGATCCTTTCATCACTGTGCATTATTACTTTTTGCTTTAGGTTTGCTCAAAGGGCTGGTGAGAAATACGGAAAAGCACATTATCTGTGGTTCTAATCAACCCCTGAAACGTTCCATTTAAGTCCAGATGAAGCAATTCTCCTTTAGAACAGCTGTGAAACCTCCTGTGAGGGAAGTAGAGAGTTAGCAAGCTGATTTGATTTCTTCAAACCACTGACAACTCTACGTGCCCACTACCCCACACATGCAGAAGCTTTTCATAGTCTCTCTACGTAGGCTCTGACTCTAACGTTACCTCCTAATTCACAGCGGTGCTGATCCTCACCATACAGTTACCTCTTCATGGCGATTGTGCTCATTACGACAATGGCTCTTCACCTCTCAGACCTTTTCTTTACAACCATCGTTCTGTTCTGTGAGCAGGTATTCTCCTACTATAAAAGCATGAATTCCCTATCTGACTTTGCCATTTTGGTCTCTAGCCATCTAACTTTCAAGGACCACCTAAAACTAACATCTTTATTCTCTGTATATGGATGCATACTGTTGAAAGCCTCTTCATATTTGTGTGCTTCCAAGTATCCATCCCTATCCATCCACTGGAAACACAAACATGAGAGGTTCATCAGAAACTCAAATCCTATACCTTTGCATTACATTTCTGTCTCCTTGCATGATAAAGTCAGTGCCAAACAGCCAGACACAAAATCATGGCCATGCATTTGTTATGACTGCAATACCTGTCTAACTGGCCAACCAGGGAATGGATTTCAATAGCCTCATACACAGCAATAGTCTGATTCCAAAACCTAAGGTTGTCTGTGAAGCATTTGCCCAGCTATGCTTGGGAACATCAAAATGTTTCAGTGGCGTCTTTGGGAGATTAGTTCTTATGTATCAAATGGAGTTTTGTCCCAAATATTGTCCTTGCCCTAGCAGCTAGATACAACTATAGCCTGGTGTCTTTGACAGTGTGCCATAAACTTTGGGATCACTACGTCTCAGTAAAAAGCCACCTTTGTGTTTCTGTTGGCCAAATAAGAGATCCTGGATGTTAATCAGTCCTGCCCTGCACCACAGCCTGATGAGTATAAATGAGTTTGGGGAGTACTGACTGTGTGCTTCTCAGTCAGACCTGGGTATCATTTAGTCATAAAAGACATGGCAGGAACTATGGGTATTTTCTAACTTGCAGCTAGCTGGTAAGGAAAACCAGTTTGTTAACAGTCATGGCTTTGGTCAGCATACTTGGATAAGGCACTTGAGAATTGTTCAGAAAGTTTAGATGGATGCAAAATTTGAATCCAGGTTCTGAAGTAGAGACTAACATCAGTAACAATAGTAAAGTGAAAGGCCCTGCCTACCTCTTTAGAGCTACATCTAGACTTCAGTTTTCTACTAACCAAACAAAACAAAGACACCACCATCTTAGGGTCATTGGTACCTGGGATATGCCACATCTCACAAGCCAGCATCATTCCTGTTCAGGGTCGTATGTCTCAAGTAGCTCCATAAATGAGTTGTCAGTGATCATCATACAGCATCGGAAGGTGAGACTCCTCCCATAGCTCTGTGGGTCCTGTGTGGTGTGCTCTAGTATCTATTTCATCTTATGCTGCAGCATAGAACATGCTTTCCTACAACTAAAGCGAACCTCTGCCTCACTCTTCCTAAGGACTGTCTCTACTTCCGTTAGCCTATTTCAACTCTGTATAGCTGTGTTGCACCGCATTGAATCCATGAATTATGAGAAGAAATGACAATACTGTTGAGTCTTCTCATCAGATACAGAAGAAGATATGCAGGAGAGATACATCACCTCACTTACTTAGACTACTTCTCTGAAGTTCTTGTATGTTCTTTGCTCTGTTTTCCTTATAAGATCTATTCCTCTGAAGTTCATACTTTTTGATATTTTAATAATAATAGATGCTATCATTTTCTGGACAGTTGTTGCTGAGAATGAAAAAGTAAGTTTGTGAGTTCATTCTGTAGCTATTGACTTCTAGTTCTGACCATTTCCCATGGACTCTTTATTATAATTATATGATATAACAGTTGAAATAAAGACAATTTTGTTTTTTTACTTCCAACTTACAACCCCCCCCCCTTTCTTTCCTATCCTGGCAAAACTCACTAATGAAAGTGGTCTGTCATTCACTCTCATGTACCAAGCTTTCAGGGTTTAACTATTGCCATAGCTTACTAGATGTTTGATGGGTTATTTTTTTCTTTTTTTGTTTTTGTTTTTTTATTTGTTTGTTTGTTTGTCCTACAAAGTATCAAGGAAACTTTATTCAGAGCACAACTATAAGACAGGGAACAATACAATAGCAGCAGGCCACAGAGTAAAGATACTCAAATGCCCAACAAATGCTTTTAATGAAGTTCTCTTTTATTTGCTAGCTAAGAAATTTTTATAAATAGATTTTGAATTTAATGAAACACTTATTTTAAAGCCATCTTCTGAAATGAGCAGCTTTCCTCATTTTTTGATGGAAACTCATGCATATCTTCTTGGGATATATCTAGCTTTGTCATGATGCTTTATTATTCTAGCACATGTCATGGCACACTCGTGGAGGTGAGGGGGACGCTGTAGAAATCGGTTCATCCTTCTGCAGTGTGCTTTGGAAGTCAACTCTTGACATCAGTCAGGGCAGCAAGTGCCCTTCCCTGCTGAGCCAGCTCGTCAGCTCTCTTGTAGGATTGGTATTAATATTTCAGTCTATATAACCCAGCTCAGATTTTTGTGTGTGGTGAAATGGAGGTCAGGGTTCATTTTTCTTATGGCTCTCCCTTTGTTCCAGATCTTTATTGAAACAAACTTCCTTTTCCCCATAAATGTCTTGCCTTACTGTAGAACAGTTGCCATAATGTGTGCTTCTATTCTCAGGCTGTATATTTCTGTCTGTCAATTTATCTATCCTAATATTAATGTTTTAATATCTTAATTACTATAATTGTATATTTTTTCCTCAAAATCAGGTAATATAAATCATCTCATTATTGTCATAGCTAATTTCTATCTTTTCATTTCTGTATGAATTTAGGAGCACCTAATACATGTCTATTTTTAAAACAAGAATTTTAATTGAGTTTGTATTAGAATCTAAATTTTGATTTCAGAAGAATTGACATCTTAACAGTATAAAAACTTCTAGCCCCTGAAGCTGAACTTTGAATTTATTCAGGTTTTCATAACTTTATGTTACCACTCTTCGGTACTTTTAAGTACATTTATCGTGCACATCTTTTGTTAGATTTATTCTCTTTATATGTGTGGAGAGAGATGGAGAGAAAGAGATGGAGAGAGAAAGAGAGAGAGAGAGAGAGAGAGAGAGAGAGAGAGAGAGAGAGAGAGATGATATCTTGCCCCGAACAGCCTTGAATTCATAGTCTGCCACCTCAGCCTCCCAGGTTTTTGGGACTACTGGCCTGTATCACTGTGATTGTTGATGCTGAGCGAGCTCTAGGTTCAATGAAAGACCCTATCTCTGCAGAACAAGGTGGAGAATGACTGAGCAAGATAACCAATATTGAGCTCTATTCTCCTCTAACCTGCATATACATACATGTGCACATGTGCCTGCATGCACAAACATGCAGACATACCACAGTCACACAAATGTTGGTTAGATGGTATTCTCCACTTCCCTAAAGCCATGTAGAAGGCTTCTATCTTCCTTAGAGTAAAAACTGAGAATTCTTAGAGTTCCCTACAAGGGAGCTTCCCTACCTGACATCGTTCCTCCTGGTCTTCCTTCTACTGGCTTGGCTGTGGGAACTGTGGCTCTCCTGCCTTTGCTTAAATACATGAATCCCATTCCTATCACGATCCAAATTGCTGTTGTTATTCTTCCTGGAATGTTCTTCCATCCATTGTCCTCATAGCTCGTTGTTAATTCCTCCATCTCCTGTAGACTTTTAATGAAACATCCTACTTAAAGCCTTCTCTCCCATTTTGATATAATTGGAGATATCTATCTCCCAAAAGTTGTTTGTTCTTCTCTGTATTAGCTTCTGTTTTATACATCATATACTGTATATTTGAGCTAGTTATAGCAGAGATTTTTATGTGTATGTTCTTCACATGTCCCTTAAGGGAATAGATTAGAATTAAAAGTCTATCATATGCTAAATATTGTATAAATTAATAAACAAGTGAAATTGTAAATGTATATAAGAGTTACTAACCAGCTCCAGTCCCAAATATCACAGAGTTTACAATCTCCATGTTACAGAATGAAATTCTAATAAAAGGGAAAGGAGGAGAAATGAAAAAAATCCAGTGACATCCATGAACACTGTGGTTTGCCGACATGATGGAAATAGATCCAGAAAAAAAAAAAAAATCCAGGCCTCTCTTAAAAGTAGAAGGGAGTGAAGATAATGTAGGATCTTGGAAGCAGAGGATGGGTGATTCAAGAAAATGAAGACTGTCTGTAGGAGAGTGGAGTGGAGAACAGCTGTGTACCATGCACTGTACCATGGCATAGGCATGGAGAAAGAATAGAGCCACTTCTGTGAGTGGCAGCATAGGGGAGTGGGGAGGCACTTGATGATTTGACATTTAAAAGGCCTTATAGAAAGTTCTCATGGAGGAGCCTGGTGGAGCAATCCTGTGCTCTTTGACTTGAAAGCCTTCAACTTACTCTGAAAAGGTTTGTCTGTCTGGATGACAGCCTATGTATTCATCCTCAGTCTTCCACATCGAGCACATTCTCTTATCTCTGCCTTAACTCCTGCTGGGTTTGAGCATAGTGTTTTCTGCTTTGAATCCTCAGGTTCCGTTCTTTGGGCCTCTGTTCGATGGAGCGATTGTGAGTGGGAAGCTGCTGCCAAGCCTCATCTGTGCCACGTGCATCAATGCCAGCAGAGCGGTGAAGTGCCTCATCCCACTCTATCAGAGCTTGTATCTTTTTGCTGTAAATATGTAACTTATTAACCCTCCCCAGGGTGAGATTCCTGGCAAGCTTTCAGGAGAGGTAAGTGGGCTTGAGGCCCAGGCTGCAGGACTGTTTGTTGATTTCTATGAAATACGGTGATATTGTGATGCATCCAATATAGAGTTTGTTTTCCTGGTTTGTTCACAGGTCTGTGTCTGAAGGGTTGCAACTGCCACGATGCTTAAGCTCATGGCTTCTCAGGATTTTTGTCAGGTTCAGTCTCTTCTATCTAGAGTCACATTTGACTGTGTGGAAAGAGGGATATGTAGCAAGCTGTTGAAAATCTCATTCAGAGCACCAGAATGCAGAAGCAAAGGAAATGACTAATAAATCAGGTGCACACAGCACCTGAAGAATGTAGAGGGTTCAGAAGGATGGAGGAAGGAGCAATTATACCTGACTGAGAGGAGAGGGAGTCATTTCATGTTTATAAGTATTCTCTCAAGCACTAATTGGCATGCATGTATAATACTTAAATCCATATATCTCTAAGAAAAGAAAAAGAAATTAAGATGAGTGACTTCATAAAACTGCTACCAAAACCATCTAACTTGCTAATAAAACTTAGAATCTCTTTGTTTCTAATTGGTATTGATAATGATTAAAAATACATTCCACTTGACCTTTCTCCATAGACTTCTCCCCACCTAATTGTAAGTGATGCATTATGGGTAGAGGGTGAGTGAGAAATAACATGTAAAGAGATATAGTGTGTGAGAAATACCTTTGATTAAAATAGTGATCATTTCTTGACTAATATCCTGCCTTTGGATTTAAAAAAATACATATGCCATGTGGCAACTTAAAATTATCATAGAAATTCGTAGTAGAAAAGAGCTATTAGGTCCCATCTGGCCCCTCCCCTGGGGCCAGCTGCATTATTCCCTGCAGCAAACTCTCTTGCTTTTTCCAGGCTGGTGGGGAGGGTGTAGAGGCAGCATTCTCTGCAGAGGCTTCCAGAACACTCCAGACGTAATGTATAGCTGTAGTTGGTTCTGCCTCCAGCATGGAATTTTTATTTCACATAAGCTGCAACTTAGAGGAGCTTCATAGCAAAAATGAGAATGACGTGTCCAAACAATTGGTCTGTCAGTTAGCGTATGAGGTGAGGTGAGCTAGACATCTGTAAGTCAAGGATCCTGGACCACGGCACCAAAAGTCCTTCGAAAACAAGAAAATTCTATTTTGTAGCAGTCCACTGTGATCTTTTTTTTTAAATCATGTTACCCTCTCCACTTATCAAGCACATCACAAAATAAATACTTTGTCATTTTACTGATCAATACTGAGGTATCGTTGGAGCAGTCCAATTCACAAAAAAACAGTATTTTTAAAAGTTGAAAAGATAATGATCAGAATCTCTTTAAAAACCTCAAGGAAATCACATCAGGACTGTAGATGCCAGAACCCTAAAATAGCTCATAAAATGGACAGTCTGACATCTTAGAGGACAGCTTAGTATAAAAAGGAGAAAAAAAATAAAGCCTGTTATACTGATCATTATCAAGCTTTAAGTATTTTTCTTTTATATTTTCTTGAATTTATTTGTGTTATTCAAAGAAATGATCTAAAACTGTAAATCAGATGATATGCTCAGTTTTCTTATCCGGATAGAAAAACTTGTGAGGAATACCTCTTGCTCATTTAGCAACTATTTCTATCTGCAAACTGCTGATATTCTGGTCAGAAATAAAGACTCTAATAAGAATGAGGAAATGAGAGGGAGAAAGGGAGATTTCTGTACTTTAAACATCTTCACTAAGTTCTTCAACTGTATACATGTGCCTGTGCCAGCTCTTAACAACCAACTGCTCCCTTACTATTCAGTACAATACTGAAGTCCACAGTGCACTTTGGGGAACACCTGAACTGCTTCAGTGTCATAGCTGATGTCTGGAATTTGCTGCTTCATTGACACAAGTCTGATATTTGAATTTTGAAAAACATTAACTATTCTAACCAGTCCTAATTATGAGTACTAATTGCATTTATTCATTTACCAAACAAACATTTCCTGTGGACTCTCTGCCAAGTCCAGTGCTAGAATCTGGGGCTGCCGCAGCACATCAGGGATCCAGGATTTCAGTCTTTGTTCACACATTTCAGAGATAATAATACCTAAGGATTGCACAGGCTAACTGGTTCCCTTCTCTTCTGTGAATGAGTGAAACCGAGAGTTGGAGTGAATAAGAGTCAAGACAAGAGGACCCTCTCCGAGGAGAACATACTGGGGCAGAAACTGGAGAATTAGAAGCAAACTCTCTTTAGGAACATAGATGCCCAAGATTGAGTGCCTTGGGGAGGTTTGCATTATGTTTTATGTTAATCCTATACATGTTCAGGTCCATCAGGGTGCCTGTGATGAACCCAAAAGTCAGCTGTGGTAGGAATGGCATTCTAGGTGATCTCAAAAGAAGCTTTTCAGATTTCTCATCTTAGAACAGCATGCTAGAGGATCCAGCCAGGGCTGCCTGATAGACAGTGGATAGGCAAGGAGTGTGGGGGCCAACACATCCTACAAGCCTGTGCAGACCCTTGAGGGCTGAAGAGATCAGCGGTGCCTTGGATAGGAAGTATCAGCAGTTTAATCTGAGCAGTGGAGAATGAGCATGTGGTACTCCTTTTAAAACAGAGAAAAGGGTTCCTTGTAAGGTCCTGAAGTATAAGCATTCTCCATTTTTTTTCTGCTGTCCTCCAATGTAAAGTGTTCTTATGTTTGTACTTACCATCACTCAAAGTAAAGAAGTGTTAAATTTTTAAATTGTTTGCAGTGACTTTTATCATTCTAAATTATATAATACTAATTTGATAGCAAATCTATAAGCTTTCAACTCATCACTTGGAATCAATAGAATTTTGCAATTCATATACCCTAGCTCATGTGTGTACATATGTTTTGTTCTTAGTAAAACGTTGTACAAAAACATTTCATCTGTATATATTTTGTTCTTCCTGCATTTGTATTTTAGCAGCCCTTTCTGCTGTTAGTTTATTGTTGAGCAAGAAAGAAGTGATAGGAAGAGAAACCAGGGTCACCCTATAATCCTTTTCCTGCTGTGGCAGTTTGCAGGGCACATGACTGACTACTACAAGGGGATAGCACAGCTAAGAGAGGGTGTGATAGGGTCCTGTGGTTGTTCATGGCTCTGTGGTCATTCACTGCTGCTTTCTTTCTGCATTCAGTGCAAGTTATGCTTTGGTAGAAGAGAAGAGTGTAACCTTGCTTACTAAGGAAGCAGTTCTTATGTCCAGCTGTTCTGGCCATGTGGCCCTGAAGCCCTGCCTGTAATCCATCCTGAAATCCCCAGAACATGTTGAGGAACTTTGGCTCCAAATGTCAGGGAATGATAAATGTTTTTTGGTCTTTTTGGGTTTTTTCCCCCCTAAAGCCTGGCAATATATCCCTTAGCCAAGCTGTATTGGTATGAACCCAGACTCGTTAAGGAAGGAAGCAGCCTGTGTGTGCTGCCCTAGAAGGAACTTCACTTTAAGACCAAATGTCAGAGGAAGAATTACTGCTACCTGTTCCCTTGAGATACAAGTGACTGAGCAGAATAACAAAAATATTTCCTTTTCACCCAGGCCTTCCTTTTTGTTTAACCACTCCATGTCCTTGTTTTGCTTCTAATATTTAGATTACAATTGTGAAATAGAACATTGACAAGCTACTCGGTTCATCTCAGTGTCACACACTTTCTAGAACGAACTGTCAACCTTTGTAAATCCTTTATGTGGGGGCACTTGCTTTTTTGTGAAGTGACTGCACACTGGCCCATGGTGAGCCTGATGACACCCGAAGCAGAGAACCAGTGAATTACTTAGTTACTTCTACCGCTCTATTCTCTCCCCAGCTGATTGATATTTAACTTCCTTAGAATAAACTTGACTGGGATCCAGTTTCACGTACATTTTAACTAAAAGTAAAAATGTGAACAGTTAAGTATCAGTCTGACTATGTAATGCCTTTAAAAACTGCACTTCTGATTAACTGGGAATTAGAAGTACTGCCCAAACAAATTTGTCTTTTGGGGTATTTTGTTTTGTTTTAGCAGTAAATCCAGCATCAGGTCAAAGGCGTTCTTATGTGCAGTTCTCTTGGCTAATGATCAAAGTTGAAATTGTGTGGCAGAGGCACATAGAAGACTGAAAAATATTGTTGTCTCCCATAATTTAAAAAAAAAAAAAAGAAAAATGTGACCACAGTAGGACCGTGTATGGAAAGCACCCTCTAACGGTTCAGCCCAGCCCTTTTGTGCCTTGTGGGCCTTCCTGTAACCTCCACAGTGGGCTGAATCAAATCTGTCAAGCGTGCCTTCATCCCGTGGCCACTGCACTGCTGAATAGCGAGAGCCAACACACCTACCATCTGCCTCTTCTATCGCCCACAGGCAAGCAGGGCCTGTTCCTATGCCTAGAGCACAGTAAATGGGAAGCTTGCCACATGTTATGTTTACAGTTCCCAAGCCAACTAAACATTCCAAAATGAAACTGTGGTCTGCTGATAGAAGTTTCTACAACCATTTGAGCCAAGGGCTTTTATTCCCCTCCTCAGATAACTTGTTTCAGGAAAAAGGTTCCCTAGCCATATGCAGCGTGCCCATTAGGAGGAGTTCACCCCAAATCAAGCAGATGGTGGCTTTCTAGTATAAATGTCCACTTCAATAGAACAATAGTCTCAGTTTCATTTGCCATCTCTACTCTGGAACTATCCATATTTGATGGAGAGAACCGGTGTGCCTAAGAAAAAGTAGTTTATGCCTTAGTTCTGTCACAAGTGAAATTAGCTTTCATTGTCAGCAAGCAGGTACATGGACATATGGTAACACTAGAGCTTCTCTCTTAGCTATGTGAGTTTAATAGCATTGCTAGATTCTGCTCCTAATTTACACAGTGTCAAATATGACCTTTCCTTTTAAAGTTCTAACAACCCAAGTTCTTTCTTTTCCAGTGGGATCCTGAGCTCTTCTTCCAGGACAGACCTTTGATTTCTTTTGCCCATCTCCCCACATTGTAGAAAGGAAATCAAACCATACCATGTGTTACATTTCACCATGCACAACCAATTATGCATGTGTCAGCATTTGCAGCTTTCCTGCCATGTGCCAGGCACCATCCTAACCTCTAGGAATATAAATATGAATAAGATATTCCAAGGGAGAAAGGGCACTGTTTGCTTATGGACTAGGCTATGAAAGCCCATTACATATGAGAATGGCAGATGCTTCCATATGGCAGAATGTAGGATATGCACATGCAGGCATAGGCACACAGTGAAGACAGGCAATGAGAGCCTGCACAGAGCTGTGGAGGTTCTATCTGGGAGAGAACAGGCAGGGTCTGTAGTCTGTAGCAGTGTCGAGGGGACAGGTTGGAACCTATGCAGGGGTTGGGCTGATCCAGTGTGTAACCATAGATAGCGTTCTGTGGAACAGTGACAGAGTGGGTTTTGAAGGAAGAGGTAGCTATAGAGACATAAGGAACGGGAAGCCACAGGAGAGAGAGGAAGCTTTGCTTTCAGCAAACTGGCAAAGCAAGACATATACTAGTAGCTGGCTTCATCAATTACTGGGGCCAATAGTCTCAGGTCTTTGCTGAAAGTAGTTGGTTTGTACTAGAGTTTGTATATAGATGGGAGAAAGTTGGGTGTAAGAGAACTGAAAATTGAGTTACCAAAAGGGGAAAAGTCAAGACATAACAGGTAGTTTCCAAAAAGAAGGAAGACACTTCAGGGTGGGATTGAGTGCTTATGGATGGGAAATTAATGAGAGGGGATTAAACTTAATCAGACTGAATGGCAGACACCAAGCTGCAGCTGGAGGGCATGGGCAATACATGAGGAATCAGGTTCCTAAACAGTCCTACAACAAAAACTTGTAATGGCTTTCTCTCCTGCTTGGTACTGACTCTAAAGCACATTCTACTATAGGCAACGAATATTTGCCACATTCTTGACTTGCAGCTAGTCTCATCTTTGAGAAAACAAGAAGCAAAACACAACATGCAGCACATAGGGTTCATTTCTTACAATGTGAAAGAATGTGTCCTGACTCAGTATTGCAGGAGGTAGTGGGTTTGTACTAGAGTTTGTATATGGATGGGAGAAAAGTGGAAGTAGGACTGTACTCTAGACATGTGGAAAGCACAGTGCAGACACTAAAGTTGAGAGGGCCAAGCGCTAATTTTTCCCATGGGTGAAACAATGACTTAAAAAATGGAATAAGAAATAGAAATGAGATGTTTGTAAAGTCTAAGTTCTGTGGCATACGGGGGCTCACACCTGTAGTCCCAGCACTCCAGGGGTGGAGCGAGGATATTAAGAGTTTAAGGTTACTTTCAGCTTCACAGCAAATCCAAGACCAATCCAGGACATATGAGACCTGTCTTAAAACAAACAAATAAATAGGTGGATAAAATCTAAATTGTTTCCCTGAGGAAGATAAAGGGAAAGCATAAAAGAGCAACCAAAGTAGTTGCCCAGGAAGTTGGTTTCTGATAAATTTGTGTTTAAAATCTGTACATTAAGATTAAAGGAGGAGCTTCAAGTGTTTAAAGATCAGCAGTCGTAATAATGTCTGTCCCCAGAGCCCCCAGCTTCTGGAGCGGTCATGGCACAGAGAGTACAATAAAAAGGATGGAGCTTGGCCCCTCCAAGCAAAGTCCTTATTCAGAGCCATAAGAGAGGCTTCTGTGTACAAGTGTTCATGCTTTCTCTCTCTCTCTCTCTCTCTCTCTCTCTCTCTCTCTCTCTCTCTCT
>NW_021604587.1:2703078-2752275 GCF_004785775.1 Grammomys surdaster
TCTCTCTCTCTCTCTCTCTCTCTCTCTCTCTCTCTCTCTCTCTCTCTCTCTCTCACACACACACACACACACACACACACACGAGCAATCATACCGAATAAAAGATACACTAAAAAGTGTAAACAAGAAAGAATTTCTTACATTTATAAATAGGATTAAAGGCTGAATTTTGAAATGTTGCTTAGATCTCTTGTAAGTCTATAAAGCTAAAATCATTAAACAACCCTGAAACTTCAGAAAAGAACATATCCTCAAAGAGTAAGGATGTCACAAACACATTTTTTTTTTCAGAGCTTAAAAGCTTACAAATACAAATCTTAACTTTGACAAAATAGCTTGATCACCCCGGAAGATACAAGTGAGAACTCTGGAACCCTGAGAGATGGACGACTTTACTGTGAGCAGAAAGAACTACAGCGCTTTAATCCTGAAACGACACTGTGCTGGTTTCTGTACATCTTCCTACTCATCTTCCACTTGACAGTTTTATTAATGACTTAGCAGAGTTCTAGAACTATTAGTCATGAGTGAGTTAACTAATCCCAGGCAAGCTCAGAATCAGGGGCTGTCTCAGCAGATGATCCTTTGGGCCTATCCAGCAAGACTGGGAAGGGACGGCATGACCCTAAGTTGGGTAACCAACTGTGTAGGGCAGGGAGGGGGTGATGTGTTTGATAGGAGCCATCCTAAACAGCACGGGAGATGTGGGGTGACCACAGATTTGAGATGAGAAGGTGACATGAAACATTTCTAGGACATGGTGCAGAAGAGCACAAGATCCACTCACCAGAGTTAGGGTACTGGCTCTGCTCCTGCAGCCTCAAGTGTTATTATGCAGAAGGCAATGTGCTGCTCTGGGAGCCACACTGGAAGAAGGGCCGCTCATCTCAGAGCCAATCTAGATGAAGTGTCAGCATTATGCAGCCTTAAGTATCTGGAAGCTATTAAAACCAAGACAGCATCATCTCTGAGACCTGGGAGGTTATAAAGGGACTGATCTGGAGAACTGACACCAGCGGGGAGAGGCAGCCACACAGCAGTGTTAGCTCAATGTCATGCAAACAGTCAGAGCCCAGAACTGGCAAACCAGCTGCCTGCATACCGAATCCAGCCTACAGATGGGCTTTGTTTGAACTGCACTTGGCCTCCCTGTGTTACGAAAACACAAAACTGAATATTGTCAGCACAGTGAAAAACAGGGAGACTGCATTTTTTAAAATATAGTTTGTTTTTTTTTTAAAAGAGTATTTCATGTCAATGGCTCTCAACCTATGGTCATGACCCCTTTAGGGGATCGAACAACCCTTTCACAGGTATCACCTAAGACCATTGAAAAACACAGATATTTTCATTTTGATTCATAACAGTAGCAAAATCACAGTTATGAAGCAGCAACAAAAAATAATGTCACCAAAACATGAGAAGCTCTATTCAAACGGTCTCAGCATTAGGAAGGTTGAGAACCACTGTTGTGTATGGATGTTTTGCCTGTATGCATGTATGTGTACCAGGAGCCTGCAGAGATCAGAAGAAGGCATGGAATTACAATGTAGTGAGTCCCCATGTTAGTACTAGGAACTAAACCTAGGTCCTCTGTAAGTGCAGTGTGTACTTGTAACCATTGAACCACCTTTCCAGTTAAAGATGAATTTATTTAAGTGTGTGTGCATGTGTGTGAGAGTATATGTGCATAGACGTGAGTAACTCTGCTCTCTTAGAGTTTTAAAGAGGGCGTGGATCCCTCAGGGGGTCTAGGCATTTGTGGGTTGCCTGGCTTGTATCAAGTGCTAAGATATAGACTCTGCTCCTCATGAATGCTGAGCAAGCACTCTTACTGCTGAACTTTCCCCTCATTCCCCCAAAATGTAGATTAAAAAAAACAAACAAACAAATAAACAAACAAACAAACCTTTCACCTAAAGAATAAGAATATCTGAGCCTATTAGATCTCCCTCTGCTTCAGCTGGTAGTACCCAATCTCTTCACAGGGCACCTGTCCTTGTAGCCACCAGAGTCCCCACCTCATGAGACCCAGTACCAGTACCACCATCATGGTTCCTCACAATGAGTTCTGGTCCCAACAGTAAAGTAGGACCCTGTTCGGCTGGAAGTCCAGCAAATGGTGCCACCAGCCTGATTCCCATAAATAATGGGTTCCAAGCCTCAGGTGTGAAGACTCAAAGATCGCAGCTGGAAGTTCCATGACAGGAATGTGTACTTTTTACCTAGTAAACACTAAAATGAAGGGTATGAAGTATCTCCTTCACGAGCTTCTATAGAATCCTTGCCTGGGATAACAGTCTGCTTCTTAGGATCAAAGCTGCCCAGGAATGAAGCCTATAGGAAACGCCTGGTTGCAGGGGACGTTTTCATGAAGACAGAGTAACCATTTTACTAGTTTTGGTGTGCAGCAGCAGTTAAAATGACCTAATCTCAAGGACACTAAACATTCTAATAGTCTGTAAGAAACCAAGCTGCTGCTGTGCCTGGGGAACTATCCACAAGGGCCAGAGCTCTTCCTCTCTTGGCCGCTGTCTCAACTGGATCGCCCTGTCTCACTGCATGCTGTCATGGGCAGGGGTGCTGCTTCCCACTCTGCTGACCTCAGGGTCACTTTGCTGCACCCCACATGCTACTTGTGGGTCTCTGCTGTGGTATAGATTATCATCCTCCCTCACCATCTGATCCACACAGTCTTTTGTTCCCTGGACTTAAGAGTCAAGATCCTGTCACTTCTGCATTGAGTATGCAGCTCAGGGCTCTACTGTGAAGCTCCCAGGGTGGGCCTTGTTTTCTTTTTCTTACTGTCACTCTCCCTGTTACCTCCCAGTACATTATGCCTATGTGTGTAAAAGTGGTGGGGCAGAGGGCAGGGCAGCAAAGGAAGTAAGACATTCATTTTTTAAACTCATTTTGGGAAACAGTATCAAAATATTTAAAAAAAAACAAATCAAAAACAAATACTTCATAACGCTGAATTTTTTTCCAGAGTTAGGTAGGAGTGTTCATTGTCTCTGGTGAAAAGTGGCTCCACATACAGCCTGTGTGTATATCTGCGTATGTTTGTACCTTGTAAGCCCTGCTTTTCCATTTTAAAGATACGCATTTCAGCTCTGTCCTAAACACTCAAAGCACCTGCAATGCCTGGTGTCCGGTAGGAAGAGCTAGCCACAGAAGCACATTTTAAAAACAGCATAAAGGGGCTTTTGCAAAGTTAGAAAAATTCTTGAAAAATTAGATAATATATGAAATTTTCTTTTATTGGATGATTATGTTAATACATGTTTCCTTTTGTTGTGTTCAAAACAATTTTGTAGCTGGGGATTTAGCTCAGTGGTTGTCTTAGTTAAAGTTTATTGCGATGAAACACCACTACCAAAAAGTAAGTTGGGGAGGAAGGAATTTATTTGGCTTTCACTTCCATATCACTGTTCATCATCTAAGGAAGTCAGGACAGGAACTCACACAGGGCAGGCACCTGGAGGCAGGAGCCGATGCAGAGGACATGGAGGGGTGCTGCTTACTGGCTTGCTCCTAATGATTTGCTCAGCCTCCTTTCTTATAAAACCCAGAACTACCAGCCTAAGGATGGAACTACCCACAATGAGCCAGGCCTTCTCCATCAGTCACTAACTAAGAGAATACCTTATAGCTGAATCTTATGGAGGCAATGTCATAATTGAGATTCCCTCCCTTCAGATAACTCTGGTTTTTGTCAAGTTGACATAAGACAAGCCAATACAGTAGGAGAGCACTTTCTTAACATGTAAAGTTCAGTACTAGGTTCAGTACTTGTACATGATTGATTAATTGATAGATTTCAGATATCTCCCCTAAAAGTTATTGAAGGAGTTTATATTTTGAAATTAATAGACTCTTGAGCTATGTGAAAGCAACATAAAGACTTTTTAGCAATCAGTTTTTATAGAGCCATGAGTATTTAGGTAGATTTAGGGACAAAGATTGAGCTCAAGGATGGTTAAAGTCTGAAAACTTAGGAGAGACCTACTGTGGCCACTGCAGCTTAGACCTTCAGGAAGGAGGGACAGACAGCCCCAGCCCGAAAGGCCTGTATTTTTGTTGCTCTAGATCCTAAGGGCCCTAGAGTAGGTTGCTAGAGCAGGGGTGGTTTTTTAAACATTAATGTGTGTAAACTTTACCCACATAAATAAAAACCCCTGCAATGCCCAAAGGATGTTCTAAGACCAGTAGGCAGTAGGCTGGTCTAGGCCAAGCATGCAAATACTGACAGCTGAAATCACTTGTTGGAGAGTATGCACACTGGTTACAGCTGCATTCGTCGGTTGCTTTAAGGGAAGTGTAATCAGCCGGAGAGATGCATTTGCATCTCAATTAGAAAGGAGTTGGGAGGAAGCACGAGGGTCTGTTGCGGGAAGGTTGTGGAAGAAATCTCTCTAAGCACAAAAGCCTCCCGGCCTTGTCCTCCAGCTGAGTGGAGGACAATGTCTCAGGTTTCGTTTCCATAGGGACCAGAAACCTGCTGGGCCCCAGAAGAATCTCGGGTTTGCACCGTAATCATTTGGTCATGATGACATAAATTCCGGTGTTGTTCCTAAATACATTTTGCTATTAGAAAGCTGTTAGAAAAGTGGAAATGGTTGTCATGCCAAAGGCATGTGCGAGGGTGTTTACTGACACTGCTTGCCTTCCTCATAGTGCTGTGAGCATTTCTAGGCATTTGGCATTTATTGATGTCTAAATATTCAAAGAGCAAAAGGTCATTCCATAAATGACAGTCTTAGCATTTACAGTTACGTGGGAATGACATAGCTTCAAAGGGAGCCATCATTTCTAATTCTTCCACACACTTCAGCAGTAGGGGAACAATATGAATTTTAACACAGGGGGAAAGAATCTGACCACTGATCATGAAAATGGTCATCATCTGACTTTAGATAACTCCTGATGTTTGGAAGCAAAAAGTATTATAATATTTTCCATGGAATATTATTTAAACGATTACTTCAATGAGTGGAATGACCAGACCAGACAGACCTTTTGTTTCCAGAGTTCTTTCCTTTCCCAAAAGTCTATGCTGGAGCCTACTGAGAGCAGAGGCTGTCAAAACCTCTGTCTATGCCAAGTTACCCACCATAACCAGGAAGGACTCACCATGAGCAATTTTGAGGAAGACTTGTATTTCTGCTTTATTTTGTGCTTTCTTGATTAATTCATGGGCTCCAACTTCAGAGTGACAAAGAAAAAAATTTTAAAAATAGGGAAAAAAAAGAAAGAAAAAAATCTGACTTGTTCAGACTGAATTCTCTTTAGTGAAAAGACAAAGTTTGAAGTTCATCTTTTCATTTTGGAAAACAGAGGGAACAGGTTTCCTAAAGACAGTCTCTTCCAGTGACCACAGACTGAAATAACACATTGCAGGGAAGCATCAGAACCTCTTAATCCAACATTAATCAAATTTCAGTTTACTAATTATCTCTCCCATTTTGAAAAGCCCGGCATCAGCAGAAAACATCGTAGACTCTGGAATTATAAGCAGTATTTTGAAAGTGAGACTTTCTGTTATTCAAATCTCTAAAAAGGATAATACATGCCTTATTATAATAAGAGATTGTGCAAAGCCCAAGGAGGACAAAGCAGCAAGTCCAACTGGTGCTCCCTTCTGTGCGTCTGCACTGGGCTCCCAGCAGGTTTCCTGCCGCAGTCATTTGCAGCATGCTCAAGGAAATTTTGTAATCAAAGCCGAATACTTTTTTGGTAATCTGAGTGAGTACAATCCAAATGCCATCATGTGAGCCTTGAAGGGGCCTCTTTTTCACTTTTCTCTAGTACTGAGAAACTCAGAACTCTAAAACATCTTGTTTTTCAGGTATGATTCTGTGGTCCTGTGTATTGAAAGCTTTTTGCTAGAGACCACTGGGACCTAGTAAAGAAGGCTGGTCACTAGGAGGATCAGTGCTGGCCCTTGCTCCCTCATCTCCCTTACATCCAGTGAGCCCACATGCATTTCCATCTGTATATTGTATTTGCACAAGCCTTAAGCACAGCCAGCTTAAGGAATGGGCAGCTGCTTTAGTTTTGAGCAGAGTAGTAGCATGCTGCCTAAATGCCCCAATATTTTAGCATAGACCTCTCTCTAGGTATGCCTTGTAACTCCTGAGAAGACCACATCTGACAATCTGTCTGTCCAGACAGTCTTTCTGTTATTGTTTTAGCATAGTCACAAAAACAAATGGCACCACGTTCAGTGGCTTATAGTTTTTTATCTTCAGCTTATTTCTTCAGTGTTTCATTTGAAGGCTCCTATCTCTTGTTTGGTCCAAGGATATAAAAGAGTACAGAACGGTATCCCTTTGCCACGTTCACGCCTTTAAACCTTCGGTACAAAGCTTTGGTCTTTCATCCACCCATGATCAATGAAGGGACTGCCTCCTAAAATACTCAGTCTGCTTGTCAGGGAACAAGCCAGCCCTTAAGATGCCAAGTCCCTGTGGTTCCCCTTCATTTGCCTATGAAGTGGGATGTAAGTCTATCAGGGCATCCTGGCCTTGAGGCAGATGTATGCCTGGAAGTGCAAAGTCTCATACCTCCACAAAGGATAGGGCAGGCTGGCTGGCTGAGGGGATTCTGAATTTATAAGCAGAGTTCCAGGATTCCCCCAGGGCCCACTTTTCAAAGGCAAATTAGTACGTTTGCAACTTGATCCCTGGGCAACTTTTGACAGTTGTTCTAAGAATAATAAAACAGATGGACAGAATAGATTTTGGGGTTTCCATCCAAACTGCCATCCTCTGTGGACTTTAAAGAAGGCGGAGAGCCCATGGGGGAGCTGCCACCACTCTCCATTGTGCTGTGCCTTTCACACCCAAGACTCATAACTCTGTCCCCAACGAAGATGGAAACTGTCATCACATTATATTCTCCTGCTGAGTGTTCAGCTTGGCTATGAGAAAATAAATAGGATATGTGGGGTTTTTTTTAAACACATTTAACATTGAATGAATTGAAGTCAGGAAAAAGAAATTTATACTCCCAAGAAACTGAGATTACTATGGCTATCAAAGGAAAAGTAAAATTTGTTTTAAATTTAAGTAGCTTGTTTATAAAATCTTTCATATCTTTCAAGAGCTTTCAACTATTATGTGCTTGTTAATTTTGAAAATAGAATTTATGCCCAACAAGCAAAACATATATGGTGACATCTACATACATAAAAGGACAGGTGTGTCAGGAGAGACTTTAAATTATCGGATTAGAAGAGATTAGTCCTGAGTAGTGTGCTAGACCTTTGTCAGAGACATGGTTTGTGCTTGAGTTCAGATGAGGGAAGCATTTCCTACTGCCCTCTTTGCTGTGGATTGGCAGCGCTCAGGATTCTACTTAAGTACCTTGGAGGTGAGATTCTGTACTCTGGAATCATATGCCCTGTGGACACTGCTTGGGTCAGAAAGGTCAGATAAGGTCATCTAGGCCTTAGAGCTTCAGAGCCATCCTAGGTAAGGGGCGGGGTCGGGAGGGGGGGGGGGGGAGAGGCAGAGATAGAGAGAACTGAACCTGAAGGTGGAGTAACTGTTGAGGTAGATTGTCACTGGAGATAGCACACTAGAACAGTACATTTTTATTTATTTGACAATAGACATGATGGAATGTAAGCCTGTGTCTGCATCTCATGTTCTGCAGTGTCATCCACCAATATCGCAGAACTGGATCCGCGTGCTTGGGCGCTTTGGGGATTACTTTTCCACTGCTGGAGATAAATCCCACGTTCTACATGCATGCTATCTATACTCAGTCTTACCTCTGAGCTCTACCCTCTTTCCTCTTCGTTTCAGTGACAAGTCTACTAGGAAAGAGTGCAGGCTACTTTCCTCCATGGCAGTCATCTTCCTACAAATGCTAGACACTTTTCAAAGTGTCTTTGTTATAGTATCCACATTTTTTTAGGCATATATGAGAGTTGGCCTCAGACAGAAGTTGGGTTTCAGTTTTAGGCTGGTAACTAGTTCTTTGGTTTTGAACAAGTATTTTACCTCTACCTCTACCCATTTCCTTATTTGTAAAGTGAGGGAAATAATCCATCAAACAGACTTTTGCTGTTGCAAAAAGCTTATGCTTAAAATGTAACTGAAGTGTAGCTTCTTCCCACTTGTACCACATGATCCAGCCCAGTCTGAAGTGTAGCTTCTTCCCACTTGTACCTCATGGTCCAGCCCAGTCTAGTCCACAGCCTCCTCCTCCTCCTTTCACTTCTTCTCCTGTTATCTTTGCAGATGTTTGCAGAAAGCAAAAATTTTTCCTTCGGGCAGAAATCAAAACATGTAGCTCAAAACCCTCTATACTACATACAAGTCCAGAATCTTTCTTATGGTCCCCAAACATGGCAGCCTCGAGAGCTACACTCTTCCTAGAACTCTGTCTGCCCCGTCCCTCCCTCCTCCTAGCGGCTCCTTCCGTTTCCTTAGTTGCTGTTTATTAGACAGTGTCCTCAATACTAAGCTCTGTTCCTTGAGCAGTGTTACCTCATTTGTCTTCTTAGTTCTTGCACATTATATGAACAGGTAAGGGAATGAGGAAGTGAACAGACCCATGCTGGCTTGCGGGGAAGTCTGGCTCCCGGCTCATTCTCTGTGATCACAAGTTGCACCGTTCTCCTTTCCAGAACACCTTGCCATGCATGCCATGGAAGCTTTGGGAGTTTGCTTCTGTCCTCCAGCACACGTCTGTGGCTTTGGTGTTCCTGTAGGTTGAGGAGGTAACTAGCCTTGCTCTTGTGAGTCCTTCTTCACAACTTGGGCTTATTCTGGGATGTAGGAAAGGGTTCTTCTGGGTCTTTCAAACACAAGATACAAAGCAGAGTGAGAGGACGGAGGGAGCTCAGCTGGGGAAGAGTGACTCCACCGAAGCGTGTCTCTCATCAGCACCTTCATCTGTTTGTTTTGCAAGTCTCTACAGGCTGGACATCTCACAAGGTGGTGGTGAGTTTGGTTTTCTAACAGTATATTTTCAGGCACTAAGCACAATTGCTTATTTAAGTGCATCTAGCCTGGAGGAAATTTGGTGGGCTTGCACTGGGAGAACAGCATATCATTGCAGACTTAAAATTGAACCTCTCGTTTTTGTTCAGAGGAAGGAATGGAAATTAGACTGTCAGTCCTCACCCCAGTAAGCTAGGGTACCGCCTTGGACCCATGGACTGCCTCAGAAGTCTGGATTCATATTAGGAAGGATGCTCAATAATACAGATTTTGAAGGGATGTGATAAAGTGTAAAGAACTTAAAGTATTTTATAGCATAAAATTATACTGCTTTTACTAAGATATAAATAGTATCTTAATGCAATGGGATTAAATAGACATGCTATTTTTTAAACTTTGGTTTAATAGTTCTGTGAAACAGGAAGTCCCACCAGGCATGGCTGATTTTGACTCTGTTTATTGGTTTATTGGTAGTAAAAAACAAACCTTTGTAAAGAGACATCCATGGGCTGGGGAATATTAGAGTCTTAGCTCATAAACCCCAACAACTCAAGTTCAGTGTTGATTCCTGCCATCTGTTCTATAGAGATCCCTCAGAGCACCTGGGTAGAGGTTTCCATTTTCCTTAATGCTTCATTGGGGGGGGGGGGGGGTTTCTGAGGCTTGAACCTGGGACCTTAAGCATGCTGGGCAAGCCATCTACCACTGATGTCTCCCAACCCTACACTGATATATGTTAGCATATTCAAAATGTACTAAACTCTTTATTTGGGGAGCTTAGAACTAGCCTACAAAATTCTGTTCATGGTTTGTTTTGGATGCTGCAGAGATTAGAGCTTTGTGGAAACACAAGTTAATTCCCACACCAAAGGCTGTGTTTTCCCGTGTTCCGCTCCAGAACTTCTCTACGCATGTTGTGCTTGTATGCAGCTACTCAACAAGTTAAAATGTCCCTTCCTTTATAGTGCAATAGCAATTTTTCGTCTTAAGGTCACTTAAGGGATTATTGCCAGGCAGTGCCACCTTACTTCATTTCCTGCCTCCTCTGGCCTCCAGCACAACAGGCTGGACAAATCCACAGACACTGCCTTGTTTGTTCATACTGCCAAGATTAGCCAGAGCCCTACAGGGAAGGCCTGTGCTCTTTGCCCTCTGCCTAGAGAGCTTTCCCCCAGGTGTTTACAGGACTCATTCCCTGCCACTCTGAGCTCTCCCCCTCCTTCCCGTATAAAGTTTGCTCACACCTACGCACATCTGTGCATGTACACACATCTCTAGTACCGCCTGTGACCTTCCTGTGTGCTCTGTACTATTTGAGCCCTTGTCACCATCTAATTTACTATAGAATTCACTTATCCTTTTTACCTCTGTTGTCCCCACTGTTTGAAGACAGAGATTCTTGTCTGATTTTTTCTTTGACTGATATCTTTAAAGGTGATAGCAAAAATATTTAGCAAATTGGTAAAACAAGGGCAACTCAGGATACAGATAATGCATGTGTCTTCCAGGAGAGTCCCATCCCTGATGCAGCCTCAGCACCTGCCACAGGATAAATATTTGTTCAGGAAATGCTTGTTAGATGAATAAATGAAGTCAGCCCTCTGCCCTAGCAGAAAAGGCCACCAACTCCACAACATTTCCTGTTCTAAAAAAGGAAATGAAAAATTGGTAATTCATCTTTCTGTTCAATGACTTTTACAAGAACTTTACTGTGAGATAAAGTGCAGATCTCATAACAGAAAAGACTACCACGGTCTGTCAGGTACATCTTGCCTTGGGCCAATGGATTGTAATGATTCTGTTTATGAGGTGATGAAATTCGGAACCTCAGTAAGAGATTCATGGAAACCCTAACAACCCAGTGTTGTTCGGAAAGTGAATGAAGGGCTACTGTCAGTATCTCTCAGTCTGTCCTGGGATAGGCTCAGGAATGACTGAGCAAGAAACATCCAGCGAGGCCATGCATTAAAATCTCAGTAAAGTTTAATTTACTTCCTAATTTTAGATAAAAAGGGAAACATGAGTAGAATCATCTTTTCTCATAAGAGCCCAAGGATTTCCTAGACAGTCTAAGGATTCTGGCAGACGTATTTCAAGGAGAAATGGAGGAGGACGACTCTGTAAGTTCTGTGGGTATCCCAGGCTCAGGTCTTGCCAGGTCTGTCATGGCTGATACCTGTGTAGTGGGAACAACTAGGAACTGTCCAAGTAGCTCTTGCCTTCAGCCCCTCCATGTAGCCAGCTTGGGTCTTCTTACCTCAATCTAACTTCTGCCTGGCTACTGGGGACTTCAAGAGACTCAGATGGAAGGCATCAGGTTTTGCAGTCTCACATTGGACAACTCAGGATTATTGGCTGTTGCTGAGGTGAGGGAAAATAGCATCCAGAATAGCAGCACTCAGTATTCTTAGTTGGATGGAAATAATGCAAAAACATACAAAAAAGAATTCTGAGGATAAAGTATTCTAGTGCTGTTTATTTAGCTGTACCACAAGATATGTTTACTGCCTAGAAGAAAATGGCTTACCAAAAGGAAAGAACTGATTTTAAATAATAACCTTAATCCAAAGGATACTCATAAAAGCAATACCGTTCAGTTTGCCTCTATCTCCACAGAAACACTCATATAAAGGGGCCTTCTGAGTTCTCTATAGATTTCTTACTTTCTCGATTTAAAGTTTTATTACATTTTTATTTATTTATCAGTGTGAGGGGGTGGCATATTAGTTATGTCTCATGTGAAGGTCAGAGGACAGCTTACTTGCAGAAGTCGGTTCTCTCCTTCTACCATGTGATTTCTAGGGATCATATTCAGGTCTTCAGCTTGGCAGCAGGCTTCTTTACTCACTGAACCATCTCCCCGATCCCACTTTCCAAGTTTAATCCGTTCTCACCCTGTAGTTTCACATAGCTTACAAGAATCATGAGTTTTGGTGTACTTCATAATTTCATTGTCTTATGTCTAGGTGAATTTATGTTTTTATGCTTGAAGAAGTTGAAAAACAAAAATGAGCTACCAGAAGCCATATAGTTTACATTGTTGCAGTTTCCTTAAGGAGAATGAATGGTTGGAGGCCAGTCTTTAAATATTGGCCTTTACGTTAGATGAATGCTCTACAGGTCTTTCTTCTACAGGAAAAGGTTTATGTCTTGGGTAGTGAGAGCCACACTTCTAATTTCAGGTGACTCTTGGTCATTGGAAATGCATCGACATTGCTTTCCCTGCATTTAGGTTGACCTCTGGCAACAGTCTTTCAGCACTGCTGTGGATGAATATAGAATGCCAAAAAAATATAGAATGTTGCCAAGCATATTCTTAAAAGCTGGAGGTTTCATATGGCAGCTTGGCTTCTCAGAGGTCTGTGACCCACTGACAGGAGAGGGGTAGCAGTGTTTGACGCCACACACCATCTTTGTCATGTCCCCATGCGTATTACAGTAACCCTCGCAGGCGCTGGGAAGGAGTGCTGATTTTCATTTGGAAGTGCGGCTCCCCCACCAGAGCAGATCAATATTTGAGCTGTTTGTCTCTGCTCTTACTTTCCTTTTGCACAGCGAGAGTCTTCTGCAGGGAGCGATCGATGGCTCTAATCTTCAGCAGCCTGCACCAAGTCATGTGAGGCAGAGCACTTAGGTGGCATTACACAGACGGTGGAAGTGGCAGCTCCATGGCAGAGATTCATAGCACCCTCACTAGGGACACATTCCATCCGTGACGGGTGGTTCTGCTCAGCCCTGCCATGGAACACCATTCCTCTGGAACTTAATACCAGGGAAAAAAGGACTGCCTGGATGGACTGTGTGCATGTTTGTTCAAGCATACATGTGTGAACCAGACAGACAAATGTGCCAACATTCTCTCTATGACTCTACTGTCACTGTGTCCTGGGCACTGGAATCTACTCTAGAGCCTTGGGCTAGAATTAATTCCATTCTGACTAATTTTTAAATACTAAAGGGATGTGTGTGTGTGTGGGGGGATGGTTTTAGTTTTTTGTTGTTTTTGGTTTTGTTTTTAGTGGATTTTTATTTTATTATTTAGCAGGACATTGGTAGTATATGTTTGTAAATCTAGCACTTAGGAAGTGGAGGTAGGATGATCAGTAGTTAAAGTTACATGAAATCCTGTCTCAAAAAATACAAAAACCAGATTGTTTTGTTTTCATCTTTGAGATTTTAGTGCCTGAAGAGCTCATTTGATGTCCTGTTCCGTAAAGCATGAGAAGACAGTAAGCATTAGTTGTCTCATCTGTCTCCAGATGGCTTGTGGCTGTTATAAGAGGCTAGGGGTGACAATCTGGCTATCCCTAGACCTCTGGAATGCCTCGGGAGCCTCTACATGGGAATGAGCTATGGAATGGCCCAGGTATCTTCTGACAGTGTACTTTAGTTCCTTCCTAGCCTTTCTGTTTTCTTCTAGTGGTCCTGGCGTTCTCTGTGGAATCCAGGCTACAACAAGAAGTAAGGGCTAGAGGTAATGGGAGGTAGATATGAAAGCAGCGGCGTATTTAAATGTGAGGAGCACTGCTGCTGTGGTGTGGTGTGTCTGAACAACAAGGGGCAAGCAGCAGGGGCAAGCAGTGGCCCCGTCTGATACCTGCTGCATATACGAGCCTTCCAGTAAGGACTGTGGCTTCCTCTGCTCCTTCTCCCTCCCCCTTCCCTCTCCCCCTCCCCCTCCCTCTTCCCCCTCTCCTCCCTCATCTTCATCTTCCTCTTCCTCTTCGTCTTCTTGTTTTTCTAGAATTGCTATTTGTCCAAGCTGGCCTCAGAAATAGTATTTTAGCTTCCCATGCAGCTGGGTCTACAGTATGCAACTTTACTAGGATTTATTTACCCTTCCACACCCAGGGGTAGCTCTTGTAGCATGTCCTCTTGATGTCAGTCGTGATCATCCCACCATTATGGCCATTTTCACTCACCTCCACTTGCCAGACAGCTGCGTCCTCTTGGTTTTCCAAAGTGCAAATATGTCACCTTCTAAGATGCCCCTAATTGAACTCTCCTGGCATAAAAACTTCAAGGAGATAAGTTTCACCCTCAAAAGCCAGACACTTCTCTCTTATGTTCCCACACATCTAGCCATAGGCAGTGGAGAGATGCTCATTTAATGCAGCTACGTTTCTTTAGATGCTTATAATACTATATTGGCAAAAGATTATCAGCAGAATCTGTCTTCCCAGATTCTGTCTTCCCATATTATCACCAGAATCTCACTGTCAGGTGCTACTTCTGAACAAGAGATGTTAGAAGCAGGGCTGTGGTTTTTATTTTTATTAGTTTTTTTGTTCATTCAACAAGATATCCATTGGTCTTTGCTTTTTGCCAGACCCTTGCTATTGCTGAGGGCAAACATACGGAAGGCATGGCTCTGGTCTTCAAGGGGTATTGCTGGAAGACAGCCTGTTACATCAAAGAGCAGTGAAGCTTCTTAATGGCTACAATAGCGGGTTCAGCTCAGAACTCCAAGCAGTATCGCAAGTCTCTGGCCTGGCTTGGAAGAATGAACAGGAGTCCAAAGTCTTAAGTGAGACAAGGACTGTTCAGAAGTGAACACATTTCAGCCAAGAGCCTCCCATTCACTCAGAGCCATCACAGATCTTCGAAGTCAGGGAACCTCAGATGCTTCTAGGAGCCCCACCCAACCCATGGCCACTAGCAACCCTGCCTGGAATTCCCAGAGCCCCTACAACTCCCTACACCCTGCTGTGATCTCCCTCCCTGCACTTAAACCTTTCCCTCAGGAGGTGTCTGCTGGCTTATGCTGTAGGTGGGCCAAAAAGGAGGTCAGGAGGTCAAGCCTCTTAGTGCTCCATGCGCTGGTCCCAGGAATTGACATCGATTTACTTAGGTTCACCAACTTCTGCTCAGTCCACTGAGCACTAAGAACTTAGTGAAGGCACTAAGAACTTCACCTATATATTCAGTCCGTGGGTCCTTCCGGCAGCTGATGGAGGAAAAAGCCATATCCTAGGAACACATTATATAAATATATATTATATATAAATATGTGTTATATATAAATATATAAATATAGGACTGTGTCATCTGATAAGATACACAAGCAGAGCACAGAGAGGTTAGATAACCTGCTGGAGGCCACACAGTCTTGTGAGTGTGGGAGCTGGGATCTGAACCCAGCAGCAGCTTCTCTGCTTGTCCTGCTAACCCACTGCTCACCATTGCCCCTTAAAATTTCCCTGCTACCCAAGCAGACCTGTGGGCTTCTCCACACAGTTCAGTGCCACTTTTTAAAACATGTTGAAACTGTTGGGGAGATTTATAACTTGTAAGTTACAGCAGCTTTTGATAAACTACTAACTAACACCAGTATGTGTTTTAATGAGACTGAAGGCATGAGCGAGCAGATTCTCCTCTGGAGGCTTTGTGAGAACACATAGACATTGGGCTGGCTCTTCTGAAGGCCTGCATTGTCGCCAGGCTCATTAGCATCGGCGCTCCTAGCTAGCCCTTGCTGCTTTCTAGCTTACCAGCTGTTCCTGCTGCTCTGTACAATGTCGGATGTGTTCAGCTCACTGGGTTCCTGTCCTCACCGCCGGGAGGAGACAGCCCTTCCACTGGGGATACCCACGTGGCTGCCTGTCAGCGGTGGCACCGAATAAAGTAATAGGCCTTCGCATGGCATATGGTGTCTGGATTCGTACAAGATGCAAAACTCCTCTGCTGCTAATGCAGGGTGACTCATAGCATTGCTAATTTTTCAAACAAAAGCTGACTTCCACACCCACACTTTTAACCCCTCAGGCTAAAAAGTCTGGGGGGGGGCTCCAGAAAGATGTTTTTTGAGGTGTTGTGTGAAATGTGGTCTGCTTACTAAAAGCTTACGTAGCATTTGGTGAGGTTGTTTAAAATTTCTATTAAAAAATATATTTCCTCTCCAGTGGGGGATGGGGCAGGTTGTAAGCTTTAATTTTGAATTCCTTCCT
This sequence comes from Grammomys surdaster, assembly GCF_004785775.1. Taxonomy (NCBI): domain Eukaryota; kingdom Metazoa; phylum Chordata; class Mammalia; order Rodentia; family Muridae; genus Grammomys; species Grammomys surdaster. The sequence continues at coordinate 2,718,980 of NW_021604587.1, forward strand.
CATATTGGAAGAATGTAACAGTTTGATAGGCATTTTTTTTTTTAGAACTCAATGGCAGAGAACACACTAGTGTGTGCAAAGCTTCAGGTTCAATCTCCAGTAGCACCAAAAGGGAAAGGCAGAAAGAGAAGCGTATCAGAAGCGTGGTGAAGAAGTGCCAGAGCACCTGACGCTATTGCCCACATGTTTGCTCTTTCTTTAACATTCCATGGAATCCACTGTCTGCCTGGTGACACAGTGACCTATCTGTTGGTCACTCCAGGCTGCTCATGCCTTAGTTTTATAAAGTTTTAAGAGGATGTTCAGAATTCTGTGCTTTGGGACCATTTATGTATACATAAATTTAATAGAAGATTTTTGTATACTAAAACAGATTGTTCACATTTATGCAGTTAGCCTTCCTTTTTAGTGATCAAAATATTGGCTGTTTTTATAAGTGATCCCTTATTGAACATTTTATTTAAGCATTTTAGAGTGGAGAATCCCCAACACCATCTCTAATTATGTGTTTCTTAGTCACGGTCTGCATAGGGACCATTTGTTTGGATTTGGCAAATGGACTGACTCGTTAAAGGAACTTTAGCCTATGAAATAATACAGAATTATGCCGGGCGGTGGTGGCGCACGCCTTTAATCCCAGCACTTGGGAGGCAGAGGCAGGTGGATTTCTGAGTTCGAGGCCAGCCTGGTCTACAGAGTGAGTTCCAGGACAGCCAGGGCTAAGAACCCTGTCTCAAAAAACCAAAAAAAAAAAAAAGAATTATAAAAAAATATAGTTTTATAAATTATAAAAAATGTTTATCTGATTGTATGAAAGAAGATAGAGACTGGTATTGTCGATAATTATATTTCATTTGCGTTCCATCTTTGAAAGCGGTTTTATTTTGATCTATAGATCGAAGTTGAAAAGTGTGCACAGCTTCATGGGAGTTGTCACCTAGTTTCAGAAAATGAAAACAACCCACATATTCCTGAGCAAGCCTCATGACTCAGAGCCTCACACTTGTTTGTTTTCCAAAGGCGTCCTGATATCCTTGCCCTTTGTCATTGGAAGTGAGCTGGTATATTTAAGTAAGCACTTAAGATTGCCATTTTTAATATGTGTAAGGATACCTAGTTTTTCTGGACACTTCTGTGTGCTGAGAGCTGTAGCTGTTACTACCATGGGCACTTGATTTTATCCGATTTCCAGTCATAAAAATATAAAGTGAGACAAAATGCAACAGGATAATCAAACATTTTGTGAAGGACAGAAGTGGAAACACCAGCTGGTATTTGGTGTTGGCATGTGATGGATAAAATGCTATCTAACCATCCTGTGGACCCACAGTCAGGCTTAGCTCCAAAAGTCACTTGGCATGTATGGATAATGTGCAAAAATGTAGCCTCTTCAAAGACATACAGAAGATAAGGTCCACTGGGCCATAAGTTACACTCTTACACAGCCCTACAAAATGGGCTGTGTTAGCCTCACTTTGCAAGTGGAGACACTGAAGGTGTAGCAATCAGAGCTTGTCCTGGGCCCTCAGTAGGAATAGGGTTAGGCTGAACACCCAGGCAGTGTGGCTCTTAAGACCTTACGCGCTTCCTCGCTTGTCCCCAGGCAAAACAGAAAGCCATTAAAGGTATAAAGGTTTACAAATTCCTCTTAATTTTAGCATATTTGGTCAGGACTATTACCCAGACCTTTCAACCTGTGGGTCACAATCCTTCTGGAGGTTAAAGGACCCTTTCACAGGGGTCCCATACCTTGTTTTAAAATCATGTACACAACCCAGCCTTTATTTATGTATCTTCCAAATTAAAATTCAGTTGAAACATTAAATGTATATATATTCTCGCCAGAGGCTAGCCCAAAATAAGCATGTAATTAATATAGCTCACTGTGCATGTCTTAGTGAAGAGTCCAAAACATGCTTCCATTGTAGTGATGTTCCTGAGTTTTTCCAGACATTTATTTGTCCCTGTTGAATTGGCTTATACGCTGCCTCTCTCTAAAACAGATGTGACGGCCTTGCAGCATAGGCCAGATGTCATGGGAGAGTGAGAGCCACAGCAGAGGAAACTGTAGTGAAAGAGATTCTTACATCAAAACAGGGCACTGGGGCCACAGTAGTGACCAAGTAGTGGCAGAACAGTGATTCACAGTTACCTACTGAGGACTCCCTGAGCTGTACTGTAGGGTGTGTCACTACCATTTGTCCCGTTACTCCAAATTTCTCAGATGCTCAACTGTACCATGTCTTAGCTGGAAAACCTAGAAGGTCATTCTAAAGATTGGATGTAGTGTGTTCCAGACAACAGCCAGTGTCTTCAGGGAATTTTTAGTAACTTTCTGTTTCTCTTCCATGAGTCTATAAGATACATTCAGAGTTACTACACCAAGTTCATGTGCAGCATAGTCTAGGACATAAAAAAGAGGGAGAGACATAGCAAAACAAGTAAAGATTAGTGACAAAGAAAAAGTATGGCTAAAAATAACCTTGGTACCCTCATCTTCTGGAGAGCTTCCCTTGCAAATGTATTTTGCATGTTCTTCTCTGACAGTAAAGGGACGCTTGAGAGTGTCATTTTCAGGTACACACCACATATGTGACAAAAATGGTTTCTGTTTCATTCATTTCCACAGCCAGTCATTCTTATATTCTTGTTCAGTGTCATCTGTAGATTCCTCTGTTTTTCTGGGCCAGCTTGATACAGGATTGAATGACCCCAAAGGTATGCACATTAGATGCTTCCCTGTTGGTTTCCTTGTTACCATGCTGCAGGACTTGTTGCCTGCAGGCCAGCTCTTCCCTGGTTTGTTTACTTGGGATCACTATGTAATCATTCATTTTATGGAGTCTCATTAAGGACTGCAAACCTCTGTCCCAATTTAGCGTCATTGGAGCGTAGGTAGCACCCATCTGCTCCGCCCGCACTGTTTAATTAATGAACCTGGTAATGTGCTCTGTGCCTGAATAAAAGCTGTCTTCTCAGGTTCTTGAATGAGACACACATTCCAGATTTTCATGGGGAAACTCTTGGAAGCCCTCTGTGGTAGGTGCTAATTGTGGACTAGGACTTGTGTTCGGTCCTCTCTTGTAGGCTGACTTAGTTTTCATGCCACTGTCTGTTCATAAGCCCAGGGTCATGTCACTGTAAATACGTGAATTATTACCAGAGTTCATAATCTTTGTCCTTGCTAAGAATAAAGATTCCCTTTTTATGAAGCTGCATTTTGTTTCAATCAAGAAAATGTTGACTTGTTATTTTGGGATTTCTTTTTCTAAAATTAAAGTTACAGAAACAGTGGGATTTCAGAAATGTTATTGGTTTTCAGTATCTCTGCTGTAGAGAAACTGTGTAGCTAAGATCCTATTCAAAGTAATACAGTGCCCACTGAATTTCTAGTAAGACTCAGGCAAAATACTCTTTAAATTTCAATATTTGCTTAGTCTTTAGTGTGTTGTAAAATTCATCCTGTGTCCTGAGGTTCACTGATAGAAGAAGCTTCGATATATGTACAAATGAGACCCAACTAACCTTGTTTATTTTCACTAAGCATGTTACATACCAAGGCTGGATACTTATTTTTTAATTTTTTTTCCTCCATAAAAGATCAATGCATAGGATTCATAAACCTTTCCTTAAAAACTGATTTTCAAATTAAGCTCCAATGTTCACCATCAAATGCTGTCCTGGAATTTCTCTTTGTACCATGAAGCATGTTAGCGTTATACTGCTGTTGTATTCAGGTCTCTTCACCTCATTAGCTTGTATTCCTATAATGAAAGAAAAAGTTCCTGAATATTCATTTTTCTATTGTTTGTTGATTGGTTTGGGTTTGGTTTTTTTTAAGACAGGGTTTCTCTGTGGATCTGTGGCTATCCTGGAAATCACTCAGTAGACCAGGCTGACCTCAAATGAAGATCCACCTGCCTCTGCCTCCCAAGTGCTAGGATTAAAGGTGTGCACCACCACACCCATCTCTGAATACTCATTTTTCAAAGAGACTTTGGCTTAGCCCCATCAGCATGGAATGGAACAGCTGTCATCAGTACCTCATTTAGTAGCAGAGCTAAAGTCACAGCTATCAGTGTTACTGTAAACATCATGAAAGTGGAGGCTGGTAAATATGAAAGTGGAACTTGGCTGATAATATGCTTTCCTACAATGCAAGAAACCCTAGGCTCAATCCCTGTTGGTGCATAAGCCCTAGAGGCAAGATGGCGAACCTCTATAATCCCAGCAGTCCAGAAGGAGAAGTAGGAGGACCAGAAGTTCAAGGTTATTTTCACTGTCATGGTAAACTGAAGCCTAGCCTGTGATACAAAAGACCCTGTAGCCCTCTGCCGAAGTAAAAGACTGTCCCACATATCCCCTCAAAGGTACTCACAGAGATGATTTCTTGATGACAAAGAATTGGAAGACAGTTACAGGATGGGCTTTGGTACTTCCTTTCATATTGAGATACATAAAATTGCTAGATGAAGGACATTTTGATATGATTCTCTGTGGCTGTTTTCAATTATACAAATGGGCAATAACTCTGAACACCCACTCCCTTTCCTCCCTAGACGGCAGTTTGCATGGGGAATTGTAAGTAAAGGACATCCTCCAGAGCCCAGGGTACCTTTGTGGGGCTTCTTGGAAGCCCCTTGGTGGCGAGGTTACTGCTTGTTAAACAGGGTTCTTCTTTAAAGCTGTTAGCCCTTACCCTGTGTTTCTGGTTATTCTGGGTGTTGTGCTCCATGAATGTTGTTTTTGGCCATAATACAAAGTATTGGAAATCCTTCTTCTGAGAGGATTTTGAAATAATTGGCCAGTGAAATTCATCTTTACCTGGAAGTTTAGTGAATTCTTAAGTCTGCCATGGGCCCAGTCAGCTACCACCTCTGGTGCTAGGCAGTAGATAGCCTGCCTTATTTACCAGTTCACAGGGAAAAAGAAAAGGGAAAAAAAAGGACGTAAACCACCTTGATTTTATTGTAATAAAAAAATCGTAACTGGAGAAAATTATTGATGCTCTAAATGTAACTTTTATTAAAATACTAAAATGTATGAACAAAGATGATCAAAATCTGCCTATGCCAGATACCAGGGAGCCCAGTGTGAGTGGAATTCAGACTGTGACAGAAGGGTTACCAACCCAAAACTTACCCAAACCATGGCAACCAGGGTGCTCAAAACTAGAATTTGGCTTTAGTGTCATTTTACATTTCTAAATGTAAATTTGAATGAATCTCATCGTTCCTGAGAAGTTATTGGGTGTCCTCCACTCCATCATGAATCCTGGCCCAAGTGGAAGAAGTGGCATGTACTAGCTCAGCCCAGTAATTCACTTTAGTATCCATGTAGAAACCACAGGACTTATTCACATTAGTCTGAGCATCACATCATCCCTGCAGCAGCTCAGGTTAGTTGGTACTCCCTGGGGCTGGGCCAAGAAATGCCAAGCCATCTCTTCATGGGGGTCAGTGTGCTGGCTTTCCACAGTGCTCCTGGAACAGTCTTCTCCCATGGCATTAGGATCTGCTGCTTCTTCCCAGTCTCTTCTGCTGTTTTTATTTCAGTTAACCATGGTGGGTGTGTGTGTTTGTGTGTGTGTGTGTGCGCGTGTGTGTGTGTGTGCATGTGTGTGTGTGTGTTACAGTGTGATATTTCAATATGTATGTATAGTATATACTGATCGGTCAGGGTAATTCATCTTCCTTTCATTTCTGTATGGTTCCCTTCCTTTCCTTCTCCTTCCTCCACCTTCCCTCTGCTTTCCCCTGTTCATCTTCCTTTGCCTCTTCACTTTTTCCTTACCCCGTTCCTCCTTCTCCTAGTCACCTTGTCTGCCTTAATTTCAGAACCTTCTTTGAAAATTTACCTCTCATAAAAATAAAGAAAATTACCTCTTTTCTACTGTAAGATGTGTTTTTCAAAAAATTATGATTGCCACAATATTCAACTGAATTATAATTTGTCTAGAATTATTTTTTGAGTTTTCTAAATGATTTTTACTTATTTTTAAGTTAAACCTTCATAATAAGGAAGTGGAGGGAGAGAAAAATCTTAATTTTTTTTTGCTGCACCACTGTCACTTTTTAACAGTACCTTCCTATAGCTAGAAACACTGACATCTGCTTTTAACAGTCCATGGTGCTGCTGGCTCTCTATGCAGAACATGAAGGCAGGGAGTATAAAATGTTACTGACCATCAGTCCTGTTAAAGGGAAGGGGGAGGTGCCTGGCATTAAGAAAATGGACTCTATCCAGGTAGTGATGGTGCATGCTTTTAATCACAGCACTCATGAGGCTGAGGCAAGCAGACATCTGAGTTCAAGGCCAGCCTGGTCTACAGATCAAATTTCAGGACAGCCAGGGCTATACAGAGAAACCATGTCTTGAAAAACAAGAGTCTGTGAGAGGAAAGAAAACCTTCAAAGCACTGAGCTTTGAAGGTCCAGGTGAGTAGGGTACCTTGGTTCTGGCCATTTCAAGAGTACGACTTTTCAGAAGATGCTCCCAAATTCAGATCTATAGAGCTTCTTTCAAAGGAATTGTTTGATTTTTGCCAGGTTTTCTTTTAAAGATCATTTATTGTCAACCTAACACAAAATAGAGTCATTGGAAAGAGAGAGGCTCAATTAAGGAATTGCCTTCATCAGGCTGACAGGTGACTCAGCCACCCATGGGCAGTGTCATCCCCTGGGCAGGTAGGCCTGGGCTGTATGAGAAAGCAGGAAGAGAGAGAGAGAGAGAAAGAGAGAGAGAGAGAGAGAGAGAGAGAGAGAGAGAGAGAGAGAGAGAGAAACACGCAAGCAGAGTTCCTCAGTGGTCTCTGCTTCAGTTCTTGCCTTGAGTTCCTGCTCTGATGGAGCATGACCAGGAAGTGTAAGCTGAAATAAACCCTTTCCTCTGCAGTTGCTCTTGGTCATGGTGTTTATCAATAGCAGCAGGAAACAAACTAAGACAGCATTCTTTATATGCTGCCTCATAGATATGCTTATCATTAAAAACCATGCATAAAACCCTGTTTAAGGGTTAAGTCTATCCTACTGTTCTACTGTGGAGTGGAGTGGGGCCATGTTTTGTGGCTATCAGGTCAGATTTTTTATTACCATCACTGACAAGTCTCCACAACAGTCTAACTAGTTGCCTCTTTATTTTGAAACAAGAATCTGAAGTAGCATTCTTTCCCATGTATGGCTAATAAAGTCTATATGCCGAGCAAACCAGGGCAGTCTCCCAAACTTATGATTCCAGGAGCTGAGCAGACATTGTCCTGTGACCTTCATGCTCAGCACTGACAACTAGCCAATACATTGCTCAGATCATCCACCCCCTCTGCTGTCCTAATTATAGCCTTTAAGTGTTACAGGATCTTCTGTCTTCAGGTACATCCTTACATACATACCTGGGATTGTCAGCACTCAAGATAGAGCTTCTCAGATGAGAGAACCAAATGATGGATAGGCAGGGTGTAGATAGGTCATGTGTTTGCAGATTACATGCTATATGTGATTCTAAGCACTGACACTTTTATATTAAAATAAGCCCCAGTCTTGAAGTTGCATTTGCCTTTAAAGAACTCTAGAACACATGTCTTGCTGCCTACCTCTGGAGAACGCCTTTCCAATCTGAGCCATGTGCAGATAGTGGGCATTGTTTTAGCAAGCCCAACTAAACAAAGGCACCATGTGGAAGTCACTACATTGACCGACCCTGACCCTAAGCAGGGATTGGAGGTGTCTAGGTCTAAAAAGAAGGATTAGTGCTACCTTATGGGAAATGGAGGCAAGGAACCATGGTCCCTTTCAGAACTGGAAATGGTTATGTTAGATAGCCTGCCCTCCCTAGGGCTCAGTTTGAGTTGTGCCCTGTACTAAGTGCTTCATATAAGTATCACATGTCACCATCTAGACTTGAGGAAATCATGTCCTGCAGAGGGGTCTGACTTCCTGAGGTGTGCCCAGAGAATAAATAATGCTAGACTTGGAACTTGAGCTGTACAATCATCAAGACACATTTGTAAGAAAAGTCACAAGGTTAAATCACACTAGCAGCCTCGATAGAAGGAAGTTGAGTCCCCTGGGTGAGGTTGAACTAGCTAAAACAACATAAAAACAAGCAGCAGCAGCATCACTATAGGATACCTAAGGCTTGAAAGGGATCAGGGGATGCAAAAAGAGAGGAGAGAGAGCTTAGGAGGCATCACAGACAGCAGCATTCCACAGTCCTACCTCCCAAACCAATGCACTTTCAGAAGAGTCACCATGTAGTTACTTCAGTTCTGAGGCATCTGTTCACAGGAGGGCATTTTCCTGTCCTACCCACAAGACATTGTTCTGCATCCTTATTTAAGGAATGAGTGTGATCCCTCCAAATTACAGCCCTGGGCCTCTGTGATTTTTATAAGCTTTCTCTGTTTAGACCTTGTTAATTGATCAAAAGGGTTAATAGTATTAAAAAGTATGTAGCTTTAAGAAAAATGTGGATATTAATGCCTTTCTTTAATCTATAATAATGACTGGTTTTAGTCATAATGCTTTAAATGCAACTATTGTAAAATCTCTGCCCTTGTATCAGTGGTTAAGTACCTTGGTCCATTGATACGGCTTTCAAAAGTTCAAAGGCTATGCTAGCATATCTTTGTCTCTTCCTCTTTTAACTTGCAAAGAAAAAGGTGTCCTTGTATCAAGCCTTAGCATTTATCTGAAAAATAAAATTGAGTTCAGTTTGTGCATAGGTTTTCAGAGAGATTAAAGTGGGCATCACACAATTTTCCCTGTGAAAGGCTGCCTTTGATGTGCCTTCTGTCTATTCATGCAGAAGTGTCAGCCATTGTTTTTGAGCCACAGAAGAGTGTCCGCTTTGTCACGGGCACATTCGACAGCCTTTGTGTGGGAGCCTTGTTCAAGGTGGATCTTATCATTCAGAGACAATGTTACTGGAAACGTGCATTGTGACCAGACACCAGCCTGCCTGGGAAGATAAATGGCAAGAAAAAGCCGAAGCATTTATCAGAGATGATCAGGAAACAAACTAAGAGCATGCCTCTGAGTGTCCGATTGTAGGTTGTGCTCTTGGTACTTCACCCACCAGGAACAGTAATTCCAGGCTTTTGGCTTTGCTGTGGCAATGGGCTCTAGTTTGCTTTTGATATCTCAAGTCAGAGAAACTTGGCGGGGTGATTATGTTCAAGACCACAAAGCAGCTTGTACACTCACATCTTGAACAAGATTAAGGTGAGGGAGAGCAGAGTAAGGAAGTTCAGGAACTATGAACCCCTGCTCGGGAATGGTCTGCAGGCTAGCTTAAAAATTTGAGCTCTCAGACCTCGGGAGGTGCTAAATGTCTGCAAAATGCCCCCTTCTTGCAAAAAAAGAAAAAGAAGGCAAAGGAAAAGCATGACTTGCCCAAGGCCTCCAAGACACCAACTAGGAGTGGTCCATCCCACAGGTTCACACTCCCAGCCCAGCTCCCCGCCTCCCAGCTGCTGTACTGTGCCACTGCTAAGCCTAAAAACCCCTCTTCCAGACTCCTTTGCATTTGCATATCAACTGAGGTTTGCCTTTCTTGCTAGATTTATTCAATCTTTTTCATCACAAAAAAAAAAAAAAGCAAGATCTTTTCTCCCTTAAATGAAAGGGAAATCCAATAGAATTTTCCCATTGTCTTCTCTTCTTTGTGATAGCTAATATGTCCTTCGGGTGATTTAACTTTAAGGGAGGAAAAAACCTCTCAGGGTTTTTTTCCTGCATCCTGTTCTAAATTTATCTCCTGGTCTTGGGGTTTATCAGTGTTGAATGCTTGCCCAACATATGTGAGTCCCTGTATGTAGATAGCACTGTGGGAAAAAATGAATTAACTCTAAAAATTACTTCCCAGTCAACTAAGATTCAGTTCCTAGGACAGTAGTGTTTAAGTGGCTTTGTTCTACCCTGTACTTGTTTCTCTGCAGATCTCTTAACAGCTTTCCCTGAGCAGTCTAGCTAGGCAATCATGTATTTGAGGCTGAAGGCCCATTCCTCTGAACATGGGCAACATACCACATCTCAAGAGGAGGGAGTATTCCTCCTACACCCTCTCTCTGGTACGTGGGGAGAGCAGAAAGGAGAGAAACCTTTCAGTTCATGACTTTCCTGTCCCTGTAGTCTCTGCTGCCAAGGATCACAGATAACAGCTCTCCAGAAGGATGCAGGCAGGGAGACACATTCTAGCTGTCCATCAAATTCAGTTACCACCAGGTCTCCACAGGGCCACCGTGTACCTAAGCACCGGTAATAGTTCCTGGCCTGGAGATTAACGACCAACCAGCGCACTGTCTTCCTTTTTTGTATGTGTGAAAAAGCTTCTAGCTTCTCTGATGAAACAGTCCCTAAAAGCATCTATGCAAATTCAAAAGTTTTCCTGCAATAGAAAATTGGAAGGTGAATTCTGAGTCAAAGTACAATTTCCTTTCCCCGCCACTCCATTACAGCATGCCTTCATTTGTTTTCCATTTGCGAGTGAGTGTCAGCCTGTATTAAAACGAAGGCAAAGCCACACAGGCCTATTCCAAAGAAGCATTTGGCCACCAAATGAAAAATAGAGCCAGGATCCGTGTATAAATTATTCAGAAATTCGGTAAATAAACATGCAAACTTCTAGCTGGGGCTATCGCTATTGCATTATTCAGTCCAATAAGGAGAATTTAATTTAATGGATATTCAGCAACATTGTTCAGCTATCAACAAAAGGCATACTGTCTTTTATGAATAACTGATTTTCTCGGGGCATTCTGAGGAAAGTGGGTCCTCGTTAACCCTAGAATGGCTAGCTAATGTAATTGAAGCGCGACCACCTGGCAGCGAGGTTGCCCGTCAGCTGCCAAGGAAGGCCGGGGCCGGGAGTACCAGGTGCTCAGCTCTCGCTGTCTGATTGTTACAGTGGGATAAACAGCGTGATTGCACAGTATGGCCGGGGGCGAGGATCCAAGACTGCTGCCAACCAGAGAGCGCGCTTTCTTCCCTGGTCTTTGACAAGGGGGGACAAAAGTGCTCCTATTCAGAGCAGGTAGGGCTGACAAAGCCGAAATGCTGTCTGCTGCAATTAGGACAGAAAAATGAGACTGGCCCAAGCATGAAGCAGAAGCGAGCCTTGAGTACCTGTTTCTGTTATACCACAAAGCCAGGGCCTTTTTAGTACAGGCAGGGAAGTTTAAGCATAAAAATTTAAAAGAAATTCAAGCAAAGGAACCTAACTGCTGAGTGACCTGTGTTTTTTTTATGGCAGATTGGCTTTATTATTTCAAAGCACAATGCTAAGTCGGCACAGTGTGATAAACTTTATTTAGGCCTGACTTCCATGGCAACCCAAATTCCCTGGTTCTTTGATTATACTTAATAAAATCCTGGGCCAGGTCATCTCTCTCTGTCTTGCTTTATAAAGACCTACGAGTATCTATATTTAACAAATGAAAAGATTTCTCTTGTTCTATAGCATTGTTTATTTTTAGTAAATTTTTAAAGCACCACTGCCCATGTGGATACACAAAAGGGAAACAGTATTATTCAGCTTTTTTTTAAATTAATTAAGAAATAGGCATTATGACCTTTCCAAGGGGTTTAGAATGTGAAATGGTTCGTTAAGCTCCTGTTAGTTGAAGAGTAAAGAGCACTTCCCCCAAACAGCAAGGGGAAAAAAGGCTCTCTCATAACACATTGATTTATGTCATTTGCTAAGCACAGGAACCATGAAATGCTTCATCCCCAGCAACACATTAAATATGTGCAGAAGTAAAATTGCAGCTGAAGAGTGCCCTGGACTTTGTCCTCATGGTGTGTACATTTCAGTAGGCTGAGGGGAAAAAACAAACGGTAGAAAGATCCCTTTATGAAATTAAATTACCTGCTTTGTGTTGTTTTGAAGCCGTGTGTGTAGCTGTTGGTTCAAATGACTGACTTCTACTCCCTGTTGCTTTTCCATCGGTTCATCCCACCAGCCTCCCCAGCCGAGCCTGGGGTCAGAATCTGTCGCTGAGAACAGAAATGAGGAAAGTGTGTCCAGCTGGCCCTCCAGCCTCTCACATGGTACCTAGCTGTAAAAACATACAGTGTTGCTTATTAGAACCTATGGTGGCTCTGGGCTGTTTCTCAACCTATTATCAGATGGCAGTCCAGCCACTTAGTGTTAAGTTGAGAGAGCGACATGAGGCAAGAGGGCCAGTTCCCTGGCCTCAGTTTCCAAGTCTGAAAAAGGGGCTTGCAAAGGCAATGACACATGCTTCACCAGTGTGACTCCCTTCCCGCCCACCTGCTAATGGCTGCAGGTGGAAAGAAAAGGAACACAGTTTCCTGCAAGGCTTGTCTCAAAGGATTTCTGTCCCCAGTCCCATTTTACATTGAGTACTCTGTAAAGACAAAGTAAATGTGTATATATTTTGTTGTGAAATTTTAATAGACTTTTTATTCTCCTACCTTGAAATTACTTTTTTCTCTCTCTCTTTTATTAGAGACTCACACCTCACAGGCAACTCTGCCTTGACCTTCATTTCAGAACTTGGAACTGTAAACTGGCTCAAAATTCCCCTCCTCACAGTGGACATGGGGCTGTGCCCAGCCTCTCCACAGCTATACCCTCGGCTGTCAGCTATGGCTGTAGTCGATGATGTGGCATGGGGAAAAGAGGCAGAATTCCACAGCTGGGCTGTATGTCACACTGTGACCAGTGGCCACATACCCCCACCCCACCTCCACGAGTCTGTAGTGTTAGGGTCACTGGTGGCCCTGTCATTTGTAAGCATCCTAGAGAACACCTAAAAAAATGGAGTTCTCAGCTTCTTTTGTGCTGTGGGTCTTCTGCCCTTCTCACAATGTGTGTAAGAGCAGAAAATAAAGCACATAGTGTTACAAAGGAAATCAGTTATAGCAGAATGCTTTTTATTTTAAAAATAAATTTTTAATTAAACTAGGATTATTTCACTTTCCTCCTTCCCTTTCCTCCCTCCAGCCCCTCTCAAGGTACCCTTCCTCCAGCTCCTCCCACGCCCCCCACTCTCAAATTGATAGCCTTTTTCTTTGATTATTGTCATATATGTGTGTGTATGTATATGTATATATATATATATGTATATATGTATGTATGCATGTATGTATATGTATGCATCACTGTAGGCAAATGATGACTGCTGGGAAACGGAGAATTAGCCTGAGCTAGGGTGAGCTCCTGTATTGACTGTCCAATACAGTTCTGCCCTGAAACCATATCCACATAAACAACAAAGTGGACTCAGCAGCTTATATTTATGTTCATGGAATTTTTTTATAATCAAACACACCTACCTGCACATGGCTAGCTATCTATAACAACAGTGGAGTTGTGCACTGCTCCTGTAATTGTGAGGCTTCAGTAAGAATTAGTGTTTTGAATCATGTTCTGTGAAAGGGTCTGTGATTCCCATAAGTACTGCTATTGTGGTTTGATGTCCATATTTATAATGGAAGGAAATACATCATTTCAGAGGGTATACTGAACATAAAGCTGGACATTTTACCACCCAAGTTAACAGGCCCCTTAGAGTCTGATCAGCAGCCGTTTAAGAGACCTCTGGGCTGCAGGAACCCAAACTGTGACCTGCCTTCTGAGGGAACCCCACAACCCTCCGAGTTAGCAGAGGACTAGGGAAGCAATGAGTAAGAGGTACCATCAGTCAAAGCCTTCTGCAAGGTGCAGAGGCCCACATACTGGGAAGGAGGGACACACACACACACACACACACACACACACACACACCATGGGCATTCACTACATTTTCAGGATGTCTTATCACTTACCTGTTATATGGTGAACAGAGAGAGCCTCAGATCTAAGGTCCCTGTGGCCATTGCCTTCATTCCCAAGCACCCAGACATTCTCCATGTGCACATTGCTGACTAGACTCGGTAGAGGGCACATTACTTGAAGTAAATAAGCAAGAGCTTGCTTTCAATACACCGCATATATTGACTTGTGAACATTTATAGTTATATCCACCTAAAATATTTCAGCTTCATAAGTCAGCTCACTGGTGCTGTTTGTATAGAAAAGCACTGTTAAAAATCAACTTTTGTGTGTAAATGTTCCATCCTCAACTGCAGAAAGATTAGCATTGTCACAGAGCCTGAGGTTGTGGTAATTGCTAACTTTTGACCTTTTCACCAGTTACTTAATCCACAGTGATCACCTGGCTTGTGGCACCAGGCAGTTAATTATAATCACCAAAGGAGAGCCCTGGTAGTCACTTATCAACAAGTACAATGAGACAATCACATTCAGAGACCCATCTCTGCAGAAAATTGACCCAGGTATTATGTTCTGTAGTGGTTTCATCATCACAGAAAGTAGCTACTTCTGCTGGATCCTGACAGGGAGAGGCTCTGAACCCTCCTGCTTGAAGGTGTTTCTTTTTACAGCCCCTAGGAGTTCTCATGCCACCTTTAAAAAAAATAATAACGATAAAGATATATATTTTCCTAGCTTACACAGGTCCTAGATTTCAATAACCTTGTATTAATAATCACAAATCGAAAGATGGGAAACCCATTTATCATTCCTATTAAGTCTGTACAAGAAAAATTAGCAGAAATAGCTCATTAACTATACAGCCTTCACTTGAATTTCAAAGAGAGGAAGCACCCAAAACACAAGCATGCTCTGGAAAGTTCTGTCGTATCCATAGCCTCATGTGTTCTCTCTGTCCCCTGCCCCCTCCGCTTTCCCTGACACAGTAACATGCCTTTGCTTCAAGAATCTCAGACACAAAATAATGCTTATTTTATTTACTCATTTACTTTTGAATCTTGTCATATAGCTAGGCTGGCCTCAGATTTGTTATCCCTCCTATTTTTAATTTTTCTTCTGACAAATCATAACCCCATGTGATTATGAGGTTAATGTGAAGTCAATAGAGGTAGTTAACATATCATCACCATTCAGGCTTGCTGGTTGCTTATGAAAACAATTTTTTTAAAATCTGCTCTTTGGGGAATTTTGAAACATATATTATTCTTACCTGTAGCCATGTTTAAAATTTTTTCATCCTCCTATCCCAAGAATAACTATGTAGTAAACTATATGAAAAATTATTTAAATTACAGAGTGAGGCACACTATTAGGTTTTCATCGCCTCTTCTCTATTTGTTGAAATTAGCCCACCTGGCTAAGAGCCTGTCCTCCTGCTGGAGGCAGCTACTAAAGCTGTTTCTAGGGCTTTCTGTGCATACCCTTATATGATATTTTGTCCCCTTGCTCTCCAGCTTGGTACCTAGCTGCCAGACCTATCTTCTTGTTTCTCCTGTGTCAGCCATCTAACCTACAAGCTTCCTGATACGTGCTGGTCCTGTCCTGGGCTTCCCAAGGCAGCCTGTGGCCTCCTTTCTCTGAGCATGGCTTCTTAGACTCTCTTCCAGTTCTTGCCTCTAGCCTCCTCCATCACTCTTGCCCTGCCTGCGTAGAGTCCATTTGATCTCAGAGCCATGCTCTACACGTCCCCTCCCACACCAAATGCTGTAGCCAGCTCCCTTCTCTCAGTACCTGGCCTGTTCGTCAGCACAGTGAGGTAACCTATATCAGCTACAGGCTGAAAGGAGGTATAGCCCATGAGTGACATGTCTTTTATGTTCTCCATGAACTCACATCTAATCACTCTTGAGTGAGGAATCATTCACATGGTCTTCTTGACCCCCAGGGTCCACATAGCTGTGTTCTGGACTGAGTAGTCCCAGTGACCTGCATATGGGATGTTTAAGGGAAACAATGAGAACCGTCTGTATTGTCTGCATGGGGAAGTCTGGAGAAATACAAAGGGGATTCCCAAAGTAACATTTCTAAGTTTCATCAGAGGTGAGTGTGTACAGTCAGAAACATTATTCTAAAATGTGAGTCACCAACAGTTTAGAAGCTGCCAGAGGAGGGGGGGGGGGGGACTCAGGCTTCTATAGCTAAAATTGAGTCTTGTCCCTCGCTCTTGTGTTCTGCTTTTAGGTGAGAAAAGATTTGCCCTGCAATCTTTCTCACCCATTAAGAGGAAGTTCTGGGGCCTGAAACAAGGAATTGATGTGACTCTACCCATCAAGGGAAGATCTTCCTCCTCTTGTTAGGAGTGGTGATTCTAGCCCAAGGCCTGGCCAACAAGCCAGACAGTCAGGGATTGATGGGCACTTGGGCCAAAGCCTGGCCTCCTAGCCTCTGCTGTGTTGTGCTGGGGCTCCCAAAACGTCTTCTTTTCTCTTGCCAGTTGTTTTCCTGTTCAGTTCTGCCAATTAACCTGGAGTGCTAAAGTTCAACAACCATTGCAGCTTCTCAGTCCTCCTCTAGGTCCTGGTTTCTACTGTAGCCAACTAACTGTGTGCTGATTGTTCAGTGGATGGGAGGCATTCTAAAGCATAACCTAGTGAGGTAGCAGTACCCTGTTGACACGATACCACACTTAGACCATGCTCTTTACAATGACATGTGGATTCTCCGCCTGAATTTTTAGTTCATTTGCTCAGACACATTACACAAGTGATTGTACCCGCCTCAATATATTTTAATGACACCAAGTGGTGCCTGATTAAGAGTAATCATTTGCCAGAAGCCCTATTACTTCACAAGACAGCAGCTGTAGGATGCCAGTCGGTTCCTAAGAGCACTCAGCATTTCTGTGTGGCTCCGAAGCCCAGTGGACCTCACAAGAGAAAGCTGTGCTGTCCTCAGGTGCTGTAGGTGCTGGGACTTAATAATCCATATCTGATGGTTCCAAAGCATTTTTACTGAAGATGTCTACCAAAATAATCAATTGATAAAACTGTAGAATTCTCCCCTAGCTTTCTTCAAAATGTGACTAGAAATAAGCAAGCTAGCTTTATCTTTAATGAACATATTAAATCTCCTAAACCTTGTTGCATGAAGGAAAGCATTGAATTAATATAGTTTATTATTGTAAATGCTGGCTTCTCCTAACAATCATGCAGATAATAATGCAGCTAGGAGGTCACCATTCATGCCAGATTAGCTATAAAAATTGCCAATTTACTTTGTACTACTTTGGATCAAGAGAGGGTAGAGATGGAGCTGCCTATTTTCAACCCCTTGTCAGCATCAAACCTCACAATTGGAGGATTAACTTACCTTTGCACATTGCACATTTCCAAACTAAAAAAAAAAAAAAAAATTAAAAGATAAAACTGAAACAGCACAATGTAAAGCAAGAGGCCAGCCTTTGAGAGTTCTTTAGGGCAAGCTACTTGCCCCATGGCCATAAGGCCTTCCGTGCCTCCGTCCATTGAATTTGCCTATGCTCAAGAGTTTGGGCTCTCATCATTATTCATGGGGTGAGCTCAGGATTGTTTGGTCTCTAATCTTGTCTTTTCTGTAGTTTGAAGTTTTCAGAACTGTTCAATAGGTTCATTGAGTACAAGCGGGCTTCACAAATAGTAGAACACTGTTCCAACACAACATTTTTATTTTATAAATATTGGATCTTTTATTTATTCTCTGTGAGATATCACCCTGAAAAGAACTCAGAATAATTATAAGATAATCTTATCATAATATGCTTTAGAATTTTCCAACGTACTTCAATCCTTGGTGTGAAAGTTGGGGATTATAAGAGCCAAAACTGAGAGGAGGGCTGAGGAACAAGGAAATGCTTTCCTCACTTCTGGGGGTGGGGGGAATAGGGGACATACGGGGAGGACTCAGTAAATACCACATGGATGGCTCTGTGTGTGTGCAGGCACCGTAATCTAAAGAATGTAAGAATAAGGAGGGAGAAGGTGTGTATGGGACGAGCCGCCAGGGTGGGTGCGTGTCTGGCCGCCTCGCCTGGGGACTTGGGATGCAGTCCTATTTTCCATGTGAGCTGCAGGGAACATGTCCATCTCCGTTGACATGAGTACAGAATGGCTCCAAAGGGTATTTTGCTCATCTAGGCCATGTCTTCTGCCATTAATATAAAACTGTTGATTTAATGGAGCCGCTTTTGATCTATCAAGAAAAGACACACCTAATTCAATTTGGCTATTTTTCTAAGAGTAAATGTCTTAATCTGCAAGAGAATGATTTGATTATAATTTAAAGTAATAATATTGCAGTCACATTTTTAGTCACGAAGATGATATCGAATGACTCTACGAGGCTTAAGTGGAAAGTCCCAGGGAACAGTGAGAACTGGGACCTCAGCAGTGTCCAAGCCGTTTTCTGTTATATTTTCAGAATGTAGTTTTGTTGGGATGGATGGGACTTTGGACAGAGAATTTGGCATATAAAATGTAAAAACAGACAATCTTCGTCAAAGTGCAAAACAGACTAAACCCAGAATATAATGACATAGAAACCCAAGATGCAAACACCTGTCTTTTTTTTTTTTTAATCTAACGCATCCTTCTTGAAGCACATGGTGTCAGTAGAAAATTTCTTTTCGACCTTTGTTCCCACTGAGACAAGCTTATTTTTGTGTTGCCCTCTGGATTACAAAGAAAAAGTTAAAATGTTGAGGTGCCCAGAGCCACCACAGAAATGAGGGGAGATGCTGAGAAAGTGTGTGCTCCACACCTGCTGACACCATCTTCCAAGTACAAAGGACAAAGAACAACTAAACAACTTCTACTTAGAGCTCACTTAGAACATCGCTTTCTTGTACGTGACAACCTGTGGGGGTCACTGGAGTGCAGAACCAGGGGTACCAACCAGACCTAGGTAGGGTCCAGCATGATGACAGAACATGGATGAGCCTGGCTGGAGGGCTCTAAGAAAGAAGAGAGTGAGAAAGAGTAGGCTTACATGATTTCATCCTGTGGAAGGCCTGGTGTGCTGCCCTGCCACAGGAGTCCCCACCCTGCAGATAGAGCCACATGCCACTGTGCCATGCCTGTTCTAATACTGAAACACAGTTAGCCTCTTCACTTTGCATTTGTTTCTTCTCTGAGTGGGAGAGCTGAGAAAAGGACGCTGATTTCCTCTTCATTTTATAAATGGCTGCGTGGACCTGGCCCTCCGTCTGCAGAGACGTCACTCATCTTTACACATAGAAGAGCATTCTGAGGAGCTCAAGAGGTAGGCTGTGACTGAGAACAAGGCGAGAAAAATCTTCAAGGTCTGGAACAAAACACCCCACTTGGCCTTCAGTCTCCTCCATGAAAAGATCCTGAGAATGCAAGCTTCAGGAAGAACGTCATGGGTAGGAATAATGAAACAGAACCTACCAAACACTCAGACAGAAAAGCACCAGCTCACTCCAGCTGGTACTGGTACATACTATACCCATGACTGATGCAACAACAGCTGAGGTGCACCTACCAGGGCCTCACTGGTGCTCAGAATGTAGCATGGCTCATGCCACAGACACTTAAACTGAAGGGCTGGGAAAGTGGAGTCTTTTCCCATTAGGGTGGGCTGCTGCAGAACATCCCAAAAATGTAGTTGCCTTCAGAGAAGGCTGTGACTCCATGGTAGAGAGTACTTGCCTCATATATAGTAGCCTTGGGTTCCATCCTCTGCACAGAAGGAGAAAAAGAAGAAAGAGAAAGAAGATAAGGGGAGGAAGAATACTGTACACTACCTGTCTCCAAGAATACTCCATCAACTATATCTGAGCTTCATGCTGGACTCTGCCTCAGATTTTCTTTCTAGAATCCCTTTAGTACCAAGAGAGAGAATGTCCCTCTTCAGCACCAAGCAGAAGTGTCACAGGAAAGCACCACCACCTTACAAAGTCTTCAGCCCAGTGAGCTTAACTTGAGGATTGGGAAACGTATGGTGTCTCCTCCAGGAGTCACCAGAAAAACATCCACTCCACTCACAATATATTCATTCTTCAGGTCATGCTCTGTTTAAAAGAACTCCCTTCACAGCCCACAGCCAAGATCAGCAAAGGATATGGAATAGTACCACTGAGTCTGTTGTAAAATCAACACCATTTCAGCAGCCTCTGGGAAATTTTATGATCAAGCTCAAGAGCAAAGCATCAGTCTTCTACCAGGGAAACTGTGATGCGGGTTGGTGGTAGAGCCTTTGCTGGGCATGTATGAGACCCTGGGTTTAATCCTCAGTGCCCCTTCTGCTTCAAAATTTCTATCAAAGTATTTGAGTAGCTCACTTAAATTTCCTGCTCATCCCCCCTTACCCCGCACAAACATTGGATCAGATGCCTAAGATGTAAAGGAAGAGCTTTTCCCTTCCAGCTTCCCCAAACCACTTTCCCAACAATATGAAGTGCCACCCCACCCTCCTCTGGCATTTTGGTCTTGCCCAGGGCAGATGTTTGATAAGCTAGCCATGCCCAAAGTACAGTAGCTGGTCCTAGGGCTACAGATGAAGATATACTCTGTGTTCTGCCATGGTGTTAAGTTCTGTCTGCCCAGTGTGGCTCCTGCCTCAGTGAATGTTTTCCACACGTTCTGTCTTGGATAGCATCAGTTCCTTTAATATTAAATGACAGCCGTTTTGCTGCTTTGAAACACCAAGGATCTCTGTAGTATTAGAATTCCCCCAGATTTCCAGCTGGGGTTCCACAGCTTCAGTGTTACTGTCTTGCTCTGATAAGTCTGTGGTGCATTTTGGTTTCGGGTACAAATCAGCAGCTCTGTTTATCAGTCAAGTGTTAGGGCACCCCTGCACACTGCCAGTGCACTAACCACGGAGTCATCTCTCCAGCCTCCACCTTAATTTATCTTTAAGTGTATAGAAGGAAGGAAAAAAATTTACAGCTCAGAGTTTGTAAACATCATTAAAAAAGCAGCCATTTCCTTAAAGTTGCTTTCAGAAATGAAGTCAAGAAAGTCAGTGGAGAGCTTAGGATCATGATCATGATTTCTGTCGAGTCTGAGGGCCATTCATAGGCAGCAGCTCAAATTCACGCTACAGCCCAGGCTGGCCTTGAACTTTCATCTTCCTGCCTCAGCCTCCTGTGTGCATCAGACAAGTGCCACTCCACCTAGTGTTCATTTTATTCTTAGAATCAACCTATATATAAACTAATTTGTAGACTAAATGGAAAGGGCTTTTAGTTTTCAATATCAGAGTACTTGTCCAATAATTAGTAAATAATTTAGTTCAATTGCATTGTAGTAGATAAATACTTAGGGTGTATTTTAATAATTTTTCACTTAGCAGGCTGATGGTAGAGCTAAAAGTTCATGTGTATTCCTATTTAATCATCTCCTCTTTTAGGCTTTGCCATAAACTAGACTCAAGGCATTTTCAGATGCCATGCATTTCTAATTGTCTTCCACTTAGTCAACACTTCATGAATATGAATGTCAACAGAAGAGTCCCCGTGGTCACTGCTGTGATTGCAGTGTAAAATACCTGTTTAGCTTCTACCATAGATCTTTGGGATGAGTGAAACCTATGAAAGAGAAACCATCCAAAAGACACTGCCTCCTCCCTCCCAGAAATCAAGCCATTGGCGGGAACACCCAGAACTCTCAGACATCAATTGTTCCAACTGATCCCTTATTTCTCCAGTGGGTTTCATCAGCCAAATAGCCTGTTGAGTCATTTCCCACCCAATTTGACAGCACTTTCTCAAGAACTGAAATTTGCAGAATGACTAATTTTCTTGTCAGTTACAGTTTTACTTTCATGAGACTTTGATTGATGGATCATGGGCATTTTCTCACGTGTTGGTGGTAAGTTGCTCCAGGAGGACTGGAGAAGACAGAAATGGAAAAGGCAGTGATTAAAGGTGTGCTCCTCACCCACCGGTCCCCAGGGAAGAACAGAGCTGACTACTTCTTAGGGATCAAATCCGTGGCATCCTTGTAGTACCTCAGATCCTAAGAGGAAGCCTTCGATCCCTTTGCTGATGGCCTGGGGATGTGAGAGCAGACCTCCTCCAAAAGTCTAACTTAATAGCCCAGGAAAAGCTGATTCCCCCATTTCCATTTGTTCTTATCATTTCCTCAGAATTACTCTGAAACTTAGTTATATGGGTGTTTTCTTCTTTTTGAGCAGTCATGGACTCCCCCCTCCAGGAGTGTCTCATTAGGGCTGGAGACCTAATCTAATAGCTCATACCTCCATGTGTTTCATTTCCTCTCCCAGAGCATCCACTTCATGCAATTGCATTATTCAGTCAAGTCTCCTCTTCATGTCACCAGGCTGTGACATTTACATTGAATGATTCATGTGTTTGCAATCTTAAATAGTTCTAACATTGAAATTTGCATTCTACTGAAAGACAAACAGACTCTCCGTGGAAAGGATGTATGGCTCTGGAATATGATTGCATCTGCTCCCTCGATGGTCATTTTGGAATTTCACCCGTTTATTTAAAGTGAGGCATGGCTATCTGAACCCTCCTGTGGTGTGTCTTGTGTGGTGGCAGGTACCTACAAGTGTCAAGGATCAGAAGTGCATCAGATCAGGGCCTCTGGTTCTAACTGTGACCCTCTATCGGGCTGTTCTGTCCCCAACATCTCTCATTTTTTTTTCCTTTCACCTCTCCTCAAATGTATGTATGCCACATGCCCCCAAAATGTATCACCTACTTCCTCAGGTGTGCAAAGAACAAATAAATTTTTGAACCTTTTATACAAGCCCAATAAACATTGTGTAGAAGACTTAGAAGCAGCAACTGTGATATAGGGATGAATGCAGTCGTATCAGAATCTCTAGAACCTATGAGCAAGTTAAGATCTTGAGATAAGGAGTTCTCCTGGGTTCTCCAGGTGGTCTCTAAATCCAGTGACAAATATCCTGCTGATAGACACACAAAGAAGAGGAAGTCATGTGCTCATACAAGCAAGAGTGCAAATGTCCTCCTGGCATCTAAAGAAAGGAGAACAGAATTCCCCAGAGCTCCTGAGGGGAAGGAAGTACAGCTCTGTTGTTTGGGAATCCAGAACTAGTAAGAGAGAAAATTTGTAAGCCTTTGACTTTGTGGTCCTTTTCAGCAGCACCAGACAGCTAACTAACTCAAGAGCTGGCTCTGTGATGGGATGGTGATGACCCTTGATAGACTAAGGGGACCAAACAGTGTCAGCACTGGAACAGGTTCCAGAATTCTTCAGGGAGCATGTGACACCTCTGACAGTTCTGAATCATGACTTCCTCTCCTTTGCAGATGGCTGCTAGAGAGTCAGAAGGCCAGTAGCCAGGGTGACAGCTAGCTTTGGGTTTGTTTATGTCACTAATAAGTTCCTGCAAATGTTACGGAACTTCTGGATAGGGACATGAACTGACTGATATGGCACTCACCCCAATATCAGGAGGCAGCCTTCCCCTCAGGCCAGTGCGAATATCATGTCCAAACTTGGAGAATGTAGAGAAGGGCTGAGGAACATAGGTTCCAAATGTTTAAAAAAATGCAGCCTGCAAAGGACAGATGATCAAAATGCTGAACCATTCCAGAACCTGAGGTAGGAGAGAAGAGGCAGAAGGAAATGGGAGAGGGAAGAGGGAGATTAAAATGGAGGGATTGTGTTTTCTGTATTTCATGCAGTCAGCCTGTTCTCTGTGTACCCAGGTTTATGTTGCAGGTTGTTTTTTGTACCTGTATATATTTAAGTTGGGTGGTTTGTCCTCACTGGGAGTTTAGCTCCCAACTCTGCATAAGATCCTGAACTTAACCCATGTATTCTGGAATCCGTGATCTTCACAGAGAGCAGTGAAAGTTAGAAAATCTAGATTCTCATCCCAGTTCTAGTGTAGGGGTAACTGTGATACCAGAAAGCACTTGATGGTTTTGAGCTAACATTTTTCAATCAGTAATGTAGTTTGGTGGCTACAGAGCCTAACCAGAGCCTCTCCCAGCTCACCCATTGCAATGTTCCTTGAACAGAACCTATGAGCCCACACTAGGATGGCTAGAGCAGGCCATCGATACTTACATGCCTCTTTTACATAGAATCCTGGGCAGAGGGCTCCATTAATCTACCCATTTTACCTCTATGACAACTGAAGCTGCAAGTTGGAGCAGCTTATCTCGTCACTCATCTTGTGAGGAAAAGGACACAAACTGAAACCTAGGCCTTTCACCAGAAGCAAGCGCCTTCCTTATTATCTGTCATGTTGTTGCTCTTATAAAGTATCAAATAATAATCATTCTACAGTTGGAAGTCTGGGGTTAGATTCCCACCCGAGTCTGCAAAGTGTCTGTTGATTATAACCACTGGAGACCTCCCAGTTGAATATTAATAACTTCTGCGATTTGTATGTAAGAATGTAGGAGTAGGTTGCTTAAGGAAGCTCAAATACAGCCAGGCACTGCAGCTCTTATCTGTAGTCCCAAGCAGTTGTCAAGTACAGGCAGGATGATGGTATATTCCAGGCCAAGCTGGGCTACACAGTAAGACCCCACTGAGAGGGTAAGGAATGACAGATACAAGATGAGTTTCTGCTCAGTAATTTGAAAGTCCTCTGAGTCGAGAGATCAAGGAACAAACTGCTTCTTTGAAAGTATTTGTATCACATTAGTGAGGTAGTCATTCAGAATAGAAATAAAAGTTTTGTGTTTATTAGGGTACTTTCAGGAGAGGAGAGAGCAGTATTTAGTATTAAAATGGGTTAACACCCATAAATCTAATGATTTATGGCTTAGTGCCTCGTCAGCCTCCTACAAATGCCTGAGGAGTGTCTTACAGTCATTTTGATATATACTGATATATCTTTTTTTTTCCTTTTCTTGAAGCTCTGTGGATAATAAGTGTCAGACAGTATTGCTCCAATTCACCTTTGCTCATAGTTTCAGTACATTTAGTTAAGACCCTTGGGGTAAAATATTTATTGTGCAAACATGAAGACCTCAGTTCAGATCCCCAGTGCCCACCTAAAAGCTGGGCTCAGGAGCAGGAGTTTGTAATCCCATTGTATTATGGGAGCATAGAGACTAGCAGACCTGAGGGCTCACTGACTGGCCAGTCTAGCCAAAGCAGCAAGTTTTAGGTCTCAAAACTTAAACCAGGGCTATATATTTTGTTAAGATTGCTAAACAAATGATTTGGGGCATTCGTGTGTTCTTGTCTGCTCAAAGCACTATTCAAGCTAAGATGATACTTGCTTTCTCTTTGTTGTGGTATTTAACATGCACTGGCTTGGACCCAAGTGAGTGGCATTTGATGTTTCTTAGTCTTGCCCAACCCACCATGGATATTTGTCTCAATGACAACATAAGTTTAATGCTCGTTAATACTGCTGAGAGACCAGTGGAGAATGGGTGTGACTTGTAACAGTCTAGGGCTTGAATGGCAATCCTTCTGTAAAGGATCATTTTGTGTCCAATTCTGGAAGCAGTTTTGGTTCTCTCTGTTGTCTATAGATACAAGACTCAGACCATAAATATTCACAGAGTGAGAAAATCCCAAAACTTGATACATGCTTCCTGTGATTGCAGCACTGGACTTCCGCCTAAGAGTCCAGACCTCTCAGTCATGACAGGGACCAGCCCCTTGACAGTTGGATGGTGTCTTTAGGATGAAGGTGATGGACAGCCACCTGGGATTTATGTGCACCATTCCTTCTGTAGGTTTGATTGTGAGTTTGATTAAGAAGGCTACTTTCCAGTGAAGCCTTCCATGGAGAATCTAGCAGAGGGCACACACATTTCTGTATTGGTCACCATTGTCCCCAGCTCTGTATGGGGATGTGTTAGCTGCAATGGGACCTTTCAGGAAACAGCAGGACAATAGTAGGCAGAGTGTGACAAGTCTTTAGAGGGACATGCTTGCTCTAACCGAGGCCCATAAGCAGACTGTACTGAAAGGGGGGAGCCATGAATTGAGCGTTGACAGTGGGCCACAGCAGTCTGAAGGCTCAGGTGGTTGTCAACCATAAGTTTAGCTCAGCTCTTTGAGTAATTTGTCACGCCTGGCTCAGCCCCTGCTGGGCCAGCACGTGCCAGCTTAGTGTCAGAGGGCCTGTTCGCCAGACGGCCACTCAGGCCTAACATCCTGCTGTTCCCCGGACCAGCGGCTTGCTGGGGCCATACACGGAGGGCCGCTCTGTGGTGACAGCCAAGTGCTGTACAGAATGAGCATGCTCATAATGAGACGTGAATGGCATTAGTGGGTCCCTCTAGAATTGGGCCTGAGCAGGCGCCTCTCGCTGAGGAAGTTTGGCAGCCTGTTCATTAAGGCAAGTCACCAGGAGTTCAGCCTGCAGCCCAGGAGCCAGCTCTAGATCACGCTGCCCAGGCCTGGGGCTGTTGTGACCATCCATAGAAAAAAATCATATATCTTCAGAGGGGCCACTTTTGAAAGCTTCCAGTGCATATTCTCCATTTTTCTAAGAGTTTCTAAGAGAAATTCTAGCATGAAGCAGATCCCAATCTTACTGTCTACGTTGGTGTCTGCACCAGATCCTGTATCTGCAGTTTGGCTTGGTAACTACTGAACGTTGAAATATACAGATCAGGGCAGAGAAGCATAGCTATTCCTTTTGCACCTCAGTTAATGAACATTTAAATCGTGATGGTCACACATGGCTCCCAGGTGAGTCAGCATTGCTCCAGAGTGCCTCAGGTCCCTTTGTAGTGTGACTCCATCCCTGAAGATATAAAAGAGCAGGGAGAGAAAATCTGTATCCCAAAATCAGTGTCAAGACTTTGCCAAAAGAAAATAGAGAAGTGTCTCCAGTTTTAAAACAAGCTCTAGAGAAACTACTTGGAAGGGCACAATCATTCCCAACTTATCTTGAAAGGATTGTTTTAAGACACATAGAATGTTAGTTTCTTCTTTGCAGCCCAAGATAAAAAAATCCAAGGGGAATCTACGTTCCCTGGGTTTTGTGTTCATGAAGAAATTGCACAGTTTCAAAATAATCAAAACACATCCTTTAACTTTTGCATCAATAATGAGGAAAGGAAAATGAGATGTCATGCTGGCTTTCCCCCAGTGCTAATTCCTAAAGTTATATGTGCAGCGCCTCCGCTCATTGTCAGATCATTCTGACGGTTCCTGTTATTGGAAGTGCATGATTCACCTTCAGAGGAAACAGAAGCCTCACACAAAGGGGAAGATTTGCTTTCTGCCCTGTGAAAGGCAGCCACACGCAGGGGTCCTATTAAGACAGCTGGAAAGTTGCTTCAGCGTGTTACGCTTGTAAGTTTTATTGGTGACTGGTTTTTGATTACACATTTGAATGTTGTGTGTTCCAGGCTGCAGCTTTAATTAGGAGGCAATGGTTTCTTTCTTTCTTTTTATTTTTTTGCAGTTGCACTGTACACCATTTGCTACATCCTCCCTCCATCTCCATCTTTATTTTCTAATGCTCGTCACTTACCCTGCTCAGAGGCTCTGCTGCCCCTGCAGAATATAATTCCTGGCCTCCTCCTCCCAATTAGTTATGTTTTCTTACCTTTGTTGAAAGTGCTCGCCATCATATCACCAGCTCTTACTTGAAGTATCAGTTCCTTGTGTCCTTAGACCGAGATGAAAATTCTTGTTACCTAAACCCAGAGTGAAGAGGAAGGCTGTGACACCATACCTTTGCAGTGTTGTTATACCCAACCACCTCTCTTCTGGTTTAAGTCAGCCTTCGAGATGTTATAAAAATCAGCGCTTTGCTATAATCCTGTAACTTCAATATATGTACATATATATGATATATATTTAATATAATATATATATTATATGTATGATATATATTATATTATACATATTATATATATTTATAAATTTTATATATATATATATAAAAATGATGTTACTGTTGTATATAAATGAAGCCTGAAAGAAATCTAGGTCTCAAAACTAGCAACTCACTATTATGTGTGTCAAATATTTAACTTTCTGGCAAAATACTAAAGAGTTTCCAAGATGGTTTTCACACAGAATGGGAAAACTAGTAACTGCACTTCAAACAAGTCACCCACTGCTCTGCACCCCATTTTGCACGTGGTGTGTTTGTCTCCTTAACTAATTACTGCAGCTACGAAGAGCGAGCTCTGTATCTGGAAGCAATAATTCAAAACCACCGGGAAGTCATGACATTTGAGGATTTCGCTGCTCAAGTCTTTTCTCCCTCTCCCAGCTACTCTCTCAGTGGAACGGGTGAGTGTCTACATTATTCTCCTCCCTCCAGCTTAAGACGTATTTGAGTAGCAGATGTACACCTGTTTTTCACAGATAAATGCTCGCAAATTTAAGAAGAATGTTCTCCCTCTGAATCAACTAATGAATTTCAAAAGGAATGATGACATTCATTTTAATTTGTTTTGTATCCGAGCTTTTCGCTGTGTTCCTTTCTTCTGCTATCCTGTTAACCCTGGAATCTAGCAAGGTTAATGAACTTTTTCTCAATAATGTGCTCTGATTCATTCAGGACTTGTGAGTTTCTTGCTGAGCTGGGAATATGTTGTTTAAAAGCGATGCCCAAATCACTGCATACTTATCAGAAAAGAGTTCCTCACAGTTGAAGCCGTTGCTCCTAATGCTAAATGGGGATTATGCCGCTGAGATACTAGGGTCAGGGATTAATGCTGGAGACAGGGAAGGACAGTGTCCCCAGGCCCATCATTACAGAGGGCCACATGCATGCTGCTCTCTGGAGTAGTTGGTGTCATGTGGACAAGCCACTGACCAGAGCAGCACTTGGTATGGAGCCTTTAGAAAGTAGATTATAATGGCATTCATTTAGTAGGTCTGTGGAGTTACAGAATGTTCCATGGATTTCCTTATTTTTAGATACATACTATTTCTATATAATACTATCAGTTTGAAAAAAATATGTCCGCCACTTAAATTGTTGATATGATTATTATGGGTTTTTATTTCAAAGAATAAAATTATTACTAGTAAATTTCCACATGCTGTTACAGGCTAATTGCCTGCAAGAGAGTAAGTGGAATATTTAGTTTACAGCATGATGAAATTCTCAATGAGGGGCTTCCTTCACCTTCCCTAGTTTCAGCATAGCTATAAGGATGCTTAATAGATTTCTAGCCCGTGTTAATTGCTTCTGAACACAGGCTTGCTTCTCCTGTGCCGACTTGTTAACAAATATCTTACACACAAAGTGAAAAAAATTAAATTCAGTGAAATAAATCACTTACAAATAAAATCAGCCATGCGTCATTGTTTAACATGGCTGGCTGCAGTCCGTGCCTCTTGGAGCTTTGTTGAGAGATAAGAGAGAGAGGCCAGCACTTGCATGGGAAGCCAGGAGCAGCAGGCAGAAGGCTTGGGAGATAAGCGAGCTGGCAGAGGTGCGGAGCTCCATTTACATAATCACGCCTCTGCTTCCTGGTGAGGCGAGAGAAACACAGGGATGGCCTCTATTGATCTTTGTTGAACTGGGATACTGAGCAACATGAGAAAAGCTTATAACTTAAAGCTTTGATTAATGTTTCTTACATTAAAAAAGTAGAACAGCTGTGAATTGAATTCTTTTATATGCTCTGCCAGCATTCTATCTAAGACAAGAAAAAGAAAAATCTGTTTCAAGGGAAATGAAGATTTCATACCCAGTCTGGCTAGAGGTTTAAAATTGTGTCTAATTTTTCAGTGAGAGAACAGGAGGACTCCACAGCAAGCTAATGCTCTAGAGCTCCCTTCAGCCTCTCTCATCCTTTGGAGACACTGGGACTTGGGTTTCTCAGTGGAGGCTATGGTTTTGGTTTTGGGTTGGTTTTTTGTTTTTTGTTTTTTTTTTTTTAACTGCAAAGAAAACATTTCATTTCTTAAAAATAAAACAAAAAATGGAATACTAATTAAATGTTTATATTTCTTGACTTTTTATTTTTAAGGTTGATGATGAGCATTATTATTGAAATGATCATGGTGCTATTTTCTATGTATATTTTAGCCTCTGTATAAATAAAGTTCATAATTATTCTACCAATTCGGATTCAGGTCCTAGGACTGGAGAAGCATTTTGATTTGTGTGACCACTTTGAAGAAGGGTAGTTAATACTTTTTTGGGGGAATGTTCTTTTTTTGTTTTGTTTTGTTTTGTTTTTTATTCTTTTGAGTTATTTAATAAAAATTCTGATAGCTTGTCTGGGCAGACATTAGAACTTTTATATAGGGGGCAAGAATCCAAATATAGAACACCAAAGTGAATGCTCTTTGTCCTTCAGATCAACATCAGCATCGCATCCCGTCAGGTTCACAGCTTCTACGTGCCCTTCACAGTGATAAGGAAAGAGATAGAAATAAGAGGTATTGACGTTCGGTGTCAGACAGAGCAGTGAGGATAGGCCCCTCTCAGAGCTGTGTTCTCCATGGCATATGGGCAGACTTCACCTCTACTTTCACAGAGGAAAAACACTTTTCACTTATTCACAGTGACTTTTTTTTTTCCCCTTGGGACAAGCACATTAAAACCAGATGAGCCTAGCCCAGCTAACTTACACTCAGAGATTGAGGTGAAGTCTGCTCTTCCACGTAACAGACCAACTGGAAAAATGGACCCTGGACTGCCTACGCTCCCACAGTGCACACAGGGTCTAGTCACACTCTCTGTGGCCATTTATAGCATGGGCTCCCAGGCTCCTTACATACATGTGCACAGACTTCCCTAGCATACAGTCTTTAAGGAAGATACCTGCATTGTATAGTATAGCACAGCCAGAAAGTAGCACACAGTCCCACTGTAGAGAGGAGATGTGCAGGTGAGCTTGACCAGAGACTCTATTGATGGGAAATGCCTGTGACTCCCACACCCCCTAACCACAGTGCCCTAGGGGCCAGAGCACCCAAATGAGTGCACTTCTGTCCCTGAGCTCCCAATTGGGACATGGGACTTAAATATAAGAGTTCATCTTCTGACAATGGCTTTAGAAAGAGGATTCATCCCCCAAGCAGAAACACTATTTTAAAGCAACCCTTTATATCTGTTTCATCCACTGTTTGAATTAATAATACTCTGTATGAAAGGTATTTGGATAGTTTTTTTTGCCTAGCCCTGACTGCAGTTTGCCATTTGATCCCTTTCCTTATTGGCAAACGATAAATAATCTGAAAGGTAGTCAATATTAGCATCTATCTGGTTTATGCTTGCATATTTGTATGTGCTTAACCCACACAGCTATGGGAGTGGAGGACTAAGTTTGTGTTTTCATGTTATCAAGGAAGGGAGTAGCAGAGAGCCTGCTTGTAAAGGGTTAACTGGAATGGGCACCCTCGAGTGCTAGGGAGGGACTGATGTAATCACTGCAGCTCACAGCCAAGTGCATCTGTTCACCATGAGGTCATTCTTCTGCATGCTAATGACCTGGAGAATCCAGTCTGATGTTTGACATTATCCAAAGGGATATAGTGTAAAGCTTTACCTTTGGGAGCTACTCTTACTGCACAAAAAGGGGCAGAGAAACTTGTTTGCACTTACATGGGGGTTTCCTTGTTGCTGGGGTTTTTGATGGTTTGGGTTTGGTTTGGTTTGGTTTGGTTTGGTTTTGTTTTGTTTTGTTTTGTTTTGTTTTGTTTTGTTTTGTTTTGTTTTGTTTTGTTTTGTTTTGTTTCACCCCTGAAGCTGCTCTAAAGATTGTGTCTGGACCTTAAAATCTTAGAGGAATCCACTTGTATCTGTTGATAAGTGAATCTCAAAATAATTGTTATGGTCACAGCTAGCAATTTGGCAGTTGAGAACAGTAGGTATATCTCATGTAATATCTAATGTTCAGCATTTAAAATTACCTTGGTCAGAAGTTGGTGAGAGTGTTTTTATTTGTATAAAACCAAGTTCAAGGAAATTTGTTCTCGGTGACCCTGGATTGGCTGGTGTTTGCTTGAGATGCCAACACTGGTTATGGCTCCTGCCCACTTCAATATTGCTGTGGAGGGCCAGCAGAGGGAGCACAGGTCTTTGTTTATTTATTAGCCTCAAAAACATAGCCCTTGATTTCTCCAAGACAGGGTCAGCAGTACTTTTTCCTTCATGACAGACGAGGTTGCAAAAGCTCCAGGATAATAGAACAAGTGGGAGAAAATGTGTCACCCCGACTTTGTTCCGCTATCTGCTGCTTGAATGTAGGTCATATTTGGGGCTTAAACCAGATTAGTCTGGGTCAGTCTTAAGATGCTGGCACTGCCCAAAGCTGCAAACTTTCCTCATTCTCAGATATGTCCCTGGATGTCCTCTTGTTAAGGAATATTGTGTTTATCTGTCCTTAGAATAGACTTTGGTCATTCTTTTCTGCTTTTCACTACAACAGCTTTTGACATTGTCCCAGAAACTCTAACCTGGTCCACTTGGTGGGAGCCAATAATATAAATTCACAAAGGCACAGACAACTGCTACATCTTGGTCCCAAAGGAAATCTGGGATGTAGATGCTACCCTAGTCCTGTAGTTCACTGGCATTTTTCCCAAAGGGTGAAGTTCCACCATCTTCCCCTTGTTGAAGCCACC
Source organism: Grammomys surdaster (assembly GCF_004785775.1). Classification (NCBI taxonomy): domain Eukaryota; kingdom Metazoa; phylum Chordata; class Mammalia; order Rodentia; family Muridae; genus Grammomys; species Grammomys surdaster. The sequence goes on from NW_021604587.1 coordinate 2,751,244, forward strand.
ATACATGGGTGCTCACTATACCACCGTCTTATAGGCTTATGATTCTGTATATAGATCCTGGAAGAAATATTTTACTGAGTAATTAATAATCAAGTTAGCCCCCAGAAGCAGACAGGTAAAGTCCAACCCTGATCCAAAAAGCTTTTCATACTGGTTGAAAAGATAATCCCCTGTATATCACTCAGGCAGTATCCATTCTTTCTCTCATTCTCCCTTCCTCCATCCCTGTTAAACTGGTCTTAGTAAAGCTCAGATTGATGGCACAGCTTATGCTTATACTTCTTATGTGTTTAGCTTTCTCATAGTTTAGGGAAAGAACATCAGAGAATGTGAAGATAGAAGGGACTTCAGAGAATATCAAGTCTAGCCTCTTCTTAGTAGTTTTGACTAAGTTGAAGCATAAACCAGGAATGAACAACCGAAGATTGCAGACAAGTTTGACAACATAGCCCTCACCTTCTATTCCACACATAGATACAGCAACCCCAGTGCCTACACTGTGACAATGGTCCTATAAATAAAGCAACAGTGGCTGGCTTGTTGTTGATATTAAAGCCCAGAATTAACTTTGAAAATTACATGTAGAGACCCCAGAAATTTTCTGTAAACGTAAGTTCTCTTATGTCACCATCTCCTCAAGAGCTCACAGCCAGCCCAACTTACACCCTTAGCACATTTGACTGTCCCTGGCCAAAATGTTGCCATGTGTTCTGTAGGTAGATAACTGTCTCCATCCCAACAATGCCATCAGGCCCCAGCCTAGATCCCTTCCACACAGCCAGCTCAATTCTGACCCTTTTTGCATTTGTTTTGTGACTTATACATGTATTCTTGAAAAGGTGAGAAGATATTGATAGAAAGATCTTAACCACTCTTAATCCCATCACCCAGACCCAGCTTGCTTCCTCTGTGAAACACTGTATTTTAGAGTTGTCAACATACAATGGATTTGTGTGACTCTTACAAGTGCAGGAACATCTGCACTTCTCTCTCTCTCTCTCTCTCTCTCTCTCTCTCTCTCTCTCTCTCTCT
>NW_021604587.1:2752285-2789785 GCF_004785775.1 Grammomys surdaster
TCTCTCTCTCTCTCTCTCTCTCTCTCTCTCTCTCTCTCTCTCTCTCTCTCTGTCTCTCTCTGTCTCTCTTAGAACATGTAACTCTGTAGTGTGTGTATTTATCTAAGGGGGCTATACATTCTTTAAAGAATAGTGCCTGCCATCTCTTTTTTTTCACAACACATGTGACAGGAGGAAAATAGAAATGCAGAGCAGAAAGAAGTCAGGCTGTTGCTTTAAGTGGTACAGGTGTGTCTCCAGACCACAGATGTGTTGGGTCTGATGCAAGATGCAGAACAAACACCTATAATTACATTTCATCTGCCTTCTCCCTTCTCGATCTCTTAGGAAAAGTGGGTCAGTGACAAGCAATATGGTCAAAGCCTGGTATGGGGAGACAGAGGAAGCCAAGAGCCAGGTTAATCCCCAGGCCTGGGTAGTGCAGTTCTGAGGAACTGAAACTTGATTCTGGGTGCTTTTGTAAGTGATGCTCGGGGTTTCAGAGAGAACTCTCCATGGCCCTGTTTGTCACCACACTGTTTTGTGCTTATTCTTCCCTGTATCCTTTTAACACTCCGCTACTCCCCTCCTGTTGCTCTGGGAGACAGGCAGAGGTGAGACATATTTTTTCCATTTGGTCAGCTAGAAAGTGATGCTGCAGCCTGTCAGATGTGACATCTCTGAGACGGCTCTGCCTTCTGTAGGCTGCTGCCACGGAGCAGACCTCTAAAGGGTACTTAAGAATACACATAAAGTTCTCGGACTCTTAAGAAGACCTGTGTCTCTTCTTTTGTGGTAGTGAGTCTTAAGAGAGGAAAAAAAGATATGCATGAATGCTCTATGTCCAAAAAGGAAAAAAAAATCCTAATTACAGCAAAATGTGACTATAAGGGAAAACAACCCTTCTGGCCGTGACTTGGACTCTCCTGAGGTGGGCTGTGCTGTTTGTCTTGTGATCCTGGAGCTTAGGAACAGGAGCTTGACTCCTCTGTCCTTCACCATCCACTGATCATTCAGCTTTTACCTTTGCAACACTGGCTGAAACCTAGGATGCCTGAGAACTAAAAAGCCCTTCCACAAGACCAGGATGGACTGAGTAGATTGGGAAAGAGCCTTTCAGACATTCATGGGCCATCCAGACCCTGACCAGTGTTGGGACTTTAGTCCATAGCTTCTGAGTATGGGAGCTGGCATATTAAAGTTGTTTAGAATGTGTGTCTGTGGAAGCACCTCAGAGCATCTGGTTCCTATGAGATACTGTAGTCACTCAATCCTGCTTCCTTCCAGGATTTTATGTGCAGGTGGCATCTCTTTCCCGCTTAACTGCTAATTATGGCTCAGGGGACACTGAAGCAGTTACCAAGGGATGGCCAGCAGGTACCAAGAATCTTTCTCAGACAGAGTTTTGGAAATGAACCTTAATTAAAGCGTATTCAAAATAACCTTTATAGTTTGACTGAGACAAGCCCAGGGTTTGGGACAGCCCAGGCTCACGTTCTTTGTCAATGGTAGTTGTGGCTTTCGTGTCAGTCTGTCCTTGCAGGTGGTCCATGTGCAACCTTAGCAGCTGGGGCTTCCTGGAACTCAGTGATTTTGCTCGGATTTCCACTTAGCAAAGAGCAAACTAACACAAAGCCAAATGAAACTCTCGTGCTGGCATTGGAATATGCAGTTGGATAGAAGGAACGTTTTGTGCTGTCCTTTCCAGGGACACTGAAGGTGACACCCAGGGGGAAAAAAACATAAATTTGCTCCTACAAAATGCTGAGTGGAAAAAATTTTTTGAAAATGGGGAAACATCTCAGTCAGTGTTACAAGAGGATGGGTAGATAGAAGGAAGAGAGTGAAGGGGAGCAAATTTACAGCATTAATATGGCAACATTGAATTCTCGGTATATAAGAAAGTTCATGGCATTATGGAAGGGAAAGGATGGCCAAAAGCCTGGTTTTTTTCACCACTTAAAGAATATAAAATGATAGAATTCCAGATAAACTCCACTTACTTGTGTCCCCCTAACCCATTGGAGGCCACAATGAGGTATTGAAATTCTGGCCAGGTCAGAATCCTGGTGGTACCCACACCTCTCCTGCAGCTCAATCAGTCCTTAGGACGACAGCTTCATTCCTGAAGCATCTCACAAACCCCACAGGGTAGGGTTTCTGACATTCCACCCCCATAAGAGTATCCTAAGGACTAAATAGGAGAGGCATAGAAGTGGGTGAAGCAGAAAGATACTCTACCTTCCTTGAGGTTACCTCCCAGATAGGAAAGAAGGAATCAGCCATCAGGAGCTCTTTGGTGCTAAGCAAGAAAAGACAATGGAAGATAAGAGGAAAAACCTATCCCAGTGTGGAGGTGTGCATTAAAACAGGCCTTGACAGTCCCTTGTCTGCCTCTGCATGTGAGCCCTGTTTCAGCACAGCTCTCCACAGTGGATGGCTTCTGGGGGCAGTGGTGTTGGGGGGATGCTGGTGGAGAAAGCGTCCCTTGTAGAACGGGCCACCAGAGGGTTGACCATGCTCCTGTGAGTAAATGGACAACACAAAATGAACTTGTTCGTTGGTTTGTTTTAGTTTTTCTTTTCTGGGGGGAAGACTGGGAGGTGAGCACGATCCAGGTACATGATGTGAGATTCTCAAATCATTAAAAAGGAGGGAGGAGGGGAGGGAAACAGGTCAGCAAAAGTCTCACTGAGAGTAAGACACTGATGAAAACTCTGGATGGAGTTGAGGAAATGGGCCATATGTAGAAGCCAGGCAGGGAGCAGAGGGGGAAACCCTCACAGGTCAGAGCTTTCTTGACATTCCTGGGACTAGTGAAGGTCTGGGGCTTGAAAGAACAGAGTCATCAATGAATGAAGATTCAGAAGATCAGAGACAGAGAAGTAGGGTAACACGGTATGATCATAGTTTGAAAGGCCTAGCCTGGCTTCTATGGAGAGACTGGACACTGGAAGCAAGGACAAGTTAGGTAATACCTCATTCACTGTATCAACAGGCACACAGGCCTGTGTGACTATCAGTCAAAGGCTGTGGCAGTGCAGAGACATCCCTCCTGAAAATTCACTATGAGTGCACTGTGCCCCACACACCACAGTATCATGGGGTACAATCCTTTATCTTGGCTACCCAGGTGAAAGGAAGGTGAGCATGAGGCAGGTAGAACTTTGATATGAAGCCATTCACCTCACTCTGACCTTGAGCAATGTGAATAACTGCCCAGCACAGAGTGACCTGAGGAATAGGAAGTGGTTCTTGTAGTCCTGTCTCACTTAAAAAGCCTCATGTGGTGATACATGCCTGCAGGCCCAGCTACTTGAGAGACTGAAATGAGAGGATCCCTTGAGCCCAGGAGTTCAAGGCCAGTCTGGGGAATGCGGCAAGACCTCATCTCAAAACAATAGGGGAAGGTCTGCAGAACACTCCACAGACTTTAGTTGCTGTTTACAACAGGCCATTTCTGTGCACTTTCCCAGCATTCGACTCCTCTGAGGAAGGTTTATTTCCTTGGCAGGTGAAGAACTAAGAAAGTGGTGTTATCATAGCATATGGCTGCCTGGTCATGGCAAGATCTGGGCTTGGTCTTTCTGTCCCAGAAAAGACTCATTCTTGGACACGTTCAGGGTCCCTTCCTTTGGACACCCATTGTGTTGGAACAGATCCACAGGAATAAGCAGACACATGACCAAGAGGAAACCGTTTATTGTACCAAAAGCAAAGCATTCCCCTCAAAGGCAGAAGGGACTCATTTGTTGGGTTCATGGCCTGGGCAACTTGTGGTACAAATAGCAAATGTTCTCCTACGTTGACCCTCACACCCGAGAAATGTAACTAATATGAACTTAATTATTGTCTGCTCCCAACTTTACTGGAGTGCATGTCAAGAGCTCCAGTAGACAAAGCCTTGATCTCAGGCCCATACTGCCCCCTGACTGTCTAAAGACAACAGGAGTGTTTTGTTTGCTCGTGTGTTTGGGTGCTAGACATTAGGTCTAAGGACTCATACACTTTGAATAAGTAATCCCTCACAGGATCATATCCCCAGTCCCATCCCAGCTCCAAAGGGGCTGTTTGTATCAATAAAACTGCAAAAGAGTTCCATCGCTCCTCTGATGTTTTCTTGGATGCTTCAGACTCACAGTACTCCCCCACAAATGTCCACAGACCTAACTGCTACTTTTTTTTTTTAAGCTATTGCTTATCAGGGGATTAAAAAATACAGTCCTGAGTGGCAGACACCAAACCCCAGGGAGCACAGAGGTAGAACGCTCCTAGCCCCTCCCCAAACAGGCCACTCTTGAGTTGTTTTAAGAAAGTTGAACTCAAGATACAGGACATCTTAGAGTCAGCTTTGGGCACTAGGAGTAGTGTGTCACCTGCAGGAGGGGCACTTGCTTTGAGGGTGCTGTGAAGTGTGTAGAGTGGCTCAGCTCAGGAGCTGTCGGTGATGTCCACGTGGCCTCATCGCTACCCTGCCCCCCGCCCCGGGCCCACAGGTGAGTGTTCTCCCTAAATCTTGAAGTCATTCAAGATTGCTTTTGAAATGGAGAGCACAGAATATTTCTCAGACCACTTTCTGTCCTGTTCTGCCTTGTTTTTTAAATTGGGAGGGAAGTATACTTCAGTGGTAAATACTTAACCACCATGCACCCTGGCTTCAGTCTCCACCATACAAAGGAAAGAAAGAAAACTTTAAAAAAAAATTTTAAAAAAGGTCATATTGAGAGATATAATTTGCATATCTTACAAATTATGCAGTTAAAGTATACAATTGATACTATTAGTATTTTCACAGATTGTACAACTATCTCCATAGTCTAATTCTAGAATGTTTCATTTCCCCTAGAAATAAAATAAAGCACACTCATAGTCTTCATTCTTTCCACAAACCTTACCCTCGATCCTGTGACGCCACTAATCCACCTTCATTTCTCTGCCTCTACCTATTCTAGACACATGAATGCAACCAGCTAATATGATGACTCAGCTTCTTTCACATAGCCTGCTTCCAAAGTTCCTTCATGCTGTAGCGTTTAGTGTATATGTGTGTGTTTAAGATTCATTTACTTATTTTATTTATATAAGTACATTGTACCTGTGTTCAGGAGCACCAGAAGAAGGCATCTGATCCCATTACAGATATTGTGAACCACCATGTAGTTGCTGAGAATTGAATTCATGACCTCTGGAAGGGCAGTCAGTGCTCTTAACTGTTGAGCCATCTCTCCAGCCCTGCATTTACTGTGTTTTTAAAATTATTTTATTAGCATGGTTATACTTTCATAATTTCATTCATGTGTACATTGAGTTCCTAAGCTCACATAATATTTGGGCAAGAAAAAAAATTGCCATCAAAGTTTCTCTTAATGTCCCGACTGTTTACGAAGGCCCTAACACAAGCAAGCCTACACACAAACCACAGTTCAGGTGCTTTCCTCCTCCCCGCCCCCTCCCCCCACCCCATGCCTGTTGGTCCAGCTGTCCTGGCTTTCTGATTCAGAACCAAAGTTGATGGGCAAGACCAACAACTAAGCAGGGGAAGCCAACCCCAGTGCCAGGACTGGAGCCAGGACATAGCCACTGCTACTGGATTGGAAATACTGGAAACCATCCTTGGCCATTTGGAGATGTTAATTAGGCTGGCAAATCCCCACCGGTCTTGGTTTGCCAGTGTTGAGTTGCATGTGCAGGCTTCCCCATCCACTGCCTGCACCTGTTCCCTTCCTCAGAGCCATTCCAAGGGGTCTGAATAACCCCCGTCAGGGCTCTGATCCTCCTCTGCCTGCCTTCCTGCTGGGAGAATAGTTAGCACTTGCCTAAAGCTGGAACCCTGGTCCAGTCTTTCTCCCTCACCCATGCCAACTCTCAAAATCATTCTCCTTCCTAATTATCTTGAACCAGTTAATCATTTCCACACTGACTGTTCAGTAACGAGGATGTGGGGAGAGGCAGCCGTGTATCATGTCTGCCCTGGCCCACATTTACCCCAAGTGTCAATGCTGGACAGCAGCCTTTCTTCAAAGATAAGAAGCTTGCTTCAAACTGCACTCCTCTGTAGCTGAGAGAAACATGCCCTACAAAGGCTCTCATATAGCAAATCCAAGCTGCTGAACTTCAGAGAATGCAAACCTCGAACCATAGAAGTTATTTCTAAATTATTATATATATAATATAGATAGATAGATCATGTTGATGATATCCAGAATATCAAAGAAGTCACACAACACCAAAAAGTAAAACACTTCTCTGAAAATGGCCTCTTGATTCTTCTCCAGGCTCAAACTCTTGTGTATGAGCTGCCAACTGGCTACAGCCAGGCTGGTTAGTGTCTGAGGTAGACTGTGACGGGGTCTCTCTATGAGTCTTTCTCTAGGTGCTCCTATGTGTAAAGAAACTGGCTGCTGATGTCCCAGCACTACTGATGTCCAATCATGTCTTCTTATTCAGAATACACTGTAACCCTGGAGGACAGCATCTCTAAGTCACCCTGGAGCCTCTCAAGACTTTCCTTTCCTAACTTGTCCTCTACCTTAGGATACCACAGAAATATGTGGTCCACTTATTTTCATGCTCTACTTCCCCTACCCTCTACTAGAGCTCCCAAAGCAAGGCTTTTGTTTGTTGTATCCATTGCTATAGCCTATAATGGCACTCCACATATCTGGTGTCCAGTTGATGAAAAGAAAGATGGAAAAAAAACATACTTTGTACCTCTTTCCTCCCGGGCTATCATGTACCTCCCAGGCTCTTCTCATTCCTTATCTCCAAGCTCAGTGCTCTCTCTTCTAGACCCTTCCAGTAGTCTGTGTGCTAACCCCTAGGATTGTACATTGTGCTAAGAAGCTACAGCCTATTCCCTGATCCCAGCAACTGGGAGCTCACCCTTCAAGAGTCCTGCCTGTATGTCAAGAGCAGGTGACATCTGAGCCCTATGGAATAATCAAGGCAGCCTCTAACTGCCTCTGCCTCTGCCTCTGCCTCGCCTTAATTCAACCATGGATTGGCAGTTACTGAGATAGTCTTTGTGGGCCAGCACACCACACTAGGCTGTGTCTGGGGACCCTCAGGAGAGGAGCAAACCAGTCCTCATCAGCAATTACAAACAAGTCTTCCATTGTTAGCGCACCATCTGCTTTCTGGGCTTCCACCAATCAAGGGCCTGTATGCATAGCATAACCAGGACTGGGGGGCTGCAAGAGAGTGAGATCAAGGATCCCCCTTCATAAAGAGCTTCTTCTCACATGGGAGGGCATCAGGGGCGTGGCTCTGAGAACCTGAGGCTCTCCAGTCAAGGTAGACCCAGGCACAGAGGCACTCTCTGTTTGTCATCTTCCATTAGATGAAATGGAGCCCTGAAGTATGGCACACTGGAAAAAAATAAGAAATGTAGAAAATTGCATTAATGTCTAAGGATCTACTGGGTCCTTAGCCCAGACAGAGCTGCTCATGCCCTCACATGGTGAAAGAGCAAAGTTCACAGTAGGACAAGGAGCTGCCATTTGGTCATCGGGGCTGGCTAAGGATCTTGGCTTCCCACCCCAAGTACTCAAAACTCAGGGCCTGAGTGTTCATCAATAGCTTAGAAAATTAAACTTCATAGATGTGCACATACTTCCTTCATAGAGGCATAAAAAAAAAAGAGTGCCCAAATGGTGTTAGAAAAAACTCTGGTCGCTGTGCCAACCTTGGCAGATGAGATCAGCAGAAAGTCTGAGTTTACAATCCTAGCAATGTTTGTGTCACTGCTAACATCCAGACTCAAGAGGGGCCTAGCTATCTAGAATTCAGGAGAGTTGGGGAAGGGAGGGTGGGGTAGAAAACTGCTTTCTGAAAGCAAAACCAGGGTGCATGTGCTGTGGGCAGTATAGGGAGTCAGGATGTGGAGCACGTGACAGGGACCTGTCATAAGGAAGCAGGGGCTGAGATCCTCCCTCAGGTCTGCATGCTTCTGAGGACTCCGTTGTAAACACAGCACCAACTGGCATTCGATCCCATCAAGTGAGTATGCAAGTGAGCTTTCAGGAAAGCTGCAGCTGGGGGGCTACGTGTGTTATTAGCTGTGTGTATCATTATCAAGCTGCAGCTGGGGGCGTGCCACCCTTTCATTCACTGGATTTTTATCTTTTCTCTCTTCAGATTAAAATACAGAATGGTCTCATTACGATATTTGAGCGAGGTAAGACTAACTTTGGTGGGTCCCCCACCCCCACCAAACCCTTAGTTGACTTTTACATAACCACGTTCCTTCTTTGGCCTCAGCCTTGCCTGCCTCCTGTCTCCTCCCAAGGGGCCCTGCCTACTCTCCTGCCCCTACATGTCTGTGCTGCCTGTGGAGCCCAGCTTTGCCTGCCTTTCTTCTGCGAGTACACTCTGGGTGGAATCTGACACCAACACCTGCCATCGTGGAAAATGTCTTTGTCACCTCCCCTTTGTGTGGGGGCTGCAGGGAGCCATGGGTACAGGCCCCCCCCCCCTTTTTTTTGTTGACCAAGCCTGGAGAAGCAGGATGTTGAGATGAGCCGATAAGATGAGGCGCTTGCTGGCCTAGCCTTTGACTGCTTGCCTTAGCAGAGGCCTCCAAAGGCCAAGGCCTCCACACAGGGGGAGCTGATGAATGGAGCAGCTGGAGGAAGAGAAGCAGACAAAGGCTGGGAGAGTGAAGAGGGCAGTGAATCCCTGGATCCATAGCCTAGGATGCTCAGAGCGAGCTGAGATGGCAGGTGTGACCTCCCAGCTGACCTCTCTGTCCTGGCTCCAGGATCCTGACCCAGCACAGATAACTCAGATGGATGACAGCCACCACTGCAGGACTGGGCAGCAACTCTCCAGTATGGCCTGGCTGTACTGGTTCTCTGGTTCACAGGCAGGAGATGCTTGAATAGCACCTATGATAAATCCACTCAAAAGAGAAAGCTGTCATTTAGTAACCGTGTTCCTACGGTGGTCCCAACACAAATAGAAGTAGCTTACCCAGGACATCTCTGTGACCCAGCAGCCTGCTGTACCTGCCGACTGGATGTACAGATGGCCACTATAGTGATTCCATTTCTCTAGCCCAGCTACCCTTCCTCTTCTTCTCAGTCGTGGCTTTAGACCAGTCCCAGCTTGGCTAACTTACATCATCCCTTAAAGGTGATAGGATCTACAGAACACAAGTTCTCTAGTCAGAAAGGGGTGAAGCAGATTTGTAAGGTCCCTTCCCAGTAGGGATTTAGGGGCAAAGGTTTGTATTTAGAGGCCTCCCTCCCATGTGCTCCTGCACCTGCCCTGGCAGAGGTAAAACAGTCCGAATGGCCTTTGAATAAGACACAGCTTCCATCCCCAGTGGAGGCCAGGCTGAGGCAGCACTATCCGCAGCTTGCAAGTATAGTCACTGCATCAAAAAGGCAGCCCTTATCCTTTGAGATTCATGTCTGCATTCCTCAGCTCCTGCCTGTGCAGCCGTCAAAGGGTGCATCAGTGGACACAAGTCAAAGACTGAAGGAATGCATGAGTCATGGGGCACTGGATCCTGGTGTGCCTTTACTCTCTGCCTTTAGGAGTACAAGCCCCTTGTCTGCAGAGCTGTGAAATGCTGGCTCAGGTTTACTCAGTGGGACAGCTGATACTACCTTGTCCATCTGTAGGAGCTCAAGTTGTGACCCAACTATCCTGGTTTTCCTTGGTCGAGGGGGATCAGGGTACGGGCTAAAATGTTTGCTTCTGACCAAACCTGAGCAAGTGCTTTTATTCCTTTGCCTGCTGTCTTTAAGCATTTACTGACTTGCTTTTTTTTTTCTTCTTGGCTTCTTAATTCTAACTGATGTAATCAGAGTGGGTGGCATTGCAAATCAGAATCCTCTGAGGTTCAGACAGGTTTTCCCATACCGCCTTTTGCCCATCATCAAATGTTCCTGCCCAGTCCCAACAGCTAGGAGAGAGAGAGGTGGCCTTAAAAACCTGGTCCTTGGGGGAGGCTGGAGAGATGCTCAGCAGTGAAGAACATCTCTTCCAGAAGACCAGGCTTTAATTCTCAGCACCCACATGGCAACTTACAACTGTGTGTAACTGCGGCCACCAAGTAGCATACAGACATATACGTAGACAAAACAAATGCACATTTAAAAACAACACTGATCGTTGGATGGCCACAGCTGCTGTGCTGCCTTTGTTTAAGGCAACCTGGGTTTTGTAATTTTGCAATGCTGGGACTCAAGGCTGCATGCATGCAAAGCGAGTGTTCTACCACTGAGCTAACCCCACCCGTAGTAGCCTGTTTCTGAGGAAGCAGACAATAGAAGGGCCCAAGACCTCTCTGTCCAGACAGCAGCCCCAGTGAGCCTAGAACAGTGGGAGAGGGAAAGTTTGTCCTCGGAAACTGAGAGTGAAAATTAAGCATGGGACAGAGTGTCTCCATGAGTCAAGGGAAACTTTAAATATTGATTTCTGAAGCTCTTCCCCAGAAAGGATAGGACAAGGTCAGAAGACATATAAACAAACAAACAAAACAACCCAAGTAAATTTCAAACACTAGGAATGACAATTTCAAAGGAGAAGTCCATAGGGAGGAGGCTGCAGGAGTCCTGCTTTTGAGGTTTGTTCTAGGCAGGGGCCACCCAGGGAAGCTTAGAGCATTTAGAGCATTTAAAAATATATTACAAGGGGGAGGGTGATGAAAGCATCCTCTCATTCGCAGAGTGGCCCTTGGGAGGCCAGCGAAGCCGCAACAGTGGCCGGGTGTTGCAGCAGGCATTCTTGTATTCCTCTGAGCTCCCAGACAGCCACCCTGGGGATGGGAAGAGTGCAGAGCTGCGAGTTTTAATTTTATTCCTTGTTCCCTCTAGTGCCAAATAGCTGCATGCTCATCTGGACTCATTCAGACTAGCAATTTAGGCGTGACCTCTGTCTTAGTCCCTAGGGACTAAGTGAGTAGTAACTCGTGTGAAATATCAAAATGTAAACATGCTAGGATCCCAGAAACACAGCATTGCCATTGACTCTGCCCAGGGCTCCTTTGTGGCCTTCACTCCAGTGTACCGCAATCCAATGCCTTTCTCTTCATTCATTTTTTTTTTTTTTCTGGCTAGTAAGAGCCAGAAAAGCTGATTTTATATCAATGATCCATAGATCTGTAATTTCATTTATGTTGTAGAAGAGCCCAGGGCAAACACTAAGAGGAGTGGCATTTCTTTTTTGATAAATTCAACAAACATCCTTGCCTGGCACAGTGTGGGGCAGGGAGGACTTCAAACCCATTTCCCAGTGACCAAGTTCCCTGTCTTCTGTGTTTCCTGAGCACTGTATATACTTCCTCCAGTGTGTAGCTAGAGATTCTCATTGACCTCTGTGATGTGGCCATTCTCTGCTTCCTTTGCAGGGGTCTTGATCTTCAGCCTGAGTATGGATCCCAAGAAAATCCTCCATATGGAAGAGACAGGCAAGACTCCCCTGATTTTCCCAGAATCCTCAAAATCCAGACTTCAGGAAACTGCCACTGTGCCAGCATGTGCAGCAAGCCTTCCCATAGCTCGGACCCCCAGGGTCAGAGGTAGTCTAGTTTGTGTGGAACCTTCAAACAAAGCTGTGTCTCTCTTGTCCTGGAATCTCACCAAACCTTAGGCATCAGAAGAAGAAAAGAAAAAGTCATCCTCAACCAGGAACAAACCTGCTGTCATAATGGCGATGGAGAAGCCCACATACAGTCCTTAAGCAGAACACAGTGAACACAGTAGCTAAAGGTTCGGGGCCCACAGGAAGGGGCAAAGGGCGCTTGTCTGTATCACTGAATTGTTTTCCTTTCATTTATATACCCAAGCTTGATTCCCAAAAGGGCTGACAAGACAACTGTGTAACTGTTGGAGGAATTTCCTCCATACTGATTTTGCTAATCCTTATGTTAGGATTTATACTTTACTCAAAATTTCATCATCATGGAAACTGGCTGTCCCCAGAGTCTTTTCCCACAGGAAGTTTCACCTCCATCATTGAACCGTTTCCATCTGGAGCCTGAGGTCCACTGACTTAAGATTCTCCTGACAACACGAAGTTCTGTCAGGTGATGTTCCCACACAGAGTGAGCAGGGTATCTAACAACATGGGAGGATCCACAGGAGAGCACTATGCAAATGGGTAGCAGCCCTGCTCACCTCAGCCCAGCCCAGCCCAGCACCACACACATCAAAGCACACACACACACACACACGAATCAAATTTTATGTATTGGCTCCAAGGAAGGTGTGTTGTGCCTATTAGGGATGGGAGGGAAGGAAGGAGTTAAATGTGTCCCTTACTGGACTTGGACATCTTGGACCTTAGTATATGGCAACTAAGAGTTCACAGGGAAGACTTCTGCATGGTCACACACATACTCACACATACACACATTCCATTCCCATGCCTCTGTCCTGGCCCTGGTGCTGTCTCCGAGCTCCAGTGTTGCTTCATTCCCTGCTCTGCCTCAGAGGGAAACAGCAAATGCAGCAGAGGCCATCCCTTGTGCATGGTTCTGCTACGTGAGGTCATTTCCCAGTGCACACATCTAGATGACCCTTTACTGAGAGCAGGGAAGCAGCTGTAGAGGACAGACTGGAGGGGCTCAGGCATGGGAAAGAACGTCCTGGATGTAGCTACCTCTCTACCTTCCTCTGCCCTCTGATCTCACACACGTTAGTACTCCTACCCTGCTTGGTCACTCCTCTGAGCCTGCTTATCCACCTCACCAGTGTCCATTCCCCAGAGAAGCCAGCTTTTTATATCTACTACAGAGCTGATTTGGCTGCTACTGACCTTGGTAGAGAAAGGAGTAGAGCCAGAAGCCATACTCAGTTTTGTAGTGAGTGGGAATTGAGAGAGTGAGACATTCTAGGAGCACCTCCCACTGCAGGGAGAACCCATCCTGCTGTGAAGGGAGTTTAACAGCCTCTCATCCCAGGCCACAGACTGAAGCCCCTGGAGAGCTGCTTGACAATCATAGAGAGCAGGGCATTGCAAAGCAGAAAAAAAGGCTCTGGGTGCTGTTTTCTAATGGTCCAGGATGCTCACTTACTGGGAGGTTAATGGTGATAGAAGGGAAATAGGCTGTCATGACATTTCCCATTGTGTCAGTGAAACCTTGATTCTGATCCCACCCACTGTCTGTGTCTGTCTGTATGTGTCTGTGTGTCTGTATGTGTCTGTGTGTGTGGCCAGTATTGTTCAGACTTCTGTTATTGATCTGCTACTTTGGTGTTTACAAAGTACCTAGACCTGGCTCCTGCAGAAAGCTCCTCCCACGTCCTGGGCGCTAAAGGCCCCCACAGCACTCTGTCATTAAGTAGCTTCTGCAGGAACACTTATCTTCAGGCCCCATAAACCCTTTATGGAATTCTTGTCATTTTGGAAGTCTTTCCTTTTCATCTTTTTCAGTTGCAATACAACCCAGGGCCACAACCCAGGTCCCAGAGGTCCTGTTTAACTCCCACAGCTGTCTGTTCATAATTTCATTTGCTTCCACAAGCCCTCAGACATGGAGTGAGAAATTCAATTGGAGGTAGCAAATAATTTGAACTTCTTATAACCTAATGATTTTACCAACCCCACACCCAGGTTGACAGCAACAGTTTATGTCTGTTTATGTTTTACTTATTAATGTGGTCCATGGTCTTAGGTTGGTAATAGCTCTGCTTAGAGACTTAGGAGCTGTGGAGTAGGGACTCTGGCAGCCATGTTTGATTGCATCCAGCAGCTCTTGTTATTTGGGGTGGAAAATTAAAATGATCAAGTTTGGTGTTTTCTTTTGTCAGTTAGAAAAGCAAATATTGTGTTTTCATAATAAATGTCTTTTAGCAAAATTGCTAAGGGTCACTCATCTGGTGAGACCCTCCCAAGAGCCACTCATCATATTAGTATTAGTGGGTCAGCCATCTGTGATAAAAGTGTCCCTAATTACCCCGAAGTGTGGTAAGACTCTCTGGGCTCCTGCAGGGCCTGGCCAGTGGCCGCCCTTCTCCACATGCTGACTTCTGGATGTCCAGAAAGAGGGAAACTGATGTTTATAATCTTGTTGATTAGACTTTCATGCTGTAAAAAAAAAAAAAATAGTAACCCCACAAAGTTAGGACTTTTTAAAAATAGCCAGACCTTCAGCAGATTGAAAAAAAGCTATATAGCCTACTGAGTGACTTTTCCAGTGTCTTCAGCAGCCAAGCTGGCAGATCTTGAGAGCCCCAGGGATGGACTCTGCCTCTGCCGTGTGGCTGTTTAGCCTTATAAAGGAGATCACACAGCTCCAGAGAGCCGTGCAAACCCTGTCTTCCTGACTGTCCTCAGGTGTCCCTTCCTTTTCTCCACTGACTCGTGGTGGAGGTTTGGTGAACCCTCTAAACTTTCCTGTGTGTCTGTATGTAGCTGTACCACTCCATAGTTACTGAGGGGGATGTCACCACACCTAAGGGAAACTCATCCAGAGACCCCCATCCTTGTATTTGCACCCAGTTTCTATGTATATGACGTACACAGTAAGCAAGCATTTCCTTAGCTTCAGGTCTACGATATTTAGTATGTGTAAATAAGGGGACATTTGATAGACATGATAAATTAAGTTATAGCATGTTGTTTGGTTGTTTTGAGGTTTCTTGTTATTTAACTTCCCATTGCACATCTAGGTTGTTCTGAGGGGTGTGTGGTTGGGGGAACCTCCAAACCTGCTCCACCCTGTCAGGAGTGTGCACGCACTAGGGACACTCCACAAGGGCAGCCATGCTGGGAACACACTTAGCTCGTGATGGTGCCTCCCACTACAGCTCGCTCTCTTTCATTCTGATTTACTGTGATGATTTGATGAATGAGAAACACAGCACCTAGGTGCTGCGTGTTTCTGACATTCTCATAGTTTGTAGGAAATAAAAGTTTTTCCCACCATCTAATTAAAATGTTGATTTGATTTTTTTTATTGAGCAGAGTTATTCAAAGCATTCTGTAAACCAAAGCTGGCAGAGGTGTCCAGTATGGTAGTTGATACCATTCAGAGAGCTTACACATGTTCGTGTAGAATTACTTCATGGTTCGTACCATGGTTTGCTAACATCCAGCTACAGAAGACCTGCAGCCTCTGGTGGTCACAAGCTTCTCTGCACATGTGGTTCCTCAAAACCCCCTGTCCTCCATACATGTTCTCACCTACTTAGGCTCATCCCACCTTTATAATAGCATGAGTGGGCCAGGATGGTCTGTTTCTGCAACTGGTATGTAGCCTCACAATGACCTTTACCCCCTGCTTTGTCTTTTCTAGGCAGTCCCCTGTACTAGCTAGAGTCCCTGGCCCTAGGGAGTAAGGAGTATTTGAGGACTTTTAAAAATCACATATTTTACATGTAATTTGGACTCCTTGGACTCCTTCTATTGTGACCAAAGTCAGGTATTGATATTTCCTTCCTCAGAGCTTCAGCAATCACACTGTATCCTGTCCCATGGTCTCTGAGAGCATCCTGGGCCACTCTGTGCTCCAGACAGTAGTGAATTCTCAGGATACTAAACAGCCAAGTTTGTAAAAAATCATTTACTTGTTTTGTAGCCAATGCTTGCTGAGTACCTGTTACTTACGGAACATGTTGGTGTCCTGAGAAAGGGTCATCCTGGTGTGTTCTGGGGGGTCAAGTGCAAAGCAGAGCCTGAATTGACCTGACTTCTTTTTAGTTTAACTGGTAACCAAGAGCTCATATAGATAGTTCCTGCTGGGAACAACACAGGCCCTGCGAGTCAGAAACAGTACTCCTCAGCCTTAGGAATCATTTTAGTTTCCTCTAAGGAGTCAGATTCCTACCTCACTTCCAGGATAGAACTAAAGCATTTGCATCCTTCAAGCTGCCCAGAAGGTGATGGATGCCCAGGGATCATTTAGGGAGCCAGAAGAGCCCCGCTGGTGGTATTGAAGGCAGTCTGAATGTGTCTGTGGAGCCGGGTGGCCACTGCCCTACATATGCTCTTGGAGCTGAGTTCCTCCCTCTTGCTAACCTTTCAGCTTGGCAGATGGCCTTCCAGGATTCACAGGGAGCTTTCCTCTGGGGTCACATTGGGATACCTTTCAGATATGGAAATGAGCACTTGAAATGTAAAGGCTGTTGCCACTATTGTCTCATAAAGACTACTTTCTTATTTATAGCAAAAAGATGGGGAGGGGTTGGTTGATTCTAAGGCATCATGTTTCCTGTAAGAGATTGAGTCATTTTCAAAAACCCTCATCAGCACCCCCCATGGAGTCTCAGACCGTGTCATAGAGTCCAGCTTCCGATGAAGAGGATCATTATTAGAAGAATGCAGTCATGGGGTTTGGTTTGGTTTGTATTCCAGGGCAAATAAAAGCCTGTTGCCTCAAATAGAGTATTTCCTAGTGAGAAGATAACCACATTTACAGTGTTTACTTCTATACACACATGTGCTCTGTGGCTCTGTGTGTGTCATTTAAGCCAAGGCCACTTGATAGAAACGTGAATATCTAAGAGTGCTGCTCTCATTTCTCTTCTTCGTATGGATGCATTTCCTTTTCAACAAAACAAACAAAATCCATGGGGGTTGTGAGAAAAGATCAGAAAGTAAACTTCTCTACATATATGGTTCCTTAACACCCTGGTCTACAGCTGGGAACACCCACCCTGTCCTCGTCTACCTCTGCTGTCTAAGAGAGGGGGGGACCTGATGCAGCTAGACTGTCAGGAGGTATCTCTGGGTCCCCACATCTTAGTGGCACCCCCACTCAGCACCATTAACTGTCCTTAGCCAGTCCAGAGACTGTTTCTTGAACAATGTAGTTTCCACATGCCCGCTGTAGTTTAGCCACTGTTAGGGTGTTCCTAAGTCCACATCTGAGACCACCTTGAGTCACTGTCATAGGAGCCAGGCTGAACACAACAAGGTTTTGACACTGGGAGGATCTCATCTGCCAGAAGTATGACCTCTCTGTTATATACAAAAAGAACACTTGGAACCAACCCCTACTGGGAATTCAAAAACCTTCAGATAGAACTTTCCTGGAAAAACAGCTTGCACAGGTCTTAACTAAAAAATGGTGGACTTTGAAAAGAAAGATCTGGCACCAAGGGAGGCTTGGTGCAATGCCCAGGCAGGTCAGCCACACCCTGGAAGTTCATTCCCACCTTCCAGAGTTAAGAAGCCACATGGTGATTAGTACTTGCTACCATTTGATCACAGTTGTGATTGCTTCCTAAGAACATTTGCAGGTAAGGATTCAAGAGTACAATGGTAAAGACACCAAGGTTCTTGAACACCCCCAGGGACCCCTTGCTTCCAAGGGTTGGGTTTTCCACACACTGTAGCTGCTGTAGCATCTCTCCAGCATGGATGATGGCCCAAGTAGGGAAGGCCATGTGTGCGTGTGGTACAATCCCTGTCCAAAGGTGCTTTCACATATGCGCCAAAGGAGCTGACCAGTAACACCACAGCAGGGACCCATAGGAAATGACACCCCTGCTAAAGAGTCACTGAAAAGAACTTGTTCAAATTGCATCGTGTTTTTGTTTGTTTGGTTGGTTTTGGTGGTTAGAACGTTATAGGAAAAATATTTTAATACCTAAGTCTCTACTAGGCTAAATTGAGTTGGATAATATGAGAAAGGTAAGGATTTAAGTTGCTGTGCTCTATGTGATAGAACACTCGCCATACGTGCATGAGGTCCCTGGTTTGGTCCCCAGTACTAGAGAGAGAGCGGTGTGTGCGTGTGTGTGTGTGTGTGTGTAAGCAGATGATAGACAGGTAAATTAAAAAATAATGTATACAATTCTGCCAAAGTCAGAGAAACTAGGAAATACTTGTCAGACATGAAAAACACAGATTCACTCTCACACCAATATGCTGCCTTCCATAGCTGACTACAGTATGTATATGACTGAAAGTTCCATTGAAGACATTTAAGAAAGAAAAGATGCATTAAAGGATCTCAGGGAGAAGGGTGTCTTTTCCTGTGTGTCCAGGTGGAATTTTTAATCTAGCATGTATCCCTCCCTCTCCCTCGGGCAAAATACTCATTGAGTTTGACAGACTATTTTACATGAATAGGTCCCACTCGTCAGCCTCCTCCTTGGCGTAGGGTCCTAGGGTCTGAAAATTGGAGTGTGCTTTTCACTGAGGGTGTGAAGTGTGGAGGGATGGCTATTACGGATCCTGAAAGGATCTTTTTGACTTCAGAAAATAGCCTGGCCAAGAAAAGCTTTTTTCCATGAATACTCACAGACTGCATTATGCTCCTCAGATGATAGAGGTGAGCACTTTTGATCAATATTCCCCAAGAAACGCTGCCAGGCTAAGTGGGACCCGAGGGCCTCTGTGAGACACCCCCGCCCTTGGAGTGGCTACACCTCGGCAGCACATTTTTCACCAGTGGTTTGAGAGGCAGCATCAGCTCTCCTCCTGAACACTGCCAACCCATTCTGTCCTCCATGCACCTCAGAAATGGTTACCCCACTAGCTTTCCTCTGGGAGCATTTTGTCACTTCATTTCAGGAAAAGCCAAAGACGGATGGCAGTGGGAAGTCTTGAACAGGAACTTCTTAATCAAGAAAGATTTGTTTATTCACTTAGCATCACCGAGATCACAAAGAACAGACAGTATGGATGCATGATACCCTGGATACGCTATATATTTTCTATTTTTGCCCCTATCCCAACTCCCCTCTCCCTGAAAATGGTAAGCAGGTTATTAAACACAAATTCCTTCTGAACAATTTTTTCTCCAGATTCATGCAAACACAAAGATGCCATCTTTTGTACAGAAATAGTATTATAATATGTTACTCGAATGTTCTTATAAGATTTACCATGTTGCTGTGTGATGGTAGTGCATGCCAGCATTCGGGAGTCAGAGGCAGGTGGATCTCTGTGAGTTCAAGGCCAGCCTGATCTTCAGAGTGAGTTTCAGGACAGTCAGAGCTACAAAGAGAAACCCTGTTTTGAAAAACAAAGAACAACAACAAAAATGATTTACTATGTCATGGGTGCACATGCCTCTATTTCATCATGCTGACTGATGGCATAGTTTTCCTCCATATGGAATTTAATTTCCTTGGCCCACATGTAAACATTAAGGTGTCCTCAGTGTTCTTTGTAACAATACCCCTGCAATAAGTGCCGTCGCACTGAGACCTCAGCATGTAGCTGCTCTTATTTTTGAGGATAAATTTCCAAAGCTGGATCTGGAATGTGCTGAAAATGCTTTCAGGTCAAAGACTAGGCTCCTAGCTGGAGATGTCAGGCTACAGTTGAAGCTTTGAGATGGAGCTTCTGGGAGGCTTTAGCTCATTGGACACATACCTTCGAAAGAGACTGTGAGACCATGATCTCTTTCTTCCTTTTGCCCTCACTTCCCCATCATGAAGTGAGAGACTTTGGGTTTCTCCACATGTTCTTACCACAATGAGCTGCCTCCCCACAGCTCAAAAGCAATGAGGTTAACCAGTCTTGAGCCAAACCCTTGAAATCTGTGAGCCAAAGTAAACCCCTGTATTGAGTTTGTTTGCAGTTTTGTTTTTGTTTTTGATACAAAGTCTATCTATGTTGCTCTGGCTGGCTAGAAACTGTCTATGAAGACAGGCTAGCCTCAAACTTAACAGAAACCCACCTGCCTCTGCTTCACAAGTGCTAGGATAAAAGATGTGAGCCACAAGGCCCAGCCTGAAAACATGAGAGAACTTCAGATATTTTCTTGCAATATTGGAAAGTAACACAGTGGTTAGAGTATACATAATTATTATAGACTTCATGTCTAACCCCCAGGTTCATACATTAAAATCATAACCTCCAGTATCATAGAATCTGGAGGTGGGATCTAGGAAGGTAAATAGATTTGGATGAGTTAACGACAGTGAGTGGGGCTCCTGTGGTGGAATAAGTACTGTAGGAGGTGCCTTATGCCAAGGCCCTAGGTGTGGTTCCCACATCCTGCAGAGAATGAGGGAGAAAAGCAAGAACCTCGTAAAGAGGGTAAGCAGACAGCCACTATCCATAAGCCAGGAAACAGGCTCCTGCTGGAGAACAAGGTCAGAATACTTATCAGGATCCAATCACGTCTGTAAAGAAGCCAAATCCTAACACACAGATGGGGTGGGTCCTATTCAAGCCATAACAGCTCAAGCTAAGACTATTATTTTAGCCCTGGGAGACTCTTTGGTCATTTTTAAATTATATAAAACTAATTCAGTGGTTATATTTTTAAAGTGAAGTAAGGACCTATAATTTCCCATGTTGGTACAAGAGAATTCATATTGCCCATATTTAGGGGAAATATTTTTCCCCTAAAGGCAAGACACCTTACAGGAAACTTTTCAGCCATTACGTATTTGCTGACTAAAGAAAGTGAGGCCTCCAGTTCGGTTTGTCCACCCTAGACTCCATACTTCCACAGCAATATCCCAGTGCCCAGAGTTGCTGAGGCAGGAGGATTTTGAGTTCACAGTCAAGTAACCTGGGCCATGTAGTTAAGACTGTTACAAACCAACATTTCATTTTCAAGAACTTGGTGAAGATACTAATATTATGCATCAAAATACAACTCCATTCAACCTTTTCGATTTTCCTCAGAGACAAGGTCTTTCTGTGTAGCCTTGGCTGCCCTGGCACTCACTCTGTAGACCAGGCCAGCCTCAAACACACAGAGATCTGCTGCCTCAGCCTCCCAAGTGCTAGGATTAAAGGCATGTGCCACCACCACCACCCAGCTTGAACCTGTATTATAAACAACAAACAAGCTCTTGAGTCTCTAACATCTGCCCCATCCTGTCATCCTTAGAATAATCATACTGATTGTGGTACCCAGTCTCAAAGGTAACCTCCAGGGGTCACCATCTCCTGATAGCGATATTCGTCTTGTGTGGTCATTCCCACTCTGATTGAGAGTTCATCTGTGGGACTAATAGAACAGTGCTGTGCCTTTCAAGATTAGGTGACAAAGGCATTACATCCTCCTTGGCCTTTTGAGTAGCTTGCTCTGGGAATGCTGCCATGCTATAAGGACACTCCAGCAGTGCTGTGGAGACTAGAGGCCATATGAGGGAGCCAGATCAGAGGTCCACGCACTAACACCATCAGATTTACACCTGAGTGTAGACATGTTTGACAGATAACTCTAACTTCTTTCCTCCCTTTATTTAAAAATATTAGTTTTTTAAATCTTATGTTATATACATGAATGTTTTGCCTTTATGTGCATTACATGCTTGGTGCCCATGGAGGTCAGAAGATGGCATTGGAACCCCGGGAACTGGAATTATGGATCTTTGTAAGTTATTGTGTGGGTGCTGGAAATTGAACTCAGGTCCTCGGGAAGTGCATCCAGTGCTCTAACCATTTAGCCATCTCTCCAGCCCTAAAACTGTAATATTCCAGGATGCAGCCTCTCAGCCACGTGTGCAACTTAATTACTTTGTATTTGTTGGTTTGTGACAGTCTTAACTACATAACCCAGGTTGAATTGACTGGGAACAAAATCTTCCTGCGTCAGCAACTCTGGGCACTGGGACTGCAGAGATGCACCACTCCACCCCACCCCGCCCCATGCCCAGCTACTCCTTGCCCACATTAATAATTAGGTGTAATGAATAACAGCTACTGTTCCCAACCACTGAGTTTTGGGGTGATTTGTTGTTACATGGTCAAAGCTATATAAGCACACTAATCCCATGGATAAAAGAG
Source organism: Grammomys surdaster (assembly GCF_004785775.1). Classification (NCBI taxonomy): domain Eukaryota; kingdom Metazoa; phylum Chordata; class Mammalia; order Rodentia; family Muridae; genus Grammomys; species Grammomys surdaster. The sequence continues at coordinate 2,773,919 of NW_021604587.1, forward strand.
AGAAACTAGGACACTGGTTGTTTTGAAGCTGGATACAGGATAGCGTAGAGGACACATTTACATAAGCAGTACATTCTAACAGTTGTTCAAAATCTCTGGTGGGATATGGTGTAACTTCATCCTCTGGACCTGGACCACAGGAAAAGGATGCCATACTAGGGACCCAGAGGCCTGGGTTCTGGTGTATGTCTAGAAGAAAAGTCACATGATCTAGGGTGAAGTGTTCAACATTCATCGTGTTCACCACACACAAAGTGATGACAGATCCCGATACTTTCTACACAGGGTTGAGGTGATGACCAAAGAGAAAAGCTCACACCCAGCATTCTGAAAGGCCAGAGAGAACTCTAGAAATACCAGGAATGTATTCTATCATGAGTCACCCCCAAAGCTCAGGGTTTTCAGACAGCAGCCATCCTGTTACTTTTCTTCTTCAAGGTTCCAGGGAGTGAGCAAGCCTGTCTAGTCTGCTCTCAGCTGGAGTCCTGTTCCCTCCCATGACCAGGGTTGATTCTCCATCTTGACTGGGTATGGGATCCCAGCTTAGTCTGTCTTAGACTTTCTCATGGTGTGGGACTGAGACCAAGACAGACTGAAGATGCAAGGCCATCCCTGACCTCACTTAGAAGCCACACTTAGTGATTATTTAGTGTTACTTCTACTACATTTTAAAGAAGCATTCACAGAGATCCATTCAGTCGTATAGAGAGAAGGACTGTACGGACTTTATTTCACAATGGGACACATGTAAAGAAGAAGTAATTACCTGTAACAAATGCATTAGTATTAAAAGAAATTTTAATTAGCAACAACAAAAAACCTCAAAAGAGCAAAAGTCTTGAGTTCTTGCTAGCACTTGACCTGAATAACTCATTTAATCTTTTATCAAAGTACTACCCAAGCCCAATCTCACTTAGCTTCTGAGATCAGACAAGATTGAGCATATTCAGAATATAGCCATAGACAACTCATTTCATCTTAACAACAGCCATGGTAAGTACTTAGTGTCAGACAGACAATGTAGCCAGCTGAACTAGAGGCATTATTTAATTAAAGGCTCCTAGTTTCCTTACTTTATGTCTAGGAGGGTCGTATAGTAAGATGTTGGCACTAAAATATTCAGGAACACTAAAATCGTCTTACAAGACAGGTCATATCATGATACTGACACTTATGATGGCCACCTCTGAGAGAAAAATTCCTTCCTGTCTCTCCCCAATATGAACAGCACTTGATACCACCTCCTTAGCATTCCTCTTGTGGATCTATGTCTCATGGTTCATCTGATCAGAGGTCAGGCATTCCTAATCCAAGGGTAACATGACTCCTCTCAGTTGCACATTGATGTTCATGCTTAGTCTGTTTTCTATAACCTTCTAGCAGAGCCTAGCTGCAAGAGAGGCTGGAAAGGAAGTTTGGGAATTGTGCCTGGAGAGGCTGGACTCATTGTATGGGATATTATCTAAACACAGAATAGTTATTCAAAAGGTATGATACAAGTAGAAAATATTATCAATGTCCAATATGTTGGACATCGCAAATGTTACCTTTTCATCATTTTATCAATAATAAAATGATCAAAGAGAGTACTAATAACTTGGCTAAAGCCACAGTGGAGACAAGATGATGAGAATCTCATCAGGGATATCATGCAGGGAAAGAAAGTCATTCCTTTATATATGAGCTTGTAAAAATCCTTCACATAGAAAGAGAAAGGAATATTCCAGAAACTACAGTTCTTTTTTAAAGAAAAGATTTATTTATTTTACGCATGTGAGTACACTGTCACTGTCTTCAAACACACCAGAAGAGAGCATCAGATCTCATTACAGACGGTTGTGAGCCATCGTGTGGTGGCTGGGAACTCAGGCCCTCTGGAAGAGCAGAGCCATCTCTCCAGCCCCCAGAAACTACAGTTTTATCATGTTCCTTGAAGCATAAAGTTTTATTATTGTTGGGGGGGGAGCAGTTTTGCTGGAAATCAAAGACTGAGCCTCATGCTTCCTAGGCAAGCTTTCATCAGTGATTTGAATATAAAATGTCTTCAATAGGCTGCTGTGTTGAAGGCTTGATCCTCAGGTGATCACTATATTTGGGGAGGTGGTGGAAACTTTTGGAAGTAGGGTGTAACTAGAGAATGTGGATCACTGAGGGAACCCTGTCACTGAGGAGTATGACTTCCCCACACCTCTCTCTGTGTGTTGCTGCTTCCTGGCCACAATGAGGCGAGCAGTGTGGTTCAGCCATTCCCATCAACCATGATGCTCTGCCTCGTGGACTGTAACCTCTGACATCATGAGCCCAAACAAACATTCACTCCTTTCAAATAGTTGTTCTCACAGATGTGTCACAGCAACAACAAACTGACCAGCACACTATATTTTCTTTAAAGTTTCTAGCCAGGTGTGGTGGCATAAGACTGTAACCCCAAGACTTCAGTGGCTAAGGCAAGAGGATTACTAGTGAGTTCAAGGCCAGCCTGGGATAACATACAAAATCCTTTATGAAACAAACAAAGTTTCTATATCTTGAGTGTCAGAGTCTGGACTTGGTTCGATGTGTTAGACAGAAATGTCTGTATAGCTCTGCTGCCCTTCAGACCTGCTTTGCTTCGGGATTTTATTTCCAGCTCAGCCCTCATTCACATTGGTTGTCATGGCTCTGGAAAGGCTTCTTAACTTGTCTGCAGGTGTATAGCAATTGGTGGTTTCCACACCAAGTGCTTTCAGAACCAAAATGGAAAGTAAAGAACCAGGTAGAAAGTAGCGTAGAAACCAGATAGAAAGCCAGCTCAGAGGGATTGGTGCCAGTGTGCTGTGGGTTAGAAATGCCACCATCTATTTTCTTTTCTGCTTTGCATCTGCAGCCTATTAAAGCAAAGCCAAAATTGACAGAATCTTCAAATTTTGGATTATGCAAGTTTGAGAGCTTTTTGTTGCAGTGGAGTATTGAATGTATTAAGTATCTCATGAATATTAGATACTTGCATTTGCAGGGTTTTTGGAAATAAGTTTCTCTTGTATTTGAAATAGGAGATGACTTTTCTCTCCCCAGGTGGGAGACAAGTCATTGGACACCTGATTAGGGATTAGAATTGTACATGTCCCAGTCCCTCGGCAAGAGGACAGGATGCGTTTCACCATCCATATGACTTCTCTTATACTAAAATGTTTGCCACCTCGGATTGCTCTCTTTGCATCAGTATGGTGAGCTAACAGCTTGTTTCTTGTAGGGCCTCCTGTGTCCTCATCTGTCCCACAGATAGTGATGAATGCAGCCCTGAAGAGTACTTGTGAGAACTCAGTGAGTCACTCCCATGAAGACCTCAGACTAGGCCAAACTAAAGTTTAGCTCCAAATATGGTTACAGATGCATCATTAGTTGGAGCTAGTGCCCCCTGATTAAGATTTCAAGACACCGCTGATCTCAGTTCAAACCTGCTGTTTACCCAAACTGGGATAACTTGATCATGGGCAACAATTCATTCTAAACCCAGCATGACATCAATATTGATGTCAGCACAGGCTTCCTGGCACCCTGTTCACTTTTAGGTTCTAATGTGGTAGCAAGTCCAAGGTGAGGTCTACAGTTCTGTCTTCTCTTCAGACTGGTGCTGATGCAGTGAGTCTGTAGTCAGCAAAGCCCTGGAAAAAGCAATTAAGAGCCTACAGCATGTATATTGTGGTTTCCCCAACTTCATCTGTTTTGTGCTGCTATGACAAAATACCACAGGCTGGTCGGTTTATAGTGAATAGGTGTTTATCGTAGAAAGTCCTTGTTCCCTTGGGAATACCCAGAGCCTTCCTACAATACCATTCCACCAAAGCTAGAGAGCCTTTGAGAAAGAGCATGAGACCAAGGCACTTTTGTTGTTATTTTATTTAGTTTTGTTTTTGAGACAGGATTTCTCTGTGTAGCCCTGGCTGTACTGGAACTTGCTCTGTAGACCAGGCTGGCTTCAAACTCAGATTTGCCTGCCTCCTCCTCCCAAATGCTGGGATTAAAGGCATGTGCCACCATGCCCAGTGCCAAGGCACTTTATAACAGCCATTTTACCTCCTGCATTAACACTAATCCATCCATGATATCAAAGCCATGGTGACCTCAATCCCTCCCATTAGGCCCCACCTCCAAACACTTGAGTATTACATTTCCAACTTAGTATTACATTTCCATCATATGAACCCTGGGCACATTCAAATCATAGCATCATCATAATGTATATGCTAGGTCAGAAAATTGTTATAAAAATAATGATTGGCAGCCTTTCTATTGGACACTAACCTAAATGTCTACATGTTCAAATATTTGCACGATTAAAAGACATTAGCAATTGCCAAGAAGATCTTTGTTGCTATTAACACAATTTTGAAGCAAGTAAATGCTAATTCAAAGTTATCTTCTGTCTTTAAGTCAACTTTTAAGCTAATAAGTGAATTACCCAAATCCCTTGAAATGTTAAGTTGAACTACATATAAAGCTTTTATTTTTACTTTTAAAGAGAACACAAGTTGTGATTTCACTTGATAAAGTCAGGTCATTATGTCAGTAAGAAAACCTTGCTGGTAATGGACAACCTGTTCTTTTGCTTAGCTGTGTGATGACTGGTGGGAGTCGGAGTGAGTTTTACATTGCCTGACACAACCATGATGGAGCGGGGTGAACTCATGTTCAGTATTAATAAGATCAAGTGGAAGTCAGTTTTCCATTTTGTTGGAAACTAGTAACAGCCTCTTCGCATCTATATCCTAGAATGGTAATATGCTTCACATAGTTGGTAGACAACAAGAGACAAAGCCACAGATCAGTTGACGGTACAAGTTTTTAAATAGCAACCCTGAACACGCGTAGTTTAGCCCAAGTCCCCTAGCCTTTCTGTTCTGTGTACTCAGGAAATCGTAGCCTGGATTTTCTGTCTCCAGCAGAAAGAGCCCGTCTCTGAACTCTGCCCTCCCTGCACTAACGCCTTCACAGTGCCCTATTAAGTTCGACATACAGTAGCATCTTGGCTTACTCTGCTCATTCTGCCAGCCTCAGGTGTGACTGTCATCTGGCTGAGGTGTTCACAAGGAGGACCTTGCACCGGGGCTCTGGCCCTGTGTAGCAGAGACAAAGCAGATGTTGCGCTCAATGAAAGGCCTTCTTTGATGAGTGAAAGAGGAGATCGGATGAATTAAGGTCGAAGTTTCCAGTGTCATCTCCCTGCTACACTATGCTTGGCCTACCGGCTCGAGCCAAATGGGAGGACCCATGAGTGTCTGATACCAGAGAGGTGCAGTGGTAAAATGAATGAGAACAGTGTAGACAGCCTCTAAGAAGCATTGCTGGTGTGACAGGGTGTGACTACGATGTGCTTGAAGCACAGGTTCTTTACACGCAGGCCTTTGAGTGCCCTCCTACTGCCACGAACATTCTAGAGGTTTCATTGCAGCTTAGAATGACTTGTCCCTCTAGTGTGGCCTTATTGCAATGAGTTAATAGAAGGGAGAAAAAATCCAAAACTGAAAACAGAAGTACTAATGCTTTGTGTGGAAATGCCACCAGGGAGACCACACAGCACAGAAATCTTCAAACAAGACAAAGCGCGAATGTGTTTGCCCTATAGCCCATCTGCTCACCATACAGGAGGGAGTGCACACAGCCTGGACAGTCCCCTGTTCCACAGGCAGTGTGCCCACAATAAAAGTATCTGTTAGACAAAGGATGACAGACACTTAAGGCTTAAGAGATGAAGGGGTGAATGTTTGGGTTAATTAAATTATGTTAACTGGCTTTAAGTCATATGCCCAGTTTGTTCTCTGATTTGGAGAAGTGTATCAGTCTAGGGCCTTTGCTAGGATAATAAAAATCCAAACTGGGAGAATCAAAACCATCCAAAATAGTTGTGATGGTAACTTTGCAAGCCAGACCTCTCTTTCCTCTCACCTCTATACAAAATCAACTCCCCTCATTCCAAAGGTCTATCATGGGTCCCTTGCTGGGACCTTTGCTTGGACCCTGTTGCTTTCAGCACTATGTATAACTTCAAGTAACTTGACCCTGTGATTCCTTGGAAAGAATATGCTCAAAGAAACAGGACTTGTTGCTCTTCACAAAACCTTCTCGTCTGGCCAGTTGCCTCAGTGAATCAAAACCAGTAGTCAGTTGTACAAGGTGAGGATGTTGAAAATTACTGAGCTACTATTTCCTTTACAACCTTAGAAGAAAACAGGACTTCCCAAGACTACCTGATTTAAAAAAGAAAAAAGAAAGATTTTTCTACCCACTAGAGTCACGTAGCAAGTAGGGCTTCTCTGTCACCTTGAGCCATGGCTGCTGTGGACTCTACCTGGCTCAATGGCAGGTACCAGAAAAGGTTGCTCTCTGAGATGCAGTGACCCAGAACTCCTAGCAGGGGCTGGGATTGTCTTCCATTGTGAGAGTGCCTAGATCAGTCTGCTGCATTCTGGGGCCATGCCAGACTCATTTCTGAACTTCTCCTGTTACTGCTGTGCCTGTTCTGACTCCTGATACACACCTTGAGAGTGATAAGCACACCATCCTTCACTGTGAGCATCCTCACAGCATGCTGCAGGCCCAACAGGAAGAGACAAGCACTTCTCAAATAGGAGATGAGGTTACACTCACAGATACAGTTGGCTTCTTTCTCCCGTCCCCTCTCACTTTTCTTTTTTTCTTTTTTTTCCCTCTCACTTTTCAAAAATAAATTTTTGAATTGTCTCACCAGAACACAGATTTAAGGTTAAAGTCTGAAGCCTCTAAGCCACCATGCTATTTTGCTGATAAGATAGAATCGGGGCCATTACATATAGTTAATTCACCCCATGGATTTCTCTCTGCAGTTCTGCTTCCTTATTGTCCTTCTGAAAAATCCCACAGCCTGTAGCTTCAACCACAAAACATTACAGCTTCCTCTAGCTGTGACGTCAAAAAGTCTATCTGAGCCTGGCCACCTAACAAGCTAACAGATGATACTTGCCAGGAAATTATTTGAAGACAGCAACTTTTGATCAAACTAAGCCTGCCACAGTCTGGCAGGTTTATAACAACTTCTAGATGTCACAGGGAACAACAGTTGGGGCAAAGAGGTTGCCTCCTGTGTGAAAAAAAAGGGACCCCTCTGGGGTCTGTTCTATCTTTTATCTCTCAGACTCTGGAATACTCCCTGAGTTCTCCATGGTGCATAAGCCCCAACTCCCACTCGTGGAATCTATCACCAGGGTTACCTCAGGTTAACACAGAGCCTAGAGGAATCCAAGTGGTGCTGACTGATGCTACAGAGCCTGAACAACCCTCACTTGGGATCCTTCTTTGTAAGAAGAAACTCCTCTCGAATTATCTATTTCCTTGGATTAAGAGGTCTTTCTGCTTTGTCTGGACCAAAGTACTGGGCACTTGCAGAGCAAGCAGGCAGATGAGAGGTGTTGCACCCTCTTCAGCTGTGCCTAACCCCAAGACGCGCCAGACAACATTCAACTGTAGCACTGCCCTGTCCACCTGTGCGCACCCAGGCACTTAACATGCTCCCCGTGTATCACTGTACTGGCAGGGCTTGAGTCCAACCAACCTCCTTTTAGACTGAAACTGCCCGGCATTCTGGGCAGCTGATAGGTGTGATTTCCTCTGTCCATGGTGCTACCAAGAAGGAAGGAAGGACTTGTAGCCTGGGTGTAAGCTCCCCACAGCAGAACTTCCTAGCAATGTTGCTGTTCAGGTTCCCTGTAGAGCTCCCACTGCTCCAGCCTCAGAGAAGGAAAGCCTGTGAATGACAGGCACGCTGCCCTGGGCCTCAGGACAATGATGACAGCGAGGAAAGAGGGCAACCCGGTGCCTCTCTGCTGTTCCAGGAACAAGCTCACTTTGGGTCCAAAGTAGTCCAGAACACCCTTGCTTTTTTTTGTTTTGCTCAGTTCAAATAGGAATAAAGAACTGGGCTAGCAATCTTAGTTTTTTCCTTTTTTGGCTCCTCCCTCCTTACCCAGGTTGCTAGCCTTATTCTTTCACCACCAACTCTTCATTGTGGTATAAGGGGGAAATCATGAACTGGCTTCCACTAATGACCTCTCAACATTGGAGTGACCTCGGAACACACAGCCTGCCCACAGCAGTGTTGGCATCAGTGTAAAGAACGGTAAACTCTCCACTATCTGAGGAAGCTGGAAGAGAGGAAGGGTGACTTCCTCTCGGTAGAATATTGTGCTAACTTGAATTCCTTTGAAATTAGTCCACCAGTGCTCTTCATCTACACCTCGGGGGCAACTTCAAACATCTCTGTTTACTGTGCAGCTTCACTTAGAAGCTCACACACATAAACAGAATGTTGGCTTTTCTTTTGGAGAAGTAATATACCTGTTCGACTAGAATCATTTCCCCAGTAGATGGAGGACCACTCGTGAACGAGTAAGTCGCATTTGCATGTATAAAGATGAGTAGTGGTGAATTCACAGCCTGTGGTCAAGGGCAGAAGTGGCTAGGCCAACGCAGATGGCAGCTGCTGTTCCCGGAAACAGGTCTTGTCAAACGGGGCCAGACTTCATGTTTAGGAAAAAAAAAAAAGGAAAAGAAAAGAAAAAACATCGCTCTACTGCCACTGGACATCCATACACTGCCCTGTAGCTCGGATGGAGTGGTTCAGTGGGAAATCTTTAAAGACTCTACATTCCCTTCCCAATTCCTTGTTCCCCACCGGCCTTGTCAGAGCTCTTCTAGGGAGATCGTCACAGCGTAAATCGCTTGTGTCTCTTTGGAACCTTAATGAGCTTTAGGGGAAAAGTAGGAGGGCGAGACACAAAAATCCAGGGCACAGTGGTTTGTGCAGTGTGGGTCTGCTCCTTAATCGCACTTCCCAGAATACTGTGGGTGATCAACAGAACCCTTCTTCAAAGAGCTGAGTGACAAATAACGGAAAACATTGTAATTGCCTGTTATTAAATTTAATACCCCAAACAGATGGTGTTCACTCCCTTGCCCCTGTTCCTGCACCCAGTGCTTGGCTCACCTGACTGGAAACTTACTTTAGAGCCCTCTCTTCAAACCCAGTTGCTGAACTTGTGTGGTACATCCATCCATAAAGACTTTTCTGGTTTCTCCTACTTGGCCCTTTAGAATAATTGAAAATCTCCCCCACTTTATTTGACGAATGGCTATCATCAAATTATAGACAAGGGAAGATTAGAGTAAATAAAAGTGGGGTCCCTGTACCTGCTGTGCAGAGGGCAGTTTCTTTTGATTGCTTAGTTAGGCGCATCTGAAAGGCTGCTATGTATGACTGCCTCTAACTCACCATCTAGTACATTTCGGTCAGAAAGGGCAGAATCTAAGACATACAGCTTCAGCTGTGAAAAATCCCCTACTCTTGTGAGAGGAGAGGAATTTTCCTAACCATAGGAATAAGGGTGCTTTTAAGAAACCACTAAAAACCACTGTTTAAAATGTCTTAGCTCCTCCGTGGAGGGAACTATTTGATGCTGAAATAAGACCACAATATTTTGACTTTGAAAATATTTTATTTGAATAGTAAATATTTATACAGTTGAAACAGTTCTATCGAAGCTTTCTATAAATAGCTAACAATTAAGAAAATAATGTATGTAGAAAAGAGATTGCATTTAAAAGTAAGAGCTGTCGGTTGTACAAGGGCCTTGGGGCCCCTCAAGCAGAATAAAATGGTACGTTGTCTGTAATTCCCTCGATAGATAGAAAAGTTAAAACTTTCAGCAGACCCCTCTAGAAAAAAGGTTCTTTCCTAAAATGCACAGTGAAATGTCAAAAGTGGCAGGGGGAAAGCTCACAAAAAAAAAAAAAAATGAAGAGAAGAATCTGCAATCAAATAATATCATAATCTTCATAATTAATATAAATAAATAAAGAATAAATAACAATTGCCCATAAATCAACATATACATGTAAAGGGAACTCAATAGTCCTACCTCAACAAAGATGATCAAACCAAAAGTCTTCCGTGAAATACTGAGGCAGTTACTACAGCATCTCGTTAAAACACCTCCCGCCGCCCCAAAAAAAACAATCCCCAACAGACAACAGGTCAAGGCATTTGTGGCTATACTAAAGAAAACTCTTTTTTAAGCAATTTGATTTGTTCACATACAAAAAGGTAAAGCCAGACTCCAGCAGTTCACAAGCCATAATAAAGCTAATCGTGTGGGGAGTTCAATTTACAGCCTGTGAAATATAAAGGCATTTATTCCTCAAGATTCACCCAAAACAACCCGTACGCTACAGACATTGAGAGCAGAGATTGGTAGGCAGAGCAAACCGCATTTTCTAGACCATGAACACAGCGAATACTAGCAAGAAAAACAGCTTTGCCCCTCAAAGGGAGGCGTCCAACCACGAAACAAACGTATACAACATTTTTTTTCCTCCCCTGTACAGAAAGAGACGGACTCCTGTTGCGCCATGGGGGCTGGGGGGGGGCACAACGCAAAAGGGGTGGGGTCCAAAGGAGTCACAGCAAGAAGACCAGGGTTACCGTCACGCCACACCGAGAGAAGCGAAGACACTTTCACCCCGGAATGGGGGTAGGGACCCCCCAGATCAGGCATGGGGTGCGCGCTCTCTTTGTGGGTCTCCAAGTGAAGGCACAGTTCTGGGGGCCCCGGACCGAGGGCGCACTTTAGCAGGCCGGACGCACGGGCACCTGAAGGAGAATCACCTGTCTATTCTCAGACGGGTGGCACTTGTTGATATGCCGCGTCAGGCCCGGGGAGCTGTAGAAGGTGGCCGGGCAGTACTTGCAGGGGAACACCTGGGCAGCGTGCAGCAGGCGCAGGTGGCGCTCCTGGCCGCCCTTGCTGGGGAAGGTCTCCCCGCACACTGGGCACAGGTGGCACTCGGCGGCCGAACTCAGACCCAGCACGCCTGCCCCCTCGCCGTCGCCCGAGGCCTCCTGGGGCGCCTTTTCATCGGGCCCCGAGTAGAAAGCCAGGATGTCCTCGGCGGGGGGCGGCGGCGGCGGCGCGCCTTTGGCCTGTAGCGCCTGGTGATGTGCCAGCAGGTGCTTGCGCAGATAGGCCTGACGACGGAACTTCTTGGCGCAGTGGTGGCACTCGTAGAGCCCGTCCTCTGAGCCTGACTCGGATACGCCGCCGGGGCTCGGCGTGTCCCGATCGCTGCTGCCGCCGCCGCCACCCGCAGCCTCGCGCGCCTCCGCCCTAGTGGTGGCTTCTGGCTCCGGCGCGCGAGCCGCCGCGGGCGCCGGCCGCGGTTTGTGCCAGCGGCGGTGCGAGGCCAGGTTGGCCGGGCAGCTGAAGACCTTGGCGCACTCGGGGCAGCGGTACTCCACGCGCACGATGCGCGAGCACTTGTGCTGCGCCAGCGCGAACGGGTCGGCGTACTCCTCCTTGCACAGCTGGCAGATGAACTCGCCCAGGGGTCGAGTCGCGCCCCCCGCGCGACCCCGCGGCGCCTCCACCGGGCCCTCCTTGATCTTAAGCCCCAACACCGGCGACGTGGTCACCTCGTCCTCGAAGTGCAGCTTACGGATGGCCTTCGGCTTTTTGGCGCTCGGGGCCTTGGCTGCCTTGGCGGGCGGCTCTGCAGCGACAGCGGCGGGAGGCGCGGGTCGTTTGCCCGGGGGCCGCAGGGCCGCGGCGGGGGACAGTGGAGGACCCGGCCCAGGACCGCGGGCCGCCTCGGCGCCGGCGGAGAACGCAGTGCCCATCTTGAGCTCGGCGGGCGCGAAGAGCAGCGCGTCTCCGCCGCAGGTGCCGCCGCCGCCGCCGCCGCCGCCAGCGCCGTTGGCGCCGCCGCCTCCCCCTGCGAGCAGCGCGGCGGGCGTGGGGAAGGACTCGGCGGACACCGGCGAGCCCAGGTTGAAGCTGCGCTCGAAGTACTTGTGCTTCTCGTGCTCGCGGCTCACCGGCCGCGTGGGACTGTAGAGAGGCGCGGGGTGCGCAGCCTCCGGGTTGCCGAAGTGCGCGGCCCGCGGGCCAGGCGGGGGTGGCGGCGGGCCTGGCGCGCAGGCGAGCGCGGCGGCGAGCGCAGCATGGGCGCGCTCCGCGAGTGCTGGAGGTGGCGGCAGCGGTCCGGGGCTAGGCACCGGGGGCTCGGCGCGGGCGCCCCCGCAGCCGGGTGACAGCAGCAGCGCGCGGTCACTGTCCTCGCCGCCGCGGACCCGGTAGGACACGGGCGTGGACTTCTTGCTGCGCTTCACCAGGAACCCGCGGGGCATGTTGGCGCGGTGCAAAGGGCGACGCACTGGCTGGGTCCCACCTCCGTGCTCGGCCCCGGCGGCCCTCAGTGCCCCCAGCCCATCGCCTGCACGCGGCGGCTTTGGGACTCGCGCGGTGCCCGCGGCTGCTGGCCCGGCTCTGCGCTCCGCACGCGCGTCCCTGTCCCCGGGCCCGGGCGCCGCTCCCTTTTAACGGGGGGAGGGGGCCATTGTTCTCGCCTCCCGCTTCCCCCGGAGCCAATCAGCGCGTCCGCAGCTCCTCCGCCGACGAGGGCGGGAGGGCGACAGAGCGGCAAAAAAGGGGCCGGGACTCGAGGGTCGCCCGGTAGGTGCGGCAGATGTACCTGAGGGCGCGGGGCCCCAGCGCGCGCCCCTCGGCCGCCCCGCCCCGCCGCGCCCGGCGCCGCCGCCCCGCCTGGCCCAGGCACACGCCCGGCCCCGCCTCCCTTCACGGTCTGCTGCTCCTCTATGGGGAGGCGCACGTGCCTGGGCTTTGTGTGTCTCCTCCGGGGGGCGCGGAGCCGCCAAATGGGCCCGTCCATCAGCACGACAATGTGCGCCCCCCTCCCGCGCGGGGATTACCCGCGGGTCGCGAGCTAAATAGCAACAAAGGAGAAGAATGGCCCCAAATATGTCAGGAGGGTTCAATCCGCGAGCCGGAGCCCAGGGGGAAATTGGGCGCGCTGATGGGGTGGGGGCAGGGGCGACCCGAGGGCCGCGGCTGCGGCGGGAGAAGGGCGCGGGAGCCCGGCGCGCTGTATGGAAAATCATCGGCAACGGGAATGCGCTACTGAAGTCGGGACAGCCAGTGGCCGGCCGGTGCCCTGGGGTTCGGAGAGTAAACACAGAGCCTGCGGGCTTCGGCGGAGCGCAGCGTCTGGGCTCACAGGCTCAGCCTGCCGGCGAGCCTCAAAAAGCTTCTCTCGAGTTGGAGAAACTGTTGGCATAGCACGTTTTCGATCATCCCCGGATGCGGGGCTGCAGCCCTGGCCTGCTGGCTGGCTTCCAAAAGGAACTCGAATGTCCGAAGTTCCTTTCCTTTCCCTAATATCCCTGAAGCCGGAGGCTTGGCATCCTTGCCTGGGTCGGACCCAGGCTTCAGGAGCCTCCTCGCTGCCCAGGGAATAGGCAACGGGCAATGCCTGTGGAGTTGACCCAAGCGGGCCACGCACGGTGAAGTTGGTTTCCACCCTCTGCGCAGCCTCATGCATTTTCATTCTGAGCGGGCATTTTGTCTGTGGGTTGACATCAGATGCTAAATCAAGGGCTCCAATCAAGGCGCTGTGAAATAAAGCAACGGCCTGTCTGGTCGCCACCCCCCCCCCAGCCGTGCCCCCTTCACCTTTGTGAAGGAAATTAACCTCCCGCTATTGAGCGCGGGTCGCGGCCAATCTGGACGCAAAAGAGACGCGTGCTGCCGGGGGTTGGGGGAGGTGGGGGTGGCCAATCTGTCCTCAGAGGGAGCCTGCAGCCTGAGAGGACCAGCCGCTTCCCCACCCCCGCACCCCGCCCGTGCCACTGGGAAGAGACAACAACGAAGGACACCCCTGGTACACACACACACACCACTCGACGCCGGATTTGGACCCAGACCCGACAACTTGTCTAGGGATCTCTTCCCTGCCCAGGACTGAGGAAACACAAAAGATTGCTTTTCTCAGGGAAAGGAATAGATCCCTATGAAGTCCGTCACCAGGGAACAAATAGCCAAGACTCATCAAATGTCATAGCTGTGGAGAATGTCACTTTACTCGGAGAGAAACATTTTTTTCCCTTGAAGTGAGCCTAGATTTTTGCTGAGTTTGACTTACGATTAAATTCCACTGAAGGCATTTAATTGTTTTGGGGTTTCCCTCTGAAAATACCCTGGCTTGGAAACTAAATACAGTTGTTTTTTTTTTTTTCAACAGAATCCACTTGAGTAATAAATTGTAATGGGTACAGTTGTTAAGGTGAGTTAACTCAGAGGAAAGAAATCTTATGATTTTATGTCTGTGATTTTTTTAAAAACCACCAACTGAAGAGAGAAAAATATATAAACTGCTGTGATGGGTGCTAGGTCTTTAAGAAGTTAGAAATCCTAAAATGAATTACAATCCATGAATGTTTCGATCTGAAAAATAACGTATTTCTTTGCTCTTTTGAGTGCTGATTAACACTGCTGATGAAGTTAGAAGAGAGAAGGAGAGAGAGGGAGATTCCAAGACAGCTTTGGCCAATTTTATTTTCTAATTACGAAACCCACCTTGGTTGTAGAATAATGGGGCGGGGCTCGATGGGCTACCCCTATCAGGATATTTAGTCTTGGGTATGTAACACACTTTTTAATTCAAAAGGCTACCGGAAGAGTTCGTCGCCTAGTGAGTTCTTATACACAAACAAACAAACAAACAAACAAACAAACAAAAAAACACCCATTAATAACTGTAAAGAAGGTGTGTGTTTGTTAGATGGATGGGGGTGCCTATGACCAACAATTGAAAAAAAACAAAAAATTAAATTAAATTTAAAAAACCTTGTTCGAGGTAATTCAAACAGGGCTTTTGATTTAGCCAGAGAAATCTATGCAGATATTCAATGAATATTTTTCACGCCGGTACAGTTAAAATAAATGGAAACTTGGAAAGTCCTGGAACACTTAGTCTGCGCACTTGGACACGTGCTCACACCAGCCGCCCTTCAGTTGGTGCAGTCCAGCACCGGTGGTGATTGGTCTGTGGGATTTCCCCGAGCTTGTCTGCCTGCAGGGACCCGAACACCTACCTATTCCTGAGAAATGTCTTCCCCTGGGAAGAGCAAAGTTAGCCCGCGGCCTGCATCTCCACACTGCAATTCAGAATACTGGACGCCAGAGTAGCGGTGGAGAAACATTGAGCTTTACTTTGCCTTCTTTAAGGAGGCCTTAATAGGGATCGGTGGGAGGCTGAGCACCCAAATATCCCAAGTGGACTCCAAGGTGAGGACTCCTCTCCTTTCATGGATGGAGGACATCAGGCTCCCAGCCCCCCCGCCCCGCCCCCCCCCCCAGGCCTCTCCAATTCTTGTCCTTTCTGGAAGGTGGGTACCAGTTTCTAAGGCTGCAGAGCTGGAGGCCGGCTGGGCTCGCTCCCATCATCTATTCCTGTGGATGCAGCTGCCGTCTGGACAAGCATCGGGACAAGTGCTGTGACCACCAGCACTGCTCCGAAAGAAAGCTGAGACCGCTGAGAGTTTCTAGAACTTGGGAGTCTGGGTACTGAGTACAGACTTGGGGAATTTAGCCGTGGCTTTACAGCTGTGTTAACAGCTTTGACCACTCAGAAGGAGGAGACCCACAGGTCAGGGGTCTCAGCCCTCCGCCGTACAGGGAGAGTTTCTGGGGACACCAGGGTTGTGTGTGTCGGGGTGAGGGTCCCCAGTATTCTCTGTGGTTCTGCTGCAGCCTTTTCTCTTGACTTAACAGAAGCTCCCAACCATGGCCCCCGGTTCCCACAGGACACGACTTGAAGGCACTGCGTCCCATGTCCACTGCCAGGTCCTGGAAGAGCCGGAGTGCAGAAGCTTTGTGTTTGCAGGAATGAAGGGTTGTCTTGTCAGTCCCAGGAGCACGCGAGAGACACGCGCAGGCGGGATGCCGCCGCCCCTCCCGGCCCAGTCCGGCCTCTGGGCACCTTCCGGGCCTCCCCGCCCCGTAG
>NW_021604587.1:2791551-2825645 GCF_004785775.1 Grammomys surdaster
TCTCTCTCTCTCTCTCT
Source organism: Grammomys surdaster (assembly GCF_004785775.1). Taxonomy (NCBI): domain Eukaryota; kingdom Metazoa; phylum Chordata; class Mammalia; order Rodentia; family Muridae; genus Grammomys; species Grammomys surdaster. The sequence goes on from NW_021604587.1 coordinate 2,791,569, forward strand.
CTCTCTCTCTCTCTCTCTCTCTCTCTCAAGTTCCTGTGATATTTGAGTGTGATTAAAACCAAAAGGAGCCATCTGTGGCAAGGCGGAGGCTACATTTCTTATTTAAGAACTGACATCTGTGAGAAGAACATTAGAGGCATCCGTGAAACAGTGTTTGGAAATTTAACTTTGGCGTTTTTCTTGACAATATTCTTTGGTTACAAACAATAGAATTCCCAAATCAGTTGGCGACCCTGAGATGTTCCAGTGTTGGTCTCTTTGAATCTTTATTGTGGACTTTATCATCCAGAGTCCTTCCTGACCCAGTTTCAAGCCATTGTGACCAATGGCTGTGGGGGCTTCATTTCTTAGGAAACTTATTCTTAATGGCTGCACATACATGCCAATGGTCCTAGACTCGGGAACTCGCTTTCTAAGGGTGAGACAAGGATTAAAATGTCACCAGACACCCTCGGTAGGCCACAATATGCTGTAGATAGCCTCACACCTGTTGTGATGCCCATGGCTACCTTTTTAAAGGCAGCAAAGAAAACACTGCAGTTAACAGATTTATGCGGGACTTGCTGTTAAGGTTAATGTAGTCCTCTGGGGTCACTTTTGTATAACTAGAGGCTTTATCATGGTAATAGTTGGTCACAAAAGTCATAACTGTTAAACCAGCTCACTGACTTTGTTCAGTAACCTCTAGCCCAGAATCCCAGGGCCTGGCACCCAAATGCTCTGCATCTGCTGATGAGTTTGACCCGGGACATCTCAGGGACGGGACAAGGGAAGAGTGTGTGGTGCCTGAGCTGACACCCCTGAAATATGTGCTGGGTGTGAGTTCTGAAGCATGGGCCAGCAGCGATTGTTTCCCCGTTCAAGAGCTAGTCTGTACCAGATGGGCCGCCGCTGCCCTCCCCTCACTGTCCCACATTTGTGTAAAACCTATGTGTGAAGGAATGAATGGCATTTATTACTTGCTTTTGTCTGGCTGCAGGAAAATAGGAGTTCAGCGTTCCGGAACAATTTTGTTGTGAGAAATGTCAAACAACTTGGTGGCTCCAAGTGCCCAGGCGGCTTGTGGCGGAGCTGGTGCTCATAGACTTCTGGCTTGCCCCCTCCCACTTTGCCTTGCAGAAGCTGGGAAAGTCTTGCCACTGAGCCTCTGTGTGGGTGGATGGGGGGAGGTAGGGTGATAAAACCCATACTTGTGTTCGTAAAATACAATTTAAAGCCCTACTGTGGGTCAGTTGTGCCACGATGCTTCTGTTTGTTCCTGAATCCAGGGCAGTTAAAACTGGCTGTATTTAGAAGAGAAAAGAAGGCTGCTTCCTTCCTTCCTTCCTTTCTTTTTTTTTTCCTCTTTCTTCTTCGAGATGGTTTCACTTTGCAGCCCTGGATGGCCTCAGACTCACCATCTAGCTCACTGCCTTTGAATTCATAGTAATACTCCTATCTCAGCCTCTGGTAGTGCTGCGGGACAAGGAAAGAAATCTGATCCACATTGGGTATTTGAGGAACCAGTGCTTCCCCACCTCACTCCTCTGGAGATCAGTGTCAAATAAAATGAAGTAGAATAATTTCCCTCTGCATTTCAGAATTTGAAATCTATGTGTGAATTTCCTGGTCTTACTTTTTTTTTTCTCTTTATGTTTATGGTCAGCAAAATAAATAATAATAAAAAACAAAAACAGTAAGGCTCTGAAAGTAGCCTCCTTGATTTCAAAAGGTCAGGTAGGTTCCACTCAGTCCTCCTGACGGGGGATTACAGATTTAATTTCTCCTTGTCTGTTTACCAATTTCCCATTCTGGGCACATAATTCTTTTTTAATATATCACCCACTATTAATTGTCATACATAGCAAGGGCTAATGGAACTAGCAGCAGAATATTCCAGGAAATCAAACAGAATCACATTCAAGGTAAAAATAAATTTTGCTTAGTAGGAGTTCATTTTATTACTACAATGCATTATTCTGCTCAGAACATGCCTGCGTTTGGATAGTTCCCTGGCTTAGCAGTGCCACACAGCTGAGCGCCACCTACTGGAATACAGAGAAAACACTGGAGGAAGAAAAAGTGTAAGAGTGTGTGGGTGGGGAGGGTGTTGGGGGGTTCTGTCTGAAGAGCACTTGGCACTGACAGAGAGTGGAAGTGATGCCAGGGGGGGTGCTGGCTACAGCTAAACGATGCCTGGCCATGCGTACATGGGCAGGTGGTACTGGTTGTAATGAAGGTAATCTAAGATGCTCTTCTCCAGCAGGCTTTTGTAGATGGAGTCCTCAAAAACCCTTTGGAGGTATTTCTGGGGCTTCTCATTCAGGTTTATTTCCTCTTCCTCTAACTGGTAGGCTATCTGCTCCATGGTAGGCTTGTCTTCCTCCTGTGAATGCAGTGAAGAGGCCAGAGTCAGAACTTCCTGGTACTCAGAGCCACCAGCACAGGGCAGGTTCAACTCCCCAAGAATAGGAGCTTTGTTTAGCTTTGTAGAAATTCTTTATAAAGGGGACAAAACACAGATACTGCACAGTTATTCTTATCATTTTCAGGGGATAAGTACACTCATACTGTTGCACCTCCCTCATCCTGGACATCATCCATCTGTCTTCAGAGTTTGCCTCCCAGATCACAGAAACTGTCTCAGTCAACAGGGACACACAGTCCTGTCCCCCATTCACCCCCATTCCCTGGCTCCTTCCTGGGGCACCTCAAGCAACTGCAGCCACACACTGTTTATGTTTTCCTGTAAGGATTCTACTGATCCCTCAAACCAAAGTCACAGTGTATTTACACCGAATTCCAAATAGGAAAAAAAGTAGAAGTTATTTGTGAAGTTCTACTGGACCATCACAGATGGAAGGCTCACTCTACATGGAGGCACATTATCATCTGGCTATTTAAGCAAGAAAGGACCAGGTTGGGGAGATTATAAACACGGAGTTTAGAACAGTTGGGGCATGGAACAGAAACTGACATTGAAAGCTGAACAGTGGGTTGGGGAAAGGCAACCGACGCTTGGACCTAAGGGTCAGAGCTGAAAGCACTAAGGTGTCAGAACAGCCTGTGGATATAATCTGCTGTCTACATGAAGCGGGTCTTTCTTTGGTTGTTCTAGAGGGTTCTATTCAACCATCATGGAACACTAAACTAATAGTATGTGGGGCTTGTTACTACACAAGGCTTATTCTACAGTGGGGAGGGCAGCCTAAGATCAGCGTAGCACCTGTAGCCTCTCCCCTCACACTGTGCTTATCTGACACAGGCTCATCTCAAAGTGTCCCATGTCATGTATGACCTATTGTGTCTGGCTTCTTTCACTTAGCCTTTTCTAGTATTGGCCTTTTCTAGTCTTCTGAAAGTTCCCTAATTTTTAAATCACGCCAAGTGTATATTCACAGGAGACCATGTAATGTTATGATGCACACATGTGTTGTCAGAAGAGAGGCCCAGCACGCACATCCAACGCCATTTATATGCACTGCCTCTGTGCTAAGAACATTTAAAGCCCACCCTCATGACAAACTTGAAACAACTGGACCTTATTATTAGTGTCGGTTACCAGGCTGTATGATAGGTGACTGTCAAAACAACATGGCTGTTTTCTCCATCTGCCCTGCCTGGCCAGCTGTCTGCAGGATTCTTTTTTTTACATGTTTGCCTTTACTGTGAGTTTGGGCAGAGCTTGGCTTTTTTCACTTAGCGCCAGGTTAATCCACATTGCTGTATAGAACAACTCTTTTTTAGGGCTGAGTAGTATTCCAACATGTAATATACATTCCAATATATACATACCACATTCTCTTTACCCATTAACCCATGGGTGAGCAACTTTGTTGTTCTTATATCTTGGCTGTTGATGTTGCAGTGAACATGAGACCACAGACATACCTTCCTTACACCAATTTCTATATGAACTCCTCTTGAGATACCCTCAGATGTAGAACTGCTGATCCCATGGTGACTCCATCTGTGACCTCTATGTTGTTTTCCAGGATTGCCCTCACTTATGTTCCCACAGCAGTGAGTCTTACCTCTCAGCTTTTTTTTTTTTTTTTTGGTTTTTTTTTTTTTGGTTTTTTTTTGTTTTGTTTTGTTTTGGTTTTTTTGGTTTTTGGTTTTTGGTTTTTGGTTTTTGGTTTTTGGAGACAGGGTTTCTCTGTGTAGTCTTGGCTGTCCTGGAACTCATTCTGTAGATCAGGCTGGCCTCGAACTCAGAAATCCGCCTGCCTCTGCCTCCCAAGTGCTGTGGTTAAAGGCGTGCGCCACCACTGCCCAGCTTTCTGGCGGTAGCTTGCTGGGTTGTTAATTTGAATCCTTGGTGGTGTTAACCATTTTTTTTTTCATGTTTATATGCTGACCATTTCATTTGTAGGTCTCCTTTTGACAAATGTCTCTTCAGGCCATTTTTCTATTTAAAAAGTTTAGCCGCCTGTTTTGTTAATCGATTGATTGACTTCCTTATAGACTTTAGATATTAGCCCCTGTCCAACGTATGCTTGCAAATCCCTTCTCACTCTGCCTGTGGGTTGTGTGAGCTCTGAGATTTCTTTGCTGTGGGGAAGCTTTTCAGTTCGACTGGAGGCCCACTTCTCTATTTCTGCTTTCTCTTGCTTGTGCTTGGGGGCATATCTAGAAAATCCCTGCCTAGATTTCAAGGAGTCTTCCTCCTGTTTTCTTCTAGGAGTTTCATGGTGTCTATTTTTTAAGTGTTCTGATAAGCCTCCATTTTTGCTCTTTGGTATGTGAATGTCTGATTTTCACACAGTCCTTATAGAAGAGTCTGTCCTGTCCTCACTATATGATACCTTTGCTTTTTTAAAAAAATCAATTGACTAGGGAACCGGAGAGATGGCTCAGGGGTGAAGACCAGTGGCTACTTTTCCAGAGGACCAGAGTTTGATTCCCAGTGCTCAGGTGGTGGCTGGCATGTCTTAACTCCAGTTGGGGGGTTGGGGGGGGGGATATGATGCCCTTTTCTGGCTACTCTAGGAACTAGGCATGCAAGTGTGACCTGATGATGTACACACAAGGCAAAATACTTGTGGAAAATAAAAATTTAAAAACTAACAAAACACCTACAAATCAATTTACTAAATACACTGAGTTCCTGTAAAAAGTAATCAAAGGAAAGATAAAATTTTTCAAAAGGAATTCTCCCAGCAGATTAAAATCTCTTGGCTGTAAAAGCACGGGTACATTTCTGGGCTCTCAGTTTCCTATCCTGTTGGTCAGTATATTTGTTTTTTATTCTAGCATCGTGCTGTGTTGGCTACTGTAGCATTGATGTGTATTTCAAAATTAGGTGGCATGGAGTTTCCACCTTAATTTCTTTTGTTTTGGCTATTCTGATCTTCTGTGATTCCATATAAATCCGAGAGATTTTTTTTTTCTCAAACAGCCATTGGAATTTTCCCAAGGTCAACACTGGATCTTTGGGGAATGTTGAGAGAGTAACAATTTTAATTCTCCTAAGGCAGGGTAATGTCCTATCTACCTCTGTCATCCCCAACTTCCTTATTTCACTTTGGCTTAAGTCTTAAGTGTGGAAAGTGCCGTAAGGAGTCACCAAGGAGCCTCAGAGGAAACTGCCTATTGGGACTCCTACGCCTGCTTGTGGGGGAGGGGTGGCCTTTCCTGGAGACACTTGCTGGCCAGGTCTGGGGACACCAGAGTGTAGAGGCAGTATGGGTGTCACAATCTTCTCTTGAGGAATATCATCTCTTTAAGGTGGCGGCTGTACAAGGAGTTAAAGATATGGAGGTGTGCTGAGCAGACCAGGGTAGATGATTCACAACAGCCTGGTGGCTTCCACAGAACCATCCATGGTACACACACACACACACACACACACACACACACACACACACACCATAGTTATCTCCATTCAGTGTCTGCTTTTCTGAAACACACATAGCCACTGGACTTACTTCCCCGACCAGTTGTGGATGGTTCTGGAGGAAACCCACACACTGGAGTCATGTTCAGCTGTCAAAACAAAGCCCAGGATGAGGTAGGTATAGGAAGCCCCCAGAGGCAAGGAGTCTATGCAGTGGACAAGCGAATGGCCTTCCCCTAGAGGAGGAAAACCAACCAGTAAGGTTTCCATTACAAGCAAAAGCGTTGGCTGGACTTGAAGGCAGGATGTGGCAGGCAGCCTCTGGGGGAGCTGCTGACAGGAAGGGACTAGAAGGTGGCTGGAGGCCTAGAGAGACCCCAGGAGCAGGAGACAGATCTGCCAGTCCTGAGGGTAGCTGCTCTGATCAGTGTATTCTTGGCAGGGTTATTTTGTTTTTGTTGCTGAGGGGGTGGGGGCTTTGGGCGGGTTATGTGGTTAATCACCAATGTTTCATGCTTTTTAAAAATGTCTACAAATCCTTTACGTCATTGGTTACATTTATTCTGAAAAAAAAATGCTATTGTAAACAAGATTGTTTGCTTAATTTCTTTTTCAATGAGATCATTGCTAGTGCTTTGCTTTTCTGTCCAGCTACTGATTGTTAATCAGGTGGCTTTTCCTCCATCTTTTCTCCATCCTCCCCCTTCCTTCTCTCTCTCTCTCTCTCTCTCTCTCTCTCTCTCTCTCTCTCTCTCTCTCTCTCTCTCTCTCATGCACATGTGAATGACTGCATGCATACATTCCTCTGTGTGTGTGTGTGTGTGTGTGTGTGTGTGTGTATTCCTGGGAAATGAAACCCAGGTGCATACCATAGAGCACCTGGTTTTCATGTATCCGTTCTAACAGGATGGGCTCTCAGCTTCCTGCTCCACACACCTGTTGCACCCCTGCCATTCTGAGTTCCTTCTGGTCATGGCATTTTCTCACAGCAGTAGGAGGATAGCTAAAACAGAAGTCCCTTACTCTGTTTTCTTGCCTAACTAATCTGGCTGCAGCCCTTTGTACTATTATTGGATGGAATCAACAAGAACAGTGCTCTTTTTCTGTCTCTGATCTCTGAGTGTGGTGTTAACTGTGAGCTCATATTGTGGGGGTAGAAGGCTATATCTCTGCTGAGACAATCACATGGCTTTCGTCCTGAAATATGATTTGGGGGCTCATTTACATTCACGGCTGAATACTATTACATTCACATTTGTAATAAGAGGCCACATTTGTTTACACATTGACATGCTGGTGAGCATGTGGGTTGTTTCCTCTGTTTAGCTGTTCAGGGTGTTTTGAATATTTGTGTACAGGTATTCATTTGAATAGCATTCAAGTCTTAAAAAAAAAAAACAGATACCTAAATGTATAGTTGCTGGGTCAGAGGATGATTCTCTGTAACATTTTTAGTAGTCTATTTTTCATAGCAACTGCTTAATTTTACAAGCTCATTAGCAGGTGTGTAAGGATGCCATTTCACCCGCATCTACTGTCTTTAAAAAGATTTATTTCTTTTTAAGAGTGTAAGTGTTTCAACTACATGTATCATCTATGCACCATGTGTGAGCCTTGTGCAGGGAGAGTCCAGGAGAGGGCGCCAGACCCCTGGACCTAGAGTTACTGACAACTCGGAGCTGGCATGTTGGTGCTGGGAATCCAACCAAGATTTCTGGGAAGAACAGGTGGTGCTCTTAACTGACGAGTGATCTATCTATCTATCTATCTATCTATCCATCCATCCATCTATCCATCCATCTATCATCTATCTATCTGTCTATCAACTATATTTATCTATCATCTATGTATCTATCATCTGTATTTAGTACCTGTTTATATCTATGTACTGTCTATCATCTATTTATATCTCTCTGTATGGATGTGAAATGGTATGCTGTTGTACTTTGACTTTGTTGCTCTAATGATTAATATTATTGAGCATCTATAAATAAACACATATGTGACCTCCACCTGTTTGTTCGCTTGTTTCTTCGTTTACTCCTGGAACTCACTGTGTAACTGAAACTGGTCTTAGTCTTCCTGCCTCTGCCTCTCAAATGCTGGGCTTCCAGGTGTGAGCTCTAGTGTCTGGCTACATCCAGACGTTCAGTTCTATTCTGTTAGTATGGTTAACATGGCATATGAAGTACCACACTGATTGGTTACTGTTGTTCTGAAGTAAGGGTATCAGATAGTGTGACGGCTTCAGCTCTGCTCTGCTGTCCCTGGAAGACAGTTTTGGCTAGTTGAAGTCTCTTCCATTTCTTTTTTTTTTAATTTATCTATTTAAATTTTATGTACATTGGTGTTTTGGCTGCTTGTACATCTGGATAAGGATATTGGATCCCCTGGTACAGAAGTTACAGACAGTTGTGAGCTGCCATGTGGGTGCTGGGAGTTGAACCTGGGTCCTCTGGAAGAGCAGCCAGTGCTCTTAACTGCTGAGCCATCTCTCCAGCCCAATCTCTTTCATTTCTATGTAAAATTTCTATGTCTATAAAAAAATGCCTTTGGGTTTTTGACAGGATTTCACAAAATCTGTGAACTGTTTTAGGTGCTGCTGCCATCTTAACAAAATAGTCTCTAAGCCTATGAATCTATCTATCTATCTATCTATCTATCTATCTATCTATCTATCTATCTGCCTACCTATGCCTTTGAATCTTCTAGAACATCGTATAGCTTTCAGTGTCCACTTGTCCAGTCTTGTGCTACTTTAATTAAATTGACTCACAGATATTTAATTCTTTTTGATGTTACCACTCGAGAGATTTTCCTAACTTCATTTTCACTTGAGTACTGTGGACTGCTGGCCGCTGTGTGGCCGGCTCGTGCCAGGCGCATGCATTCATTTTTATTGTTTTCTGGATTTGTTAGAATTGGGTCATCTGAGAAAAGCTGTAGTTTTACTTATTCCTTTCCAAGGTAGGTGCCTCTTATTTCTTTTTTTCCTTGTTTCATTGCTCTGGCTACAGAAAGTTTATCTTCCAGGGGAATGTTGAACATACGTGGTGGAGGGAGACATCTCTGTATTACTGCAGATCTCAGGAGTAAAACTCCAGCTGTAGATCATCTACTACACAATCTGACGCTCGCTGTGGCCTTTTCAGAATCTATCAAATAGAAGACGTCTCCTCCTACCGCTAGGATCTTTTGTATATGCGTGTGCACGTGCGCATGTGAATGTGATGCCTGTAGAGGCCAGCTGAAGGCACTCTGGGCTGGAGTGGAGCTGTGAGCAGCCTGATATGGGTGCTGGAATATGAACTTGGGTCCCCTCTTAGCCACAGAGCCATCACTACAGACCCTACTGCTACTCTTTAAACTATGACATTTCTTGTCTTTTTATTTTTCATTCTTAGTTTCATTTTCTTTTTTCTTTTTTTGTTCTATTTTTGGAAACGATGTCTCATATATCATGATGTAGAGGGTATCTTAACACTTGCTATCTAGCTATGAGTGCCCTTGATCTGGTGACCCCTCAGCCCCTACCTCCCAAGTACTGAATTACAGGTGTTCAATACCACACCTGGCCTTCGTGGGTTTTGGGGTTTTTTTTTTTTTGGTTGATTTTTGGGGTGTTTTTTTTCCACGTGAGATAGTGTTGTTCTCTTCCCTAACTCTCTCTAGAATAAGTGTCACATCGGCCTCTTTTTCTGTGTGCTGGCCAACTCACATTCCCGGGGGTAAATCCCACGTGGTAATGATGTATAATCCTTTTAACATGCTGTTGGATTTGGTTTGCTAATCTTCAGTTGAAGGTTTTTACATCTAAATCCATAAGGGATATTGGCCTATGGTTGTTTTTTCTTAAAATTGATTTTGGTGCTGCCTTTGCCTGGCTGTGGTATCAAAGGAACGGTTGCCTCTGCTATTTGTTTTTGAAGAGTTCAGGGGAGACTGAAGTTAATTCTTTAAATGTTTGGTATAAGTCACTGAGAAAGTCTAAGTTTAACCTTTGTTGAGAAGTGTGTCTGCTTTCATGTGCCCATGGAAAACAGAAGTTTGCTTTGGGTGTTTTCCACAGGAGTCAGTTACTGTGTGCTTTGAGGCAGGGTCTCTCTCACTGGCCTGGACCTGGCCATGAAGGCTAGACTGGTCGGCCAGGGAGTCTCAGGTCCCTGATTCCCAAGCACTGGGATTACAAGCCCATGCCATACAACGTGGCTTTTTATGCAGGGTCTGGGGATCCCTTCTGTTTACACAGGAAACACACACCGACTGAGCCAAGCCTCCTGCCCTGTTGAGAGGGTTTGATTACTGATTTGATCTCTGTGGAGACTTTCTGTTTCTTCTTGGATCAGTTTCTAGTTCCTGTGTTTCTAGGAATTTGTTACTTTCATCCAGGTATCTTGTAATTGATGACACAGATTTATTTCTAGTCGTATCTTTAAGTACTTTCTTATTTTATAAGGCTATAGGAATGTCTTTAGTTTTGTTCGGATTCAGTAAGTTATGAGTCTGGCCAAAGGCTTGGGTTTTGTTGATTTTTCAAACAACAGCTCCTGTTCTCATGGACTTTATTATTTTCTTAGTCTATTTTACTTTTCTCTGATATATATATATTAATTAAAGAGTCTTTCTTCTAATGGTGAATTTAGCTTTCTTTCTTTCTCTAGTTCCTTAAGGTTATTATTTGAAATTTCTCATATCTATTTTTACAAATAGACTTATTTTTTGTTTGTGTTGTACGATGTGTGTATGTGCATGTGTGTGATGTGTGTGTGTGTGCAATGAGCGCAGGTGTGTTTGTGGGCTCCTTCTGCAGACATCAGAAAAGGGTGTCAGGTCCCCTGGAGCAGGAGTTATAGATGGCTGTGAGCATGACTGCCGGGATCAGAACTCGGCTCCTCTGGAAGAACAGCAAACACTCTGACCCATTTTGCTCTTTCCCCAGCCCAACTTTTCCTGTTTTAAAAGTCTGCCTTCTGCAAACAATGTTTTGAGTGGCATGTTTTTACCTGTGCTCACTCTATGTATTGCTAACATCCCTTCTGGATCCTTCTTTGACCCACTCACTGGTTTATTGAGGGGGTATTTACTTGATTTCTACAAACGTGTGTAATTCCCAGTTTGCTTTCTGTGCTGGCTCCTAGTTTTACTAGGCAACTGGTAAAAATGGTTAAAAATTCACATGATGTGGTGTGGCTACTGTAACATTCACTGACAGGTGCTCTGTGGCCTTGAGTGTCCTACCCTAGAGGATGTTCGTGTGCACATGAGAAGAACGTGTCTTCTGGCATTGCTGAGCAGCTGTCCTGTGCACTTGTGCTGGCCCCATGTGGTTCACAGCACAGAACATCTTCTTTCCTGCCTGAAGCCTGTTCTAACCATTGCTCAAAGCGATATACTGAACTGCAATCCTTACTTTATACACAGTTTTCCCTTTCAGCCTGTCAACTTGGCTTCAGATATTTGGGGGGCTCTGTCATTAAGAGTGCATGTGTAATTTATTTATTAGAGGAATTTGAGGAGTGATTTTTGACTACATAAAATCTGACTATGGCCAGTGACTCATAGGCTCCACCCATAGATAAAATGTGATGTTGGTGAATTTATCATTATCAACTGAAATACTGAGGATGCTTTACTTAATGTTTGAGATCCTGCACTGCTTTAAAGATGGGCTAGAAAGGGACAGCAAGTGGGTTTAAACATTCTGAAGTTTAAGAAAAAGAATTACTGTTCTTCTTGAAAGAATCTACTGTTTCCATTTGCTTTTGTCAGACTCATAAACAAAATTTCCTGCATGTCTGTCTGGTCATTACATGTCCCGACAGGCTCAGTACTCTAACTGTCACCTACTCTTAGCTGGTGATGGTGGCATTAGCAGAGCTGTCCTTTGCCTCCATGGGCTTACATGCACCCCTCCTGTTACACTCCCCTTATGACCCTGTTCCAATGTCTGTCTGTCTGTCTGTCTGTGAGCTTTGTCCTGTGTTATCCAAAGGTTGCCCAAAGCTACCCTAACTTTGAATAGCAGTAGGCCCCATGCCACATACCACTTCTCCCTGTGGCTTTCTCGACTGATGAACAGAAACGCTAAAAGCAGGACAGTCCCCACTGAGGTTCTTCCCCTCGTCCCTCATGGAGGCAGGCCTCATTCTCTGGCTAGAAGCCCCACAGGAATGGTTAGAAGCCTTTAGTGTGCATTGGCATAGGCTGAAAACCCACTCCTGTCCTGAGGCGGTACAGGAAATGGGCTCGAAGTCAATGTCAGGCTGTAGGTGAACATTTGAGGGGACTGTGAGGAGTCCTGTCAAACGTGCTGCATGCTACCGAGTTTAGCAGCTTCTGTTTCCTTTTCCTTTCTCTTTTCTCAGTAATTGATCCAATATTGATGCAGCATCATGAATGCCTAAGTGCATTCCCTGTGTTCAGCATCTTGTGGTTCTCCATCTTCCTAAGGCTAAAGGTTCCCTTTAATATATCTTCATGCTGTGGTGACTTCTAACCATAAAATTATTTCGTTGCTATTTCATAACTGTAACTTTGCTACTGATATGAATCATAATGTAAATACCTGATATGCAAGATATCTGACCTGTGACCCCAAAGGGGTCGTGATCCACCTGCTGAGACCCACTCTTAAGCAATGGTACAATGACATGGCATATACGGAAAGCTCGACTATCCTAAGGTACTCTCTGTGTCTCACCCAGCCTTCTCTCACTCCTCAAAACCCTGGAAAATTAACGCTTTAGGAAACGGAATTTTATTAAAGAAAATACAGTCTATGTAACAACTATGCTAAAGTACTTTTAAACAAAAAAAACTCTCTGCTTTCCAGTATTTACCTCAGAAACAGGACGGTAACAAGAAAACACTATGTATATCCTAAGTGCCCTCAGTGCTCTGCAAAGCACTAACCACGGAGCTCAAGGGTGGGGTTTCGAAAGCGTCAGTGGAGTCACCTGGGGTCAGATGAGTCTTTGCTTCAGCGGCAGCACTCAACAGATCATGGTGTGAGAAGATGGAAGTGTCCAAGGAGTTAAGTAGAGATGCTGAGTGCTAGGTCTGTAATGGTGGTTCAGCTCTCAACCCGAGCTGACCTCCTCCAGGCTCCAGGATGGAGCACAGTGCCTGGGACCTATACCCCATCACTAGTATATACACGGCCCGCTACACCACAGGTCTCACACCAACAGATCCAATGAACTAGGGATCAAACATCCTTGGGAAGAATTGGCAGTGCTCACATGATCCACTCCCATCCTCATTAGCCCCTAAATGGTGTGAAAAGCTCTACAGTATTTTAGTAGGCGATTTACAGAATCTAGAGGTGATCTAATGTGTGTAGAAGGATGTGTAGGTCCTATGCAAATACTGCGCCTCTCTACATGAGGGACTCGAGCTTCTGGGTGATTTAGTGTCCTTAGGGGTTACTTACACTGGGTCCAGGGAATGTCTATACCTCCAGTTTACTCATGTTGTTTCTTACTCAAGGCCATTGTGAGACTGACTGGAATATCCTGCTTGTGGGAATTTTGACTCTTCATTGGTTTCTATCTCATTCTGATGTCTGAACGGACAGTTCCTACATCCCTTCTTGTCACGTCCACTTGAAAGCATCCACAGCCCTGTAGGTTCGATGGCAGAGCTACCATATCGGACAGCCTAGATGAAATCTAGATATTTTGTCTCTCTGAATCAAGGTGGAGTCTGGGATGGATATTTCATCACCTTGAGCATAGACACTAACTTTCCTCAGCTATTCTAAGGGCTTCAGCAGCAAGAGAATTGATATGAAGTTTCACAAATACTTCCTTATTTCCATAGAGGTATTTGCTAAGCATGGAGCCTCTGGGAAAAGAAGCCTATATTCTAGATGATTCTCTATCATATTAATATAGATGTTTTAGTTATAAAATTGGTGTATTCTGACACTGGGGTGAGTTCTCTTCATATTTTATTTTATTTTGTGTGTGTGGGGGGGTGGGTCTTTGTGACAGAGTCTTGTGTGACTCAGGCAAGTCTGGAACTTGCTGTGTAACAGAGAATTATCATGAACTCCTGAGCCTCCTGTTTCCACTGTGAAAGTGCTAGGATTATAGACACACACACCCTCGGCAATAACAGAAAACTACTAGAGAGATGAGACTTCTATTCCTGCCAGCGGGTGAAAACAACTCATATCTAGTCTTCAGTCGACATGGTCAGCTGATCGTGAAGAGACAGCTACTTGTAAAAAATGCAAGAGCAATGTCCAGAAAAGGGTTTGAGGAAAGTCACTACCCCTGAAACACTGCTGTCTCCATTTATAGAGTTTATCTAAGGCACTGCAGAGGGACTAAGAAACCACTCCGAGACGGGAATGTAGGGGAAAAGTCCAAATGATCAACGGCTGTCAACTGCTTACAATTTGCAAGGAATAACACCCACATGTCCACTAATCACACTTACCTGCTTGGAGATTAAGATTTGGCGCAACTCTTTCTTGAGATCAATAAACCGATCGTGGAAGAGGGCCATGCACCACGGCTCTGTGAAGTAGCTGGTGAGAGAAGAGATTCAGTTAGCCGGCAACCCTCTCATTACCACTAATAAAGTATTTACCTGCTTTTTTTGCCTTGATAAATTACAGTTCTGGCCCCATTGCAATCGTTTGCTCATAAAGAGCCTCACAGAGCAGCCTGGCCAATCAATGTTTTAAATGGCTGTTCCTGATGGAAGGCCAGGTTCCCTAATTACATTTAAAGTGGTTTAATTCAGAGCTGGGGCAGGACCCAGTGAAGAATCCTGATTTTATCAGAATTTAAAAGCCTGAAGACTTGTAAAGAACGGCGTCTCCATTATCTGTCCTCATTTGAGAAAAACAGATTGCGGGATTGACTGAACTGCTGCATGAACAGATTAAATTTGGGTAGAAAATAACACAAATGTTGTTCATCATTAAGGTTTCTGGATTAATAATGAGCAGAAAGCAGGCCACCTCGGTGTTGCAGCCTGGCCTCTGCACGGCTGGCTGATGCTTAACTGAGCCACTTGCAGGGAAGCTGTGCTCTTGGGTTGAGATTTACTATGAGATTTACTACCTAGTCCCCAAAGGCCGAATAGAGCACATTTTACATGGAGGACATGGTCTTCCATCACTCACAGTGATCCCAGACAAAGGTGATACGTTCTTGGAAAATTGGATACATTCTTGCCATAACCAAGGGCCTTTACTGACATTTTAGCCTTTCCTTTATTGTAATATGAAACATCTTGGGACAGGTAACTTCTTCAGTGTCTGAGCCAGCTGATGCCACTGTGTCACTCTTCTCTGGGAATGACTTTGCCGCCTCTGCCACTGTTTGTGAGTGCCATGAGTATGCATACAACAAGAAAAAATTGGTTTCCAGCCAGAGAAGTGGCAGAGGTAAAGCTCCCCAGTGATACAAGCACTCAAAGATGAATATAACCAGGGATGCCGCACAGCACGTGGCTGTGACATGCTTCCCCACTTAATTGACACCTGTAGTTCACCTATTGTTAATACTATCTGCTGATACTATCTACCTCTACCCTTTGTCCCCAGTGTCCACGTCTAGTACCATGCTTCCAGGTACTAGAAAAACTGTAGGGACCCAAAAGACAGACGTCCCTGCCAATGGGGAGCTTATATTCTTGAGATGACTAAGGAATGGACAGAAAGGACTTTCTTGAAAAACAAGATTAAATGAAGTGGCAGCAGAGTAGAAAATGTTGGGGAAGAAGATGATGAAAGGCTCAGTTCTGAAGCAGTGGCTTAGACCCAAGGGAAGGGCGAGGAAGCCACATGAAAACCTGAGGGAAAAGTGCTCCTGGGTAGGAAGACAAAGTGTGAACTCCAGGGGGCAGGAAGAAGCCAGGATCGCCTGGGAAGGTGAGACAGAGAGCCACAAAACTGGGGTAATGGTTTAGAGGGGAGGATGGATGGGTCACCCCTAGTGGAAGTATCCGGTCACATCCGCCATAGCATTATTCCATAGGTGTAGATCTTGGCAACTGCACACAGCAGGCATCAATCAAGCGAGTGTTCACGGATTCAGTGCACACTACAGTGTGCCTGGTTTTGATTGCTGGCTTTAAATTGTCTTCCATAAACCTAGAATATGATTCTGCTAAAGGAGGCTAAACTCTGTAAAACGCCCCCAAGACAGGCAGCATCGTGAAAGGGAGAGTGAGTTGGGTGTGTTGGGGGCAAACCTGCAATCCCAGGATTCAGGAGCCTGAATCAGGAGATCAGGAATTGTTCAGGGTCAAACTGGGCCGTAACATGAGTTCATGGCCAGCTTGCGCTACATAGTGAAAATCTGTCTCAAAAAGCTGGGACTCAACAGATCATTTATTCTTCACGTTTTGGGCACCAACAGACACTGCAAATGCAAGCATCTCTGACCAAAGCATGATTAATCTCTGAGTATAAACACATATTTAGAAGACAGTTTGACACAGTGTCCATCCATCAAACAAGAAGTAGTTGGTTCCCACCCCTAGGGCTTATGACTCCCCTAGCCGTGAACATACTTTTGATATTAATATAATTACATCATTCC
Source organism: Grammomys surdaster (assembly GCF_004785775.1). Classification (NCBI taxonomy): domain Eukaryota; kingdom Metazoa; phylum Chordata; class Mammalia; order Rodentia; family Muridae; genus Grammomys; species Grammomys surdaster. The sequence continues at coordinate 2,807,949 of NW_021604587.1, forward strand.
CCCTTCCCCTTCTCCCTCCAAACATTTCCATACACCCTTCCTTGTTCTCTTTCAAATTCATGGCCTCTTTGTTCATTACTAGTTGTTACATGCCTACCTGTATATACATACATGCACACATATTCCTAAATACCACTTGCTTAGTTTGTATAATGTCATTTATATGTGCGTTTTCAGGGCTGACCTTTTGGTATTGGATAACCAGTTGGTGTGCTCTTTCCTGGGGAGAATTAGTTTTCCCATTCTTGGCCTTCCTTGGTTGCTGTAGTTGTTTGAGTAGGGTAGAGGCTCTTGGACTTTCCTCCTCTACCCATGAACTTCTCACCAGGTTTTTCTGTATCAGTTCCCCCCCCCCGCAATATTCAGGAAATACCAAGGGAGATGGAGTGGAAAAAGCGTAAGAGGTAGAAGCTAGGGAGGAGTGACATGAAACTCTCGTGGACGTGTGGTAACCTGCACAAGAACTGCAAAAGATGGGGCTGTCAACACTCCATCATGATGGTGGAGGGGCTCATGAAGCCCCGCCTCCTTCTGGAGGAACGATAGATAGTTAATGGTTGCTAAAGAGAGAGGAGTCATTTCCTGTGGTGGTATAGCCACTTCAGTGGTATGGCAACTTACTCAGGCTCCAGTAAATAACCCCCTACCCACACTCATACGAACAACCTTGATGGTACTCAGTGGGTTATACACACAGACACATAAACACACACATACAAACACACGCAATACAGATAGACACACATACAAATACACATACATACAAACATACACACAGACACACACAGAGACACACAGACACACATACACAGACACACACACAGAGACACAGAAACACATGTACAGACACACACATATACATACAGACATACACAGGCAGACACAGACACACACAGACACACACGGACACACAGAAACATACACAGAGAAACACAGAAACACATGCACAGACACACCCATACACAAATATATATACACACAGACACAGATATATACACACAGACACATAGAGACATACACACAGACATATACATACAGACACACAGACACACACAAAGACACACACAGACACACATATGCAGAGACACACATAGAGACATACATAGACACAAACACATACATACACACATATACAGACACACATACACAGACACACACACAGAGACATACACAGACACACAGAAACACACACACAGACACACCCCTCAAAACAACAGACATGAATGTAGGAGGGAAAATCTATTAGAAGAAGGGGTTCAGCAAGAGTGGGGGGATATAAAAGACAGTAATGGGGTAAATGAGCAAAATACACTGTATGTATGTATGTATGAAATTGTCAAACAATAAAAATAATAAAAATCAACTTTTAAAAGACATGCTGAAAAAGTAAAAAGTGAAAAGTGCACTTCTACAGGTGGGGTGGGGGAGGAAGCAAGGCTGAGGGTGTAGATGGCAGGAGAAGACATGCCTAGCATGTATGAGGCTTTGGGTTTGATCCCTAGGGTGAGGGTAAGGGAGGAAGGGGAGAGAATAAGAGATGGGAAGGGAGAGAGACAGACAGACAGAGAGACAGGGAAGTGGAGTGTACCTTATTTGCCTATACTCAAGGACATCTAAGACCAAGGAATGGCATGTCACGGATAGGAAACTTGGTTGGTATTCTGAGCCTACATTCCTGGATACACCTCCAGCCAGCTTCTTCAAGGGAAGGATGTCTCAGAGGGCTACACTCTGGTCAATCTCCCTAGCTGGAAATGTCTTGAAGTTAAGTGTAGCAACAGCCTCAGTCAAGACACCAAGCACACTCTTCCAGGATACGTTCCTCCCCCCACACTCCCACCCCCATCTTGGATATAATTGCTACAGAAACCTAACATTGCAAGTCTCAAAACACTGCCAACTCTTTAAGTTAGAGACCAGGGGACACTCTCTAAACTGTTGCTGTATTTCCTTGCACGTTTCCATGGTGCCAATGTAAGTCCCAACCTTCTTGGTTTAGGAATTTGTAACCTCATCTTCCTCTCACCATTTTGCTCTAACACAGATTTGTCCTGTCAGTCCTGGTGGCCACTGTCCCTGCCCAGTGCCTGTCCAGCTGTCCTGTGTTGCTCTCTTGAGACTCACTACCCTCAGTAATGAGAGAGTACTGGGAGGAGATCCCTCCTCCCTTAGGAATACCCAGACGTCCTGGGCTATGCCCATCATTGACATGCCCATGTTCCTACAGCTAGGCGAGAAGTTTCCTGGTTGGTTTGAGACTGATTTCTGTGTGTCCTGCAGCCACAGTGTGTGCTGTCCTCAGCAATAGGCTCTTACCGTACAGTTATGGTGGTTAGCCATCAGTTATGGTGGTTAGCCATCAGTTATGGTGGTTAGCCATCAGTTATGGTGGTTAGCCATCAGTTATGGTGGTTAGCCATGAGGGCATTAGCAGTAGCAATAACTGGGAGGTAGCCCGTGCCATGTGCAATACTACTGCGGAGTTTCTTTAGTGGGTGAGTAACTGTTCGCTCTCTGCTGTGCACCTTTTACGTTTTGCAGCTGTGTAGTGATATGCATAGAGGTAGTGTGCACATGCCACAGTAGTAGCATACGGACAATTTCATGGCCCTACAAACCCTCTCTGCTTCCCCATTTACTTCTCCTCTCCCTTTTGGAATTATTAGCAAACTCATTTTTTAGAAAATTGGACTTCACTAGAGAAAATGAGGGATGGGTAACACTTTTAATAAAATATTTCCAGTATGTTAGAAAGTCTTTTCCAACAGCAAAATATTACACTTATCAACCTTGCTAATAATCCCTAACACACCATGCCCCACCACATACACACACCAAAACACATACACATATACAACATCCCACACAAACACACACACACACAAACACACACAAACACACACACACACACGCCAGAACACATGCAGTGTCATATACACATTCATACCACACACATATTACATATAAACACACACACACACACAACACAACAAACACATAACACATACAACACATACACATGCTACAGACCTCCCCAACACACACACATACACACACACACACACACACACACACACACTCTCAGAGGCTGTGAGTTCTGGGTCCCTGCAGCAGCCAGCACAGGGGTGCCTCAGACTGAAGTTCCTGGCAAACACTCCTGGCCCAAGATAGATGTCAGACTGTCTCCCTTTTCCGTGGCAAGCTTTTAGTTTCAGCCATCCATTTGTAGGTTGGGTGAGGAGGGAACAGGGTGGCTGGGATTCTGAGCTTAAGAGTTTTCATCAGGAGAACCAGACAAGTGCTGAATTTAACCAATCTCCTTCTGCAATTGTGATCAGTCAAATAAGGATTGTTTCCTTCAGACCTAAGGACATTAGAGAGACGTTTACTTCAAGGTTTCATTCATGGTGCCTCTCCCCCAGTGGGCTTTGGTTAACTAACTCCCTTTAATGGAAATGGGGATTTTGATGAAGATCCCACTAAGCCCATCATAACTTGGAAAGACCACAGGCAGGAAATGTGTTGACTGGCCTAACCCATGCATCATGGATGCCTGTTGCAAGGCGCACTAGGCGCAGGGCAAGCTGTTGCCAACTACCATGCAAAGTCAAACCCCTTACCACTACTTTGGGAAAGGATGGAAATGCAGTCTGGACGTACAGTGTGTACTCATTGTACTTTGCTCTTACCCTATCTTAAACTGAAAAGAATCTTGAGTTGAATCACAGTGAGGCAGGGATCGGCCTACTCACTGAGTGGAGGGTCTGTTTCTGCTCTTGTAGTGACCGTTTGCCACAGCCCATTTGCTTTCAGGAAGAGTTTGGGAGAAATTTATTTTTACCTGAATATTGTTAGTTCGAAAAGAAAAGGTACCGATTTGTTTTCTAACTTATACTCAAAAACGGGGAATGAGAGCAAGACAAGGTTGCTCACATCTGTAATCCAGGCATTTGGGAGGTAGGGTTTGGAAAGGCCCTGAGTTTGAAGTCAGCCTGGGCTACATAGTGAGACAAATGGAAATCCAGACTTGGCAGCTTGCTTACATGCATACCTCCCTAGAAATCACGGGAAGAGGGGCAGAGGGGCAGAGGGGCAGAGGGGCAGAGGGGCAGAGGGGCAGAGGGACAAGAAGTAAAAGGGCCCAGATTTGCTACCTCCAGGAGGACATGCAGGGTAAGGACAGTCACAAACACTCCAGAGCTGAATAGGACAGGCAACCTCTGTTCCCTTGCCAGTGCTAGGCTGGACTTGCTGCTCTTTGAGGACTGGCATTCTTTGTCACTTGGCCAGCCACACACTCAGACCTAAGGAAGCCTGGGAAATGTCAACTTGTGGAACCTAGCTAACCATTTCTGGTCGATGTGGCCCAATCGTTGAGCCATTGATCTGCCTTATCCGCAGCACATTGGGTTATTGACAGACACACAGCCACTGGGTGGGACTCTGATAGCCTACGCAGCCTGCAGTCAGGCTGAGGAAAGCAAACCCACATACATAGTCACTATGGGAAGTTACACTCACTGGCCTCAGAGAAAAGTACAACACACCTGTGGGGAAACTCCTGCGCTCCAGCCAGCTCCCTTCCCCAGCTTCCCAAACAGCTGCAACACCTGGTGTTAGCCCCTGGGCCTGCCTAGAGATCACACTCTCAGAGAATTACCCAGAATCCCTGTCTGCCATCCATTTGGTTTTCTGAGTCTTTAATTTGGTTCGGAAAAACCTCAAGTTTCACCTTAGAAGGTGGTAGTTGTATTCTAACCTGGGCTAAAGCTCAGTTGTAGAGTGCTTGCCTAGCATGGGTGAGCCCTGGGTTCAAACCCAGTATAGGGGGAGGGGGAGGAATGGATATGATCCTTGTGGATCTGGCCACTCACCATGATCTCCATGGAACCAAAGCCAACTCAAGATTCTGAGCCTCCGTGCCTGCTTCGCTGACGTGAACACAGGAGCCACTCAGTGACACTAGCTAGCTCCACTTCGGCCCAATCATTCTCGTTTACCAACGTCTCCTATCTTTTTGTTGCAACACTGCCATTTGCCAGCCTGTGTGACACTAGTGAGGCTCTAATCTTGCCCAGCCTCAGTCCTTTGAACTTTAAAATGGGTGCAGGGATCGCCCTTCCTTCAGAGGCTTACTTTCAAGAGTTTAAGGAGATGCACACATGCAACTCAGACCTGCCTTTGTGCCCCACACAGGGCAGGGTTCTGAATAAAATACTCTCCTCACTGCTGTCCCTCCTGATGGCCTTACTCTACCCATGAGTCTTAGAGGCTGACAATCCCTTCCGGCGTGAGTCTGAAACTAAAGACATTACTCAAACCATTGCTTTGCTGCAGAAATGCATACTGCCTTCATGCTTAAAAATTTTGCTTCTGCTGATGTTCACCTCATGGTGTCATAAACTTTCCGTACTTCGGCAGCAAAGGGAGCTGGGTTTGGTAGGTACCTCTGGTGGCATCTGCAGCCAGGGCAGACCTGGGCTTCATTCAGATCTAAGTACTTCCCCTCTTACTTTATCTGTGATGTTTCTTTGTGCATCTCACATTAGGGGCATTAATCTAGTCTGCACTACAACCCAGTGGCCCTCGGTTGTCCAGGTACTTATGTTGATGCCATATAAACTCAGGCCTAATGGTCTGAGGCGAGGCTGGCACTTAGTTCTGCAGGAAGGGGGATGCTCTTAGGGCTCTGGCCTCCCTTCCTGTCCTTCCCCGCTTACTCTGCTCGTCTTCGTAGAAAGCCCAGCCGTTTTCCTCTAATTAGGCCACCGAGGGCCTGGCTAACATCAGGCCTCATAGCCACTCAGCCTTGTTCCAACCTCACCTATTTCCTATCTATTTTCTGTAAGGAAAGGAAAAAAGTATCTGTGTGCACAGAGAACTCTCCCCTCCCCCCCACCATGAAACTCACAGGACAGGAAGCCAGAGGAATTACGTTTGGAGAGATCACAGTCGCAAGCCAGTAAACTCCAGAAAGAGACTTTGCCATCTCTTTATTCCTTTGGTTAAATTGATTGCTCTCTAAATTTTGAGGAGCGCTTAGTAGAAATACTATTAGCCAGTGCGGACAGAATACACTCCACACTTAAGACACGTTTAGAACAGTTAAATAACAAATGCGCGTTGGATGGAATTTCCCTTCCACAGTGGGCTTTTAAAAATGATGTGCTCCTGGCTTGCATGGGAGTCTTGCAGGTACAATACAGGACTTGAGGCAGCTCTTTCCCATCTTTGTCTCTCATGACTTAGGGTTTGTAGGGTCTAACAATGGAGCATACATGTCTTCTCTTTTTCTTTTTTTTTTTTTTTTTTTTTGCAGTGCTGAGGATCAAACCTTGCACCTGCTAGGCAAGGACTAAACTCTACCCCTAGACTGTAAGCACGAAAGTGTGACTAGCATATCCCCATCTATCTCCCTTCCCCGTAGTGTGGGTGATGGATTTACAACTGTGGAAAGGTGAAAACCTCAAAGCCCACGCTGAAGTGGATGAGTGAATGAATGAACACAGAGAGAGGGAAGGAGGTATATTTCTTCTGTCTGGTCAAATCCAGAATAATGGACATGGGATGAATAATGGAATTAGAAAAGAGCACTTCTTGGCCAACAGCACAGTAATACTTGAATCGGGTTAGAAGTGCCAATCGATGCTCTAACATGGGTGGAAGAAAGTAACGATGAAAAACACGTTACTCACAGCCCCCAGGCACCGCTGACTAATTACCAAGGTAAAGGAGCACATTTCCAGGGAAGCAGCCCTGCTCTGCTGTGACTTGGTAACAGGGGGGATGAAAAGGCTGCTTAGCATCCTAGGGTTCCTAATAGCTAAGTAGGATGCAGGCTCCTTCCGGGCACACATGCTGAAAAGAAGAGGACACAGCAGACACACTAGAGTGGCAGAAGCTCTACAGGACTGGGGACTTGCAGCTTATCACACACATACACATACACACACACACAAACACAAACACACACCACACACAACCCCAGCAGAGTCTTTCTGTGTAACCCTGGCTGTCCTGGAATTCACTATGTGGATAAGGCTAGCCTCTAACTCATGGAGATCTGCCTGCCTTTGCCTTCTTAGTTCTGGGATTAAAGGTGTGTGGACTAGCTTTTGAAAGAGCTGGCCAGGAAGGAAAAGGCTATGGGGTCATCCCCAGTGGGAGAGGTCTGAGACTAGATGGCATTTAAGGAGCTCCCAGATGGCATCCTGAGCAAGAGGAAGGGCATGAGGATGACAGTGAACAAGGTTCAAATGACTGGAGATTCCACTTTGTTTTGAAGTAAAGTCATTTTCAAACTCTGATAGCTGGGCCAGCGGGATAGTGTAGCAATTTAAGGTACTCACCACCAAGACTGACAATCCAAGTTGGATTCCCAAAATCCTCATGGTGGGAGAAGACTCCCACAGTTGTCCTCTGACCTCCCATGTGTGCTGTGGCACAAGCACACCCAAACACACATACCAATGTACAATAAATAAATAAATAAATAAATAAATAAATAAATAAATCCAATAAAAGTAAAGACAATTCTGACAATCATCTGGGGGTAATGCAGGAATACTGTCATTCTTAGGGGACAGTGGATGCAATGGGTATCGCATAAGTGACCACTTTCAAGCCTTGGGAAAAAGTGGTATCTTTCTATGGAGGTGAGAAAGTGTGTGTGTGTGTGTGTGTGTGTGTGTGTGTGTGTGTGTGTATGTGTGCATGTATGTGTGTATTTATGTATGTGTGTGTATACTTGTGTATGTGTGTATGTATGTTTATATGTGTGTGTATATGTGTGTGTTTGTATGTGTATTTAAAGGGGTGTGTGGGAGAGAAAATGACAAAGCAACTGTGATAAGAAGTTTATATTTAGGGAATTTAGGTGAAGGCTTAAGCTGTTCCTCATTCCATTTCTCTCACCTTTTGGAAGCCTGATGTCACTAGTGAACACAAGTGAAAGCAATCACTAGGTATTTTGTTTCTTCATTGCCTTACACTTAGTGAAGAGGTGACCACAGATCCAGGCTTTCAAGCCTGTGTTCACTGAACTTCAGTGTCCGGGCCAGGTTTGTGAGAGCACCATAGTTAGGGCTTACAGTGTGTGCATAGGAACAGGCTAACCTGAGGGAACGGCTAGGGTCAGCTGGCCACTGACCACTGAAGAGACACTTCACTCTCGGTGAGAGGGCAGTCACTCTCCATAAAATACAGAGCTATTTCTATAGAACCCAAAGGGATCTGAGATTATACTGGAGAACTCTGTCTTTTAAATAAAAGACTGAGGTCCAGAGCAACTACCCAGACCTATGTGGTCTGGTCCGGGGGCCATAAGCCACCAGGCTGCTGCAATGTGTATACTCTGTGGGATATACTGCAGGCATAGAGTGCATGCTCCCCATATTAACAGAGCCAGGCAAAGGAGGGAAACAAGATAATATCTAATTGATATTTATTTTTAGTTGGGTAATAAAAGGACAATCATTTTGACTAGAATTGGATTAAATAAAAATATTGTATTAATTTCCTCTGTCCCTCTGGTCTCCACTTCTCCCTTCCTGCAGTCCTGGCAGAAGGAGTGTGCCTCATGCCAGATAGTCATCGTCTACCCCTGAGCCACACCCTGGCCCTCATCTGCTTCTTTTAATACTTTCTACCGGGTTGGTGTTCAGAGTCTTGCTTTGTTTCTTCTGCATGGCACTGATATGGGTTAAATGTTTTTTTAAAAGTCTGTATTTGTTGAACTGCCCTTGAGAAAAGTATTTCAGGTACAAGGATGAAGATGCTATGGTCCATACAGAGCAGCTATGCACAAGGAAAGTGACGATGTAAAAGACCATCACAGTCTGCATTCTGTGTACTGGAGTAAGGGCCATAGATAAGCCACAGGGAGCTGACCCCAGGGGCACTCAGCAGGCTGTATAGAAGTCTGGAAGGAATAAATGTCCAAGGGGATTCAGGTCATAACGAATGGCATGGGGATACCCACAGTGATGTGAGGGATACTGGGAAGGAGAAATGATCTGAAGCCTTAGTGTCTAGCCAGATGCAAGGCAAGACGCAGTGGATCTGGATAGAGTTCAGGTGTCCATCTGAGGATGATTATGGAGAGCTTTAACAAGTGTGCTATGGACTGTCTACTGATGTTTCAGAGAAGATGCTCTGGAGGTGGCGTGAAGGCTGAGACCGAATGGAGTAAGGGCAGAAGTGAAGGGACCCACTGACTGTGGTGGCACAGGATGGGAGGAGATCCTGGGAGGTGGAGCGGAGCACCTCTGTTAATCTAACCCCTCAGTAGATGGATGGTTTGTGAGTTGCTGGACTGAAGAAGAGAGGAGATATTACAGACATGCCCAGCTTTCTGGCTTAGGAGAAGGAGGGCAGCAGCAATATAGATTGGATAAGTGGATAGTGGAAGAAGAAAGGTGATGAGTCCATTCTTCCTTAAAGGCAGTGTGGAGGTGCCTACAGCACTATTATGTCAGGTCTTAGATTTCAGATTCAAGAGGGACACTAAGATGATAGGTTGTCCTTTTGGATAAGAGGCTCATTTAAAAGACTTATTCATTCCATAGACAGGCGAGATGGTGGGAGTTCTGAAAAGTCCAGGCCTGTGACATGAAATGGGGTCTCCTCTTACAGGTTTCAGAGGAGCTATCCCATGCCATATCATTGATGAGTAGACCACAATATGTACTTAGAATCAGTCGTGTTGCTTCTGATTCCCAGACATCAAGAGAAGGGGAAAGGTTTGGTCCTTAGTTAATGGGGTCCATCAGTTAATTAGTCTCTTATATGGGCTATGTTGCCTGAAGCCACTGAGAGTGTAGTTCGTTAGAGCTTAGTTATCTTCTTTTGTGGAACTGAGGATTGCAGAGCTATAGCATCCACAGCATCCACAGCGGCCACAGCATCCACAGCATCCATAGCATCCACAGCATCCACAGCATCCACAGTGGCCACAGCAGCCATAGCATTCACAGCAGCCACAGCATCCACAGCATCCACAGCGGCCACAGCAGCCACAGCAGCCACAGCGGCCACAGCATCCACAGCATCCACAGCATCCACAACATCCACAGCATCCATAGCATTCACAGCAGCCACAGCATCCATAGCATTCACAGCATCCACAGCAGCCACAGTGACTACAGCATCCATAGAAGCTTCTTTTACAGAAGCTGAGAGGGAAAGGAGAGAAAAAGGCTCACATAATCCTCAACTCAAACCTAAGAGAATGTCTAACTAGCCAGACTGACAGTAGAACTGTCAGAGCTGGATGATGACATCACGAGAGAGGGTGTGACCTGATTCAAAGATGACAAGATGGTTGAAAACAAAATCCAGGAAACATGGACATTATACAGAGGTTGATGGAGTGGAGAATGGAAAGAAGCTTGTTTGGACAGTCACTGAAAGAAATGACTGAGGGAACACAGGAAGAGAGCGTGGAGCAAAGTGGTTTTTTCCACTAGCATGAGAGCCTCAGGGGCCCAGTGTGATTTTAATATTATATAAGCAGGAAGCTGATCCTGTCCACAGTGCTTCATACTCAAATACTGCTGGGAGAGAGCTGGTCTCCCAGGAGTGCAGGCATGCCTGTGAGCACAGGTAAGACCACCACTTCTTCTCAGAGGAACCCACCCAGAACCTTCAGGACACAGGAACCAAGAAGTACCCTGGGACAGGATCCTTCCGGTTTCCGTGCCACAGCTCTCCATACGCAAATACCGACAGGAGAACACCAGGAGTACTGACACACAGGCTTGCAGGAGGGACAAGCCACAGTCAGAGACAGCAAGACCAGCCAACACAAGAGATGATCAGATGACGAGAGGCAAGGGCAAGAACATAAGCAACAGAGACCAAGGCTACTTGGCATCATCAGAGCCCAGTTCTCCCACCACAGCAAGCCCTGGATATCCCAACACACAGGAAAATCAAGACTATAATTTAAAATCATATCTCACGACGATGATGATGATGATAGAGGACTTTAAGGACATAAATAACTCCCTTAAAGGAATACAGGAGAACACAGGTAAGCAGGTAGAAGCCTTTAAAGAGGAAACACAAAAATACCTAAAAGATTACAGAAAAACACAACCAAACAGGTGAAGGAATTGAACAAAACCATCCAGGATCTAAAATTGGAAATAGAATCAATAAAGAAATCACAAAGTGAGACAACCCTGGAGATAGAAACCTAGGGAAGAGATCAGGAGTCATTGATTCAAGCATCAGCAACAGAATACAAGAGATATAAGTGAGAATCTCAGGTACAGAAGATACTATAGAAAACATTGACACAACAGTCAAAAAAAATGCAAAATGCAAAAAGCTCCCAACCCAAAACATCCAGGAAATCCAAGACACAATGAAAAGACCAAACCTAAGGATAATAGGTATAGAAGAGAGTGAAGATTCCTGACTTAAAGGGCCAGTAAATATCTTCAACAAAATTATAGAAGAAAACTTCCCGCTCTGGGCTGGAGCAGACACAGAGTCGGTCTGCTCCCGTCCTGTTGAGAAACTGAATCCTGAGTCATCCAGGAGCCACTGCACTCAGAGCAGCTGGTAAGAACTCCATCTCACTCCCTAAACCCCAGAGATAGATCAGGGAGCCAGGGACATCCAGGGCACAGCAGCTACCCAAACCCCGCCCCTCCGGAATTCCACTTCCCTTCTGCCCCTGCCTGGTCCTCTGGGCTGGAGCAGACACAGAGTCGGTCTGCTCCTGTCCTGTGGAGAAACTGAATCCTGAGTCATCCAGGAGCCACTGCACTCAGAGCAGCTGACACAGAGTCGGTCTGCTCCTGTCCTGTTGAGAAACTGAATCCTGAGTCATCCAGGAGCCACTGCACTCAGAGCAGCTGGAGCCACTGCACTCAGAGCAGCTGAAACTGAATCCTGAGTCATCGAGGACCCACTGCACTCAGAGCAGAAGGATTTCCAGATCCAAGAGGTGGCCTGAGTCCCAGGAGTTATTCCACCCAGGAGATTAGGAGCATAAGACCACAGAGACCTCTGGACTCTGAGGAGCTCTGCAATAAGCAAGATAACTGGAAATACAGACTCCAGTTTTACACAGTGAGGGCAGGTACCACTAGAGTTAACCAGATGGCGAAAGGCAAGCGCAAGAACATAAGCAACGGAAACCAAAGTTTCTTGGCATCATCAGTGCCCAATTCTCCCAATATAGCAAGCCCTGAACACCCCATCACACCTGAAAAGCAGGATTCAGAATTAAAATCACTTCTCATGATGATGATAGAGGATTATAAGAAGGAATTAAGTAACTCCCTTAAAGAAATACAGGAGAGTACAAGTAAACAGATAGAAGCCCTTAAAGAGGAATCACAGAAATCCCTTAAAGAAATGGAAGAAAACACAAAGAAGGAATTAAACAAAAACATTCAGGATCTGAAACTAGAAATAGAAACAATAAAGAAAGTTCAAAGGGAGACAACCATGGAGATAGAAAACCTAAGAAAGAGATCAGGAGTCACAGACGCAAGCATCACCAACCGAATACAAGAGATAGAAGAGAGAATCTCAAATGCAGAAGATACGGTGGAAAATATTGACACAGTTGTCAAAGAAAATGCAAAACGCAAAAAACTCCTAACTCAAAACATCCAGGAAATCCAGGACACAATGAGAAGACCAAACCTAAGGATAATAGGTATAGATGAGAATGAAGATTCCCAACTTAAAGGGCCAGTAAATATCTTCAACAAAATTATTGAGGAAAACTTCCCTAACCTAAAGAACAAGATGCCCATAAATATACAAGAAGCCTACAGAACACCAAATAGACTAGACCAGAAAAGAAATACCTCCCGTCACATAATAATCAAAACATCAGATGCACAAAACAAAGAAAAAATACTAAAAGCAGTAAGGGAAAAAGGTCAAGTAACATATAAAGGCAGACCTATAAGAATTACACCAGACTTCTCACCAGAGACTATAAAAGCCAGAAGAGCCTGGACTGACATCATACAGACACTAAGAGAACACAATTGCCAGCCCAGATTACTATACCCAGCAAAACTCTCAATCACTATAGATGGTGAAACCAAGATATTCCATGACAAAACCAAATTTGCACAATATCTTCCCACAAACCCAGCACTTCAAAGGATAATTGATGGAAAATGCCAACACAAGGAGGGAAACTACAACCTAGGAAAAGCAAGTAAGTAATCTTCCAACAACCCCCAAAAAAGATACAAACATAACTTTACCTCTAATAACAAAAATAACAGGAAGCAACAATCATTTTTCCTTAATATCTCTTAACATCAATGGTCTCAATTCCCCAATAAAAAGACGCAGACTATCAGACTGGATACACAAACAAGACCCAGAATTTTGCTGCATACAAGAAACGCACCTCAGTGACAAAGACAGACACTACCTCAGAATAAAAGGGTGGAAAACAATTTTTCAAGCCAATGGTCCCAAGAAACAAGCTGGAGTAGCCATTCTAATATCAAATAAAATCGACTTTCATCCAAAATTAATCAAAAAAGATAAGGAAGGACACTTCATACTCATCAAAGGAAAAATCTACCAAGGTGAACTCTCAATTCTGAACATCTATGCTCCAAATGCAAGGGCACCTACATACATAAAAGAAACCTTACTAAAGCTCAAAACACACATTACACCTCACACAATAATAGTGGGGGATTTCAACACCCCACTGTCAGCAATGGACAGATCATGGAAACAGAAACTAAACAGAGACACTTTGAAATTAACAGAAGTTATGAACCAAATGGACTTAACAGACATCTATAGAACATTTCATCCTAAAACAAAAGAATATACCTTTTTCTCAGCACCTCATGGTACCTTCTCCAAAATAGACCATATAATTGGTCACAAAACAAGCCTCTACAGATACAAAAAGATTGAAATAATCCCTTGCATCTTATCAGATCACCACGGACTAAGACTGGTCTTTAATAATGACAAAAACAATGGAAAACCCACGTACACATGGAAACTGAACAACTCTCTACTCAATGATGACTTGGTCAAGGAAGAAATAAAGAAAGAAATAAAAGACTTTTTAGAATTCAATGAAAATGAGGACACATCATACCAAAACTTGTGGGACTCCATGAAGGCAGTGCTAAGAGGAAAGCTCATAGCTCTAAGTGCCTACAAAAAGAAACTGGAAAGAGCACACACTAACAAGTTGACTGCACAACTAAAAGCTCTAGAACAAAAAGAAGCAAATACACCCAGGAGGAGTAGAAGGCAGGAAATAATCAAACTCAGGGCTGAAATCAACCAAATAGAAACAGAAAGAACAATACAAAATATCAATAAAACCAGGAGTTGGTTCTTTGAGAAAATCAACAAGATAGATAAACCCTTAGCCAGATTAACCAGAGGGCACAGAGACAGTATCCAAATTAATAAAATCAGAACTGAAAAGGGAGACATAACAACAGAAACTGAAGAAATTCAAAAAATCATCAGATCCTACTACAAAGGCCTATACTCAACAAAACTGGAAAACCTGGATGAAACGGACAATTTCCTAGACAGATACCAGGTACCGAAGTTAAACCAGGAGCAGATAAACCATCTAAATAGTCCCATAACCCCTCAGGAAATAGCAGCAGTCATCAAAAGCCTCCCCACTAAAAAAAGCCCAGGACCAGATGGTTTTAGTGCTGAATTCTATCAGACCTTCAAGGAAGACCTAATACCAATTCTCTTCAAACTATTCCACAAAATAGAGACAGAAGGAACACTACCCAATTCGTTCTATGAAGCTACAATTACACTCATACCCAAACCCCACAAGGACCCGACAAAGAAAGAGAACTTCAGACCAATCTCCCTTATGAACATCGATGCAAAAATACTCAATAAAATTCTAGCAAACCGAATCCAAGACCACATCAAAACAATCATCCATCAGGATCAAGTAGGTTTTATCCCAGGAATGCAGGGATGGTTCAATATTCGGAAATCCATCAATGTAATCCACTATATAAACAAACTCAAAGAAAAAAACCACATGATCATCTCACTAGATGCTGAGAAAGCATTTGACAAAATTCAACATCCCTTCATGATAAAAGTCTTGGAAAGATCAGGAATTCAAGGCCCCTACCTAAACATAGTAAAAGCAATTTACAGCAAACCAGTAGCCAACATCAAGCTAAATGGAGAGAAACTTGAAGCAATCCCACTAAGATCAGGGACTAGACAAGGTTGCCCACTCTCCCCCTACCTATTCAATATAGTACTGGAAGTCTTAGCCAGAGCAATTAGACAGCAAAAAGAAGTCAAAGGGATACAAATAGGAAAGGAAGAAGTCAAAATATCGCTATTTGCAGATGATATGATAGTATACTTCAGTGACCCCCAAACTTCAACCAGAGAACTCCTAAACCTGATAAACAACTTCAGCAAAGTGGCTGGTTATAAAATCAACTCAAACAAATCAGTAGCCTTCCTCTACATGAAAGATAAACAGACTGAAAAAGAAATTAGGGAAATGACACCCTTCACAATAGTTGCAAATAATATAAAATACCTTGGTGTGAATCTAACCAAGCAAGTGAAAGACCTGTATGACAAGAACTTCAAGTCTCTGAAGAAAGAAATTGAAGAAGATCTCAGAAGATGGAAAGATCTCCCATGCTCATGGATAGGCAGGATTAATATAATAAAAATGGCCATCTTGCCAAAAGCAATCTACAGATTCAATGCAATCCCCATTAAAATCCCAACTCAATTCTTCACAGAGTTAGAAAAGGAAATTCTCAAATTCATATGTAATAACAAAAAACCCAGGATAGCGAAAACTATTCTCAACAATAAAAGAACTTCTGGAGGAATTACCATCCCTGACCTCAAGCTGTACTACAGAGCAATAGTGATAAAAACTACCTGGTATTGGTACAGAGACAGGCAGGAAGATCAATGGAATAGAATTGAAGACCCAGAAATGAACCCACACTCCTATGGTCACTTGACCTTTGACAAAGGAGCTAAAACTGTCCAGTGGAAAAAGGACAGCATTTTCAACAAATGGTGCTGGTTCAACTGGAAGACAACATGTAGAAGAATGAAAATTGATCCATTCTTATCCCCTTGTACAAAGCTCAAGTCTATGTGGATAAAGGACCTCCACATAAAACCAGATACACTGAAACTAATAGAAGAGAAGGTGGGGAAAAGCCTCGAATACTTGGGCACAGGGGAAAAGTTCCTGAACAGAACTCCAATGGCATATGCTCTAAGATCGAGAATTGACAAATGGGACTTCATAAAATTGCAAAGTTTCTGTAAGGCAAAGGACACTGTCAATAGGACAAAACGACAACCAACAAATTGGGAAAAGATCTTTACCAATCCTTCATCTGATAGAGGGCTAATATCCAATATATACAAAGAACTCAAGAAATTAGACTCCAGACAACCAAATTACCCTATTAAAAAATGGGGTATAGAGCTTAACAAAGAATTTTCAACGGAAGAAACTCGAATGGCCGAGAAGCATCTAAAGAAATGTTCAGCATCCTTAGTCGTCAGGGAAATGCAAATCAAAACAACCCTGAGATTCCATCTCACACCAGTCAGAATGGCTAAGATTAAAAACTCAGGTGATAGTAGATGCTGGCGAGGGTGTGGAGAAAGAGGAACACTCCTCCATTGTTGGTGGGACTGCAAGATGGTGCAACCACTTTGGAAATCAGTGTGGCGGTTCCTCAGAAAATTGGACATAGCATTACCCGAGGATCCAGCTATACCACTCCTAGGCATATACCCAGAAGATGCTCGAACATATAACAAGGACATATGCTCAACTATGTTCATAGCAGCCTTATTTATAATAGCCAGGAGCTGGAAAGAACCCAGATGTCCTTCAACTGAGGAATGGATTCAAAAAATGTGGTATATTTACACAATGGAGTATTACTCAGCTATTAAAAACAATGAATTCGAGAGGTTCCTTGGTAAATGGATGGAACTAGAAATTATCATCCTGAGTGAGGTAAGCCAATCACAAAAGAAGACACATGGTATTCACTCACTGATTATTGGATATTAGCCTAGAACCTTGAAATGCCCAAGATGCAACTCACAGGCCACATGAAGTCCATAAAGAAGGAAGACCAAGTGAGGGTGATTCGGTCCTTCTTAGAAGGAGCAACAAAATACTCAAGGGAGCAAATATGGAGACAAAGTGAGGGACAGAAACTGAAGGAGGGGCCGTCTCAAGACCACCCCACCTGAGTATCTATCCCATGTGCAATCACCAAAGGTAGATGCTGATGTGGAAGACAGGAAGTGCATGCTGATAAGAGCCTGATATGGATATCTCCTCAGAGGCCTTCAAGAGTCAGACATATTCAGAGGCAGATGCTCACAACTAGCCATTGAACTGATCATGGGGTTCTCAATGGAGGAGTTAGAGTGAAGACTGAAGGAGCTGAAAGGGTTTGTGGCACCATGAGGAGAGCAACAATACCAACCAACCACAGCTCCCAGGGTCTAAACCACCAGCCTGGGAGCACTTAGGGGGGGATCCAGGGCTTCAGCTGAATATGTAAAAGTGGAGGGCCCTGCTGGGCATAGGTGGAAGAAGAGAACCTTGACCTCATGAAGGCTGGATGCCCCAGGGGGTGGGAATTTTGAGGGTGGGGAGGTGGGAGTGGGGGGGGTGTA
>NW_021604587.1:2825745-2856401 GCF_004785775.1 Grammomys surdaster
TAAAAAAAAAATAAAAAAAAAAAGAAAAAAAAAAGAAAAAAAAAAAAAGAAAACTTCCCTAACCTAAAAAAGAGATGCCCATAAACATACAAGAAGCCTACAGAACTCCAAATAGATTGGACCAGAAAAGAAATCCCTCCCGTCACATAATAGTCAAAACACCAAATGCACAAAACAAAGAAAGAATATTAAAAGCAGTAAGGGGAAAAGGTCAAGTAACATATAAAGGCAGACCTATCAGAATTATTCCAGACTTCTCACCAGAGACTATGAAAGCTAGAAGATCCTGGGGAGATGTCATACAGACCCTAAGAGAACACAAATGCCAGCCCAGGCTACTATATCCAGCAAAACTCTCAATTACCATAGATGGAGAAAACAAGATACTCCATGACAAATCCAAATTTACACAATATCTTTCCATAAATCCAGCCCTACAAAAAAATAATAGATGAAAACCAACAAAAGAAGGGAAACTGCACCCTAGAAAAAGCAAGTAAGTGATCTTCTTTCAACAAACTCAAAAGAAGATAGCCATATAAACATAAAAATAACATCAAAAATAACAGGAAGCAACAATGACTTTTCCTTAATCTCTTAACATCAATGGACTCACTTCCCCAACAAAAAGACATAGACTAACAGACTGGATAAGTCTGTGGCTCCAGGTAGAGAGACAACAGTTAGATGGTGTAACAGGATAGCTGCTCTAGGCAGAGAGCTTAACAAGTAAAAAACTACCTGCTTCCTATAGGCAGATATTAGAGAAAGTTTGAATGAAATGCTTTAAAGCTTGTATAAAGATATAATGCCTAATAAGTCTTACAGGATATTCATATGCTTTCTAACATGGGCTCCACAGGAATTTTGGGTTAAAATCCTGGTTTGACAAGCTCCCTGCTTATAAGCAGATATAGATAGAAGTGTGAATCAATTGTTTTAAAATATAATAAGGTCTGCAGGATAACTAACTCATATTCTTTGAACGTGGGCTCCATGAGTATTTTGGGTTGATTATCCTGACATGACAGATTAGGAAAAGGCCTGAGAATAGGTTTTTACAATAAGCAGAAGGGTTTTTTTAGGATAGCAGGGAGATTGTATGAAAACAATTATTTTAGGGAAGATTTGAAGTCCTGTAGGATAACTCATATTCTTTGAACTTGGACTCCACAGGAATTTTGAGTTAATTTCCTGGCATGGCAAAATAGAAAAAGCCTAAGAATAGGCACATATAGTATTTTAGTTTACTTCATTTGTTCTAGATTGTTTCAATTTTCAAAATTGTTATGATTTTGAGTTTTGTGGTTATATTACTCCTCTGGGAGAAAGGTCAAAATAAAGGATTTTCTGGTTACTGGCTCAAGGATATGCTGATTTTGGAGAAAGGTTTTGCCTTTGTATTTTTAGATAAGGTGATTAGTGTCTATACACCTTCCAAAGTTATATGGATCAGATATAACGAAGGGAGACCCCAAGAGGACTAGATTTCAGAAAATCAAACAAAAAAGGTAACTAGATGGTACTAAAACTTTGTTTTGAGATTTGTATATTACAGAATATACAGCCTTGGTGAATCTCATTATCAGACATGCTGAACTGACCTGCTTTGAACTCTTGATCTCTTGGACTTTCAGTCAAATCCAGTCAGGACACAGACATCAGACACTAAAACAATCATTGGTGTCGCCTTCTTAAGGCCAATGGACTCCCTCATTTTCCCTCCCCTTCCTCCCCTTCAAAGATATCTCAATGTCCATATTCAGCTTGAAGAAGTTATGAAGAGCTGTCACCATAGTTCTCTGGACTTGGGAGTCTAGAGGTGGTTATCCTGGTTGTCTTTCTGGAGAATGTTGAAATGGTCATAATTTGAACAGGGAGGAATTAGCTAGAATTGATTGTGTAACCATAAGCACATAATCTTTACAATAGTTACTAAGTTGAAGTCATAATTTCCTATTTTGGTACAGAATTTATTTTGATACAGAATCAAGGTTATCATTGGTATAAATTTCTTCTATTGATACAAAAAAATTTAAAAGTACAAGATTTGAACCCAGTCCTTCTATAATGTCATTACAAACTGATCTGAGAAATTTAAGCCTGTGAGTTAAGGGCCAAATAGCAAATTTATGGTTCCGAGTTTATTGTTAGGGTATTTTCAGATCATTTCATTAGAAATAGCTGAGAGTAGTTAACGGACAACAGTCCAGAGTGCTTTACATAGATAGTTGGTTTTCAAAATTTCAGAAATCTACAGAATGTGACATTTAATGTTATTTATTCTTTTGTTGTTGAGACATATCTGCTCCTAGCCACTCCCCTTTTGTGGATTCAAAGAAGACATTGAGCGTCTCTCCCTCCAGGTGAGTTAGAGGCTAGGTGGCCACTGGGTAGAAATTGCCTATCTCTCCCGCAGACGTGTACTGTTCTTGAGAGAACACAAGTTACAGGTTAGGACAGCTTAGTTCTGCCTGACAGAATAAGCTAGTCCTTGATAATCCCCACTTTTTAAAGGTCTGTCAGATGATCCTGGGCTAGAAGGCTGAAGACTGATGCTCCAACTTCCTGACTTACTGGAGCTGTATGGGCAGGCAGCTGTCTTTACAACTTGTCTCAGTTCTGGAAGCTGAGTTAAGCTTCCTATATTTTCAGATAATGTTGCTCGTTCTCAGATTTCTGATGAGGTTTGAAAGACTACTTACAGTCTCATAGCCAACCCAGGCTATTTAACATTGAGAAAATATATTTGAGAAGATAGTTCTCAGATAGTATACAAGCTAAACCAGGACTTAACATATGGATTTATAACTTTTTTAAGTTAGGACAGATGACAGAGTGTCCTATTTAATTGTCAAAATGATGGATTGGATGTTAGGTGTATCTTATACTTTATAAATTACAAAATGGTAAAAAGAAAAAGAAAAAAATATTATATAAGCAGAATTTTGCATGCTGGTTTGTAGCTCACTACTAGGTTTGTCAGTGTATTTTTGAACTTTTCTCCATTCCTCCCAGTTTGTTTCTCTGAATTAACCTTATTTATTGTGCCATAGTCCAAGTGGAGAGGTCAGAAGACAACCTGTATGAATCACTTCTCTCCTTCCACACTGTTTGTTGGCATCAAACTCAGGTCGCCAGGCTTGACAGCAAGTGCCTTGCCTTTTCCCACTGGAGCCATCTCACCAGCTTGGTCTCATTCTGTTTAATGGCATTTTTACATTGCATAGAGTGACTAAATCCTAATGTATTTTCCTAATAATGAATCTTAAGGTTATTTCCAAATTTCCCAATATTCCAAGTAACATTTCCATTGAATGTCTACCTTTGTGGTCACTAGTGGAATTTCTGAATCAATAGATGTGCATATTTCAGATTTAATGAAGGTCAGAGGACAGTCTGAAGCAGTCAATTCTCTCCTTCCAATAGGTTGGTCCAGCAAAACAACTTCAGGATGTTAGGATTGATGATACGAGTCTTCCCCTGCTCAGCTGCCTCACCAGCCCCATTTGTCTACATCTTAGCTACTGGTACCTCCAAGCTCCATTCTGATTGCTGACTTTAAATTTTCACATGATAAAAACACTTCAGGGCACGCTGAGCATGCCATGTTGTTTTATTTTATTATTTATTTTGAGGCAGCATACGTCTATATACCTGGTTGCCCTGGAACTCTATGTAGACCAGGATGGCCTTGACTTACAGAGATCCATTAGCCCCTGCCTCTGCCTCTTGAGTGCTGGGAACCTTGTTTTAACTCTGGGATGAGAATGACACCGTTTTTTTGGTGTCACTGGCTTATCATTCGGAGGTTGTGCATCTGAATTCCACATTTGTTTTCAGGAACACATTGTGCTTCAAAGTAGGATGTTGTCTGTGTTTCTTGTGGTGCCTGGTGCATTTAGGGCCATTTGCTATCCCATCTTTAGAAAGACAGGAAAGATGAATAAGTGTGGCCATCCCTCTTATGCTGAGGATTTGAGATCCTCCTTTATGCTAAACACCTTCAACTTTTGGTCCCAGAGCTCTAAGGAAAAATTGAGCTAAATATGGAGAGCAGACAGGTTTGGACGGAAGCCTCTCCCCACTGAGGCTCCACTGTGAGAGAAGCTGAATGGCCGAGTAGCTGATGGGTGTCTGAGTGAGACTCCAGGGAGGGGTACTTGGTCCAAGGACGGTGGTCACACAGTGACAGCGCATAATCACATCATTAAGGGCCATCTGATATTATTGGAAACAAAGTCATTATCCTGATACTTTAACAGTCTCAAGCCTGAAAACCACTCACTGTCTAATTCAATAAATAAGCTACTTAAGTATAGAAAGTCACAAGGAAGAACAGATTTTGTGTCATATTAGCAAATTTGATTTTCATTAATGTGAGATGAATGTCTTCTATGAAACACTTTCATATCATATTAATGACATGATAGCAAACAGCATTCATGGGTTGCTAGGAAACACAAGGACCCTCTAATGATCTCCTCTGTACTCGAGAGGCCACAGAGGGAAGATGCCTGAGCTCTCTCTGGATACTTCCAATTTCTTGGTAACCAGTTCCCCCTGGAAGACCACCAGGGGGCTGGGAGGAATGGGAATTAATCACACCATTTACCATGGCAATGTTGTGCCTGCTCACTGCTAACTTCCCTTTCATTGCCTTACAGGTACAAGAGCAAGGACTGAGGAAGGGGTTTTACTGGAGAGGTCAAGGGTGCTAACGGCATGCTTTGTCTTTTGCTTAAGTGGCCAATGAGCTGCTATGACTCCGGGAGAGGAAAGAGTGTTATTGCTGAGCCTTGGTTTGCTGGGTCTGCTTCATTGCTGGGTCCCTGTCACAGTGGCACAGAGGAGTGCTTCAGTAGCAGCACTGCGACTTCATGATTCCAAAAAGCAGGGGTGTCCATTTACTGAAGTATTCCAATTATACCATCAATATGCTACAATACCAGTAGACTCTAGTGCAAAGAGCAACAGCCACGGACTGTGCTCATAGTGTCTTGGCTCTGTCTCATGATAATGGGGGCTGCAGACAGAAAGATGAATGGTATACATATATATGTGAAAGCGTGCACACCTTGATAACTATCTTCAAAAATATTAAAAATAATATATAACTTCTGTTGTTTTTTTTTTCCTGAGATAAAGTCTTGTTATGTACCCTTGGCTGGCCTCAAACTCAGGGATCTACTTGCCTCTGGTCCTGAATGCTGGGGTTAAAGACATGTGCTACCAAGCCCAACAATAATAACTTATCATAAACTTTCCTGGGTTCAAGCTTCAATACCCTCAATAATGGCATACAATTTTTATATATTATTTGAATCAATATCCAATGTTTATTTTGAAAGCATATTTTAGGAGCTAGAGAGTTGACTCACTGGTTAAGAACACTTATTGCTCTTGAAGAGGACCCTGGTTCAATTTCCAGGACTCACATAGCAGCTCACAACCATCTGTAATTCCAGACCCAGGAGATCTGATGCCCTCTGCTGACTGCCACAGGCACCAGGCATGCACACAATAAGTACATACATACATACATACATACATACATACACACACATATGATATACACATACACATACAGGCAAAACATTTGTACACATAAAGTAGTAAACCTAAAAAATGAATTTAAAAGCTATTTATCTGCAGGTTTCCCTTTCCACCTCTGTTTATTTCTTGCATTGTTTTTATGTTGAAGTAATCAGGATGTTTAGCCTGTAGTTTCCATGCTCTGAATTAATTGTGTAATTCTGTCACACTAGTCAACATGCTCTGTCATTTTGCTTCCTGTCACTCAGTGGTGGGTTAACAGTCTTGCTCAGATTCAGGCCCATTTAGCTAGGTGGTGTGTATTCCATCAATAAGTAAGCAATGGCCATATCTTCTTCCATGCTGGCAGCCAGGGGTACTCAACACCAGCATCCATAAATTCCTTAGGGGTTGCAAAACTCTGTGATGATACTGGTGATCAACCTAACAGGATCTGGAGTCACCCAGGGGACAAGTCCCAGGGCATCTCTGTGAAGGAAGTTCTAGATTGGATTGAGGTGAGAGGACCCACACCAAATGAGTGGCACCATTCCACGGGCTGGAGCCCCTGAGTAACAAGGGGAAGGAGCTGAGCGCTAACATCCACTGCTCTCTGCCTCTTGACTATAGATGCCATGCTTCCCCTGCCCTGATCAGCTGGCCTCTCACACTCTGAGCCAGATAAGCCCGTCTTTCCTTAAGTTACTCCCATCATGCTTTGTCATAGAGATGGAGTGACTGGCATCTAATCATATCTTGGTTCCCTCTCCATACACAATGACACGCTAATTCTTCAGTTCTCACTGGATGGATGTTCATAGAAATTTTGTTTGGGATAATTTCCTCTATTATCTATAATATTCTCCACCATCTCCTAAGATCTCAGTCTCTTTTGATTCTGGTCCTTTCCTAGGTGACCAGCCTTACTCACGGGAACCCTTTAGGTACTTCTTAATGTTCCTGTTGAGACTTTCACAATGGAGTCTTGGGCTGCAGTCATTTACTACATGGAACCTTGGCAGATATTTCAATCTGGATCGAAGGGGAATGATTTTCTGTTCTGGAATTTTCTTATGTCATGCTTTTAACGGACACTTTCGGTTTATTTTCTTTCTAGAATTCCTGCCAGCCAGGTAGAATGCCGTGTGCTTCTGTGATATCTTCTTTCTCTGCTTTTTCTTCGCTGTTCGGGGGCAGGTCAGCAGGTAGTTTTCCATGACATCCATTTTCTTCCTAGATTCACAGCTATATGTCTCTTCTGCTACATCTGCTGTGTTCACATCTAAATTCCTTGCTCAAAAAATTCCAGGGGAAAAAAATCTCCACTCTTTTACAAGGAATCGAGGGGTGTGAGCACTGGCACAACTGATGCAGATGAGAAGAGATTCTGGATTCTGGTCTCTGTCCTAGCCCTCCATGATCTCTGCTCCCAGGGTCCCTCTTACTGGCACTACAGTTTCCTGTTTGGCTGAGGTACGTCCCTGAGCACACCACCATCTCTTGCCTGACACCGTTGCCCCTCGAGACCTGAGTCTCTGAGAAGGTTTATACATTTTTCTGGTTTGTTTTTCTATCATTTTGAAAGGCAGCGGTTCCAGGACAGAGAGGAAATAAGTGTATATGTCAGATCTCCTATATATAATCAGATGTCCCCAAAAGATTTATATCAATTTCTTTTTCTTTCTTATCCCTCTTTTCTTCTCTCTTCCCCCTCCCACTTTCTTTTGGAGACAGAGTCTCACATCACCCAGGCTGGCCTTGAGCTCATTCTGTTGCCTAGAATAACCTTAAACTTCTGATTCTTCTGCCTCTACCTGCCAAGTATAAGGATCACAGGTGTAGATGTCACCATGACCAGTTGTAGGCAGTGCTGGGGATTGAGTCCAAGTGTACACCAGGAAAGAACCCTACCAACTGAGCCACATCTCCAGGACCCTAAAGTTCATTTCAGTGTGATCCTAAATAAGTCTTTCAATGAGGTTTTAGCTAAGATTAATTAACTCTTAACTATGAGGCAGAAATTTATTAGAAAATTCCCTATGGTCAGCCTAGGACCTTTGCTTCCAAAGGTGTAAGGATCTCTGATAAATTTACAGACTTAGGTTAGTGGTTTTTATCCTTTTATCCTAATGGGTTTCCTGTTCTTCCCATGAGACAGAGCCAGAGTCAAGGATTGTATGTTGATGTTTTCCTTGGGATGTCCAATTCCAGGTGACCAGAGTAAGAGGAAAAGATGTGGAAACAGGAGAAAGTCAAGATTATGTTTTAAGTGCTAGCAACTGCATCATGCAGCAGGATGTCTACACGTGGAGAAGCTGGGTCCTGGGATAGTCTAAGGAAGACAGAGGAAAGGAACTCACCTTCTCTGGCTCCCTTCTATCCACAGGGAATCAGCCCCCAGCATTCCTGCAGTTGTTTAGGCAGCCTTTTTGGTAGCTGTTTGGGGTCCAGAGTCTATGTAACATGGCTTTCATCCTGTCCAGAAGTGGGGGTGTCCCAAATGGGGTAGGCAGGAAGCTGAAGGGCTTACAGATGCACTTTGCCATTGAGGATATGCAGGGAGATATTTCTGTCTGCTCTACACCCTGCTATCTTTCAAGGCCCCTCATCCCTGGCTTCAGTGATGACACATAGCGACACTGACAGTCTAAGTAGAGAGAAACATCACAGGCACCCAACTAACCTGAGAGAACTCTTGTGAGTCTTTCAAAGCAGCTGAAAGAAAGAGAAGTCTCCTTTGTCTCCAGACATCAAGTTATACATGGGACCAGTGCCAGAGAAGGAAGGCAGCATGTGTACAGAGAGTGCCAATGCTGTCTCAAATAAAGCCAGGCTCTAGGATGCCCTGGTTCCAGTGCCACTCTTGTTACTCCTGGCTTTAGTTCTAAGTGATGTAAGGCCTTGTCTCTGGGGTGTCTGTCTGCTGGGTTCCTGCCACTTTCAGAGACTCTTGACTAATAATGTGTATGACTGTGAAGAACAGGGATGGATAACGCAAAATATATAACTATTAAGAAATAAAAGTAACCCTGAAATTAAAAATGCGTTACATTAGATCGCTCTCCCATAGGATACTGAGCTGTTACAATAAAGGCCTGGATGAACACTTCAGTCGAGCTCATAATTGGAAAAAAAATCACATTGGTTCAGATATTAAATCATTGCTAGGACGACCCCGGCAGCCCTGGATTCCCCTTGGAAGATTCACTTGCAGATCTGTCTTGAAGGCAAGGACCGGGTAGAGGATGTGCTTCAGGATGCCCTGGAGAGGGTCTGGGTTAGGGGCCTGCAACCCAGACGGATCACCACAGGCAGTGAGTTCGTGTTAATGTCTTGGAGGAGTCTGAGCATTGTTCAATTATCACATGCAGAAAGCCTCCAGCTTGCAGGCACCGTTTGTCAGCTGGGCTTCTAGGGGCCGGGAACTAATCATTAAGGCTGCCAAGAGGTGGAGAAGCCTTCTCCCAGCAGCCTCCCGGCCTCCAGCATGGGGTGTATTTTCCTATTTCACTTGGATTTGCTCCTAATGATTGAACTATAGATTATTAATGCGGAACACCTCTGGGATGCTAGAGTGACTGTGCAGGGCTCTATTCTGCCCTTTGAGTCTTCAGCACGTATCCCGGCCTGGCAGACGGTGTTCTGGCAGCTGTCAGAGCTGCTGGGGCCAAGAGGGTACCGTGGGCTCCAAACAGTGGCTCCTATTAGCAGCTACAGGGGCATCGTTGGTGGCATTTGGTGCTCTCGTCTCCCCAAATTACCGGGTGGAGTGAATAATAAGCCACAAAATGCATCTCAGGGGTTTGCTGCAAGGGTGACAAGAAGTGTTTGTAAGAAGGAAAGGAAAGTGGTTTGGGCCATGCTGGGGCTTTGCCATCTGCCACTTGACAAAGTTATCCCGGGCGTGTGTCAGGAAGACAGTTTGGCATCCTGCAGGTAGCTACGTGTGTGGATGAGGAGATCCTGGAGCAGTGTGAGCTCTGGGCTGCTGGAGTGGCAGCGAAGCGGGATGACAGCTCCTTAAAAGTGACTCTGAGCTGAAAAATCTCCTGCCTGGTGTCTACACACACACTTCACGGCAACTCAGGGAGGGCGCCTAAGGCTTCTTTTACAGATGAAATCAAGTTTTGAGACCGGACAGGAGAGATCTAAAGGAGCCCTTATGTGCTCTCTCCATATTACATGTCACCACAGGGTGAACTATGTGACCTTCAAGACCTGATACGGAAGCTGAGGCTGGTAAAACATTCACCATGGGGTAAACGCAACTTCCACCATTGCTGATTGGGGCTTTCCAGGGTTCCAATGTGCCTGGGATAGCCCAGCGCCCGCTCTGCCTGCCTGTGTGGTAGCCTATTGTCCAAGTGTGAGGAGACAAGAAGGGCCAGGGTTGGGTGTGAATCTATCCAAGTCAGCTTGAGTTCACAACACAACACTGGAGTCTAAATGGTGTGAAAACCAGAAATCTATTTTGAAGGTTCAAAATCAAGGCATCATTTCCCACATTTTCCTCAGACAACTAACTTTATGGCTTGTAGAAGGCTGTCTTCTAGCCGTGTCCTCCTGTGGTAAAGACCCTTACCTCCTAAAGACCCTAGACAGTCACTTCATGTTAGAGGCTCAACATGCCCATTTGGTGTGGCGAGACACAGTCTGGCATGGGGCTGTAAGTGGGGTCTCCAGGTAGAAGAAAGTAACCAATAGAGAATTAAACAGGTTGGTGGATACAGAGTGTCTCAAGAGATGTTCCTGGGTGTAGACAGGGTGGTGTATGTCTTATGGGAGACTTTTGCCATGTACTAGTGTCTAGAGATATTATATAATAAGTAGTAAATCTGCTTAATTTTGAAAGAAGTCCAAGCTTTGAAGTTGTTTTTCCACTGTCCCCAGCTTGCATTTTTCTGATGTTTCCTTTGTCATCCTTACATTTATATTTCTGTAAATAATTTGCCTATTTTCTCCTTTTGCTTTTTTCTCGCTGGTTCTCAGCTCTTTGATAACGATATGCTTGGGTGTAATTTTCTTCATGTTTTTTTTTTTTTTTGAGATTATTGAGCTTAGATTTGTGGGAGGAGATGCTGTAGGCATGTCTGACCAACAAGCTGTAAGCTGCCTGGACCCCATAATAGCTATGAATGTGGTCCAACTCAAAACCTTAAACTTAAAAAGTGTGTGTGTGTGTGTGTGTGTGTGTGTGTGTGTGTTACTTTGTAACATGTCAGCATTGTTCTCCAGCATGATTTTCATTGATGACAATGTCATGTCACTATGTGGAGGGATTGGAAACACCTGATACAGTCCCATCAGATTTAGAAACACTGTTTTATTTCTTCTGTCCACCTGTAGCTGTCCTGTCCTCCACTGTGATGCTTGATTTAGCTTCTTCTTCTGTTTCATTTGAGGCATTTTTAACGCTGACGTCTTCCAATTCACCAATTGGCAAGGTCTAATCTGCCACAAACACCATGTGGTATAGTTTTATCTTAGAGATTCCAGGTTTCATTTCTAGAAGCTTGTGCCATTTTATGCACCCTCCGTATCTGTACTTAGGACTCTGATCATACAGAATGAAGTTATAATCACTGTGTTTCTACGCATGTCTGCTAATTCCAACTTCTGAGTCAGTTCTCGGTTGGCTTTGACTGACAGATTTTTCTCCTCGCTGTGGGTTGTATTTTCATGTTTCACTGCATGTTTAGAAATTTTTGCGACTGGATGCTGGAAACTGTGAGTCTGACTTTGTTGGGTGTTGTAATGTTCAGTACAGGGATAAACATTCTTGAGTTTGTTTTGGGAATGTAGCTAAGTCACTTGGAAACAGTTTGACACATTTAAATTGGCTTTTTGAGATGCGTTAGAAGGGACTGGAGTGGTGTTTTCTCCAGAACTAACCCATTCTGTGTCTGTCAACCCTATGATCTCGAGGGTCTCAAGTCTGGCAGGAGGCACCACCTTCATCCCGAGTGGACCAGGCACTGTGACCTAGAATCTCTTCCACGGCTCTGGTGAGTTGGCTCACTCACATGCTTGGCTCAGAACCTCAATGAAAACTAAAGAGGGCTCCTCTGATTATCTCCAACCCCGCTCTCTCTGTGGCTTTCCACCCTCTAGACTCTGTCCTGAGAAACTGGCCTGCCTTGTGTTTTTCAGACTCTCAGGGGCATCTCTGCCACTCAGAATCTTCTGGACTCTGTTCACTTTTGCTGTGGCCTGGAAACCCTCGCAAGGCAACGACCTGGAGCAGTCCCAGTGTTTACCTTATTTAAATAAACACCTCTCTACTTCACCGTGCTCAACCTGTTGCATGATCTGTTAAAACACGCCTACTACATTCAGTTCAGGTCTTCAGTTCTTTCAACTGAGTGAGTACATTTGGTCTTTTGAAGAAAAAATAATACTGAATTCTACAACAGTTGCTTCTAGAATCATGATGAAAATTCGTGGACTTAAATATAACCAGGGCAAAACTTATTATTATTTTTTTAAATATTTAGTGGATATTTTATTTATTTACATTTCAGATGTTATCCCCTTTCCCCCCAGAACCCCTCATCCCATCCCCCCTTCTCCCGCATCTATGAGGGTGTGCCCCCACCGACCCAACCACTCCTGCCTCCCTGCCCAGGCATTCCCCCACACTGGGTCCCCTTCATGGGACCAAGGGCCTCCTGTCCCACCGATGCCCAACAAGACCATCCTCTGCTACATATACCGCTGAAGCCATGGGTCTCTCCAGGTGTGTTCCCAGGCTCTCACTGATAAGTGGATATTAGCCCAAAAGCTCAAAACACCCAAGATACAACTCTCAGACCACATGAAGCTCAAGAAGAAGGAAGACCAAAGTGGGGGTGCTTCAGTCCTTCTTAGGAGGAGTAACAAAATACTCACAGGAGGAAATACAGAGGCAAAGTACAGAGCAGAGACTGAAGGAGGGGCTTCCAGAGACTGCCTCACCTGGGGATCCATCCCATGTGCAATCACTAAATGCAGACACTGTTGTGGATGCCAGGAAGTGCATGCTGCCGGCAGCCTGATATAGCTGTCTCCTGAAAGGCTCTGCCAGAGCCTGATATATACAGAGGTGGATGCTCACAGCCAACCATTGAACTGATCACATGGTCTCCAAGAGTTAGAGAGAGGCAAAACTTATTCTTATCAATAGTAGAGATAAATGTGAATTCCAAATGCTATTTCTGATACTTTCCAGGAGCTAGCTGACATAGGTTTGCTTAAGGAAATGTGGCAGTGGTAGTGGAGACTCTCTGGAGCACAGTTTAGCCAAATCTCAGGTAGAAGAGTGATAGACGGCATACACTTTCCAGGCAGAGTGTTGTTTCCAGAGAGCCAATGTGAGACTTGGCAGAGGAAGATGAACACCACAAGGTGGGGACCCTGCCTGTTCTATTGGCAAGACCATCGTGGTGGTCAGCTGTGGCTGACTCCCCTGGAGTACCAGGCAGGTCTTGGGGTGCTCATGTTGATGAGATGGATCATGGTAGACAGGGGGAAGCTAGGAGTTGGGAAATTCACTACACTGTTCTAGGTCCACAAAGCCCTTACCCTGGTAGTGGCTGGTCCCAATCTGCGGAACCATTTTCTGAAAGTTTCTTGGAAGCCAGACACCGAAGCTGCTCCTCCATCCACTACTGTTTAATCTGGTCACTGCAGATCCTGCCCTCTGCAGCTGGACCTTCGCTGGCTGACAAAGCACTGTGCTTCCCCACCACGTGGCTGATGAGGCGCTTGTCTGAGGAGTAGGAGACAGGCTCACTCCACCGTTCCCCTCCTCCTGTGTGCACGTCTTACCAGGATTTTCAATCTGCAGTTTCTTTGGAAGGGTCTTCGAAGTGCTCTTGCCCATTTATAGAGGTTAGTTGATAAGAACTAGCTTACGAAAGACCATAGTACCAGACTCATACAAGATGAACAAGGCTGTGATTTAACCCATGGAAGCAGACTTCTCTGAGCTAAAGCATCCTCCAGAAACTCTAGGTGTGGGGAATCTCTAGAGATGCATCTGTCTTTCATCCAGCTAAGGGAAAAGCCAGAGTACAGGCTTCACTCTGACAACAAAACTCGCTTCCTTTCCTATTTTGATATAAAAATACAGATAGACGTTCTAGCATTTTCTTCATTCATGCATGAATCGAGGAATCTCCTTAAGTGGCTTTGTCAGGGAAACAAAATTATTTTCATGTCCCAGGAATAAACATCTTTCATCTTTTTGTAACAGGCAAATGAAAAGAAAAATCACACAAAACCACTCCTGCTTCTAAGGTTGGTTATTTGCACAGCTGTAAAATGTACTGCTCTGGTCCTGTAGAAAGGGAAGCAGACAGAGCTGAGGAACTCTGGTTTGATGCTCTCAATGCCACTGACTTGTCAGTGACCATCCTCAAGCCTGGCCACCCTCTTCTATAAGATGGATACAACAAGCTATAACTAGGACCCTCAGCGTATATACACTCTCAGAGAGGAAGCTCTGCTGTTCAGGGCCTTGTTCCAGTATCTTGGGGATCTGAAATCTGGATGTTGCAATCGAGTGTTCTATATTAGGTAGGGTTTCTATATTCTATAACATGTGGGTTCTATATCCTACTTGGCTTTGAAACTATTTTTCTATAAAAAGTACATAGATTGCTTTGAGGATGAAAAATGTTTAAAATTAAACAAATGTACAAAATAACCCTCAAAAGAAGCCTAAGACAATCCAGGTCCAGGAGGAATGGACTGGGATTGCTCCATATGTGACACTCCCTGCTGCCCAGTGGCTTCAAAGTATCTCTAGCAATTGTTAGTTTGCAATAAAAATTTTAGGAAGCTTGAGACCCTACTTCTCATGGCTCAGCAGACTGAGAACAGAATTCCTGAAATGTATTTATTCAAGCAATTACAATTATAAAAGTCTGAGTTATTTCTTGTAGTTTGGGAAAGAGGAAGCAGGTTGGTAGCCTTGTGGGTAATTTTAGTTTCTTCAGCTATTATTTTAAGGCCATAAAAAATAGCTGTCAATTACATGCTGACCGGTAGGTATACAATGAGACAGAAGAAGGAAAATTCATATGGGACGTTGATCCTCCTATCACAAGTCTGAGATGAAAAGTGATAGCCAAGAGATGCTCAGATGGACAGGAGTCAGTGTGTAGCAGACAGCAGCTCTCTTGAACCCCACCTCAAGGCTTGGATCTTGCAGTAGGCTGGGACACTGGTCACTGAGCTCTCGCCTGATCAGCAAGCTTAGGCTTCAGAAGCAAAACAGCCTGAGATGAGACAGAATGTTTTATCACAAGGCCAATTGTCCTTTGTATCACCTGTAGAATGACTAGACACCCAGAAAGCCTTCCCCTGACTCTGTCTTTCTTCCCATATCTCTTTTCTTGGCTCATGATCTGAAGAGAATTAGTTTTCTGAATGTCCTCACAAAAGAAGGTACAGTGGGAAATGGCTTATTCTATCTAACCACTGGGCCTCTCCCTGAGCATCCATCTCTTAGGAACAAAACAATGTGAGATATGGAAGGCAGCTGGGGCTGGAAACTGACAGACATCCTGGGAAATCATGTTCCTTGTATGCTATGACCAACACCACACACTACAGAGTCTATGGATATTGTTGATGTATAGGTGTTTTACACAACAGAATCTCCACAATGACAGAATTCTTCTCTGATGCACCTCTGGTGTAGTCCAGGTCACTAGTACCATATGGCTGTTGAGTGTGCCCAAGGTGATGAATTTTTTTTTTTAATGTGTAGGTGCACATGGATGCAGGTACCTGGGGAAGCCAGAAGAGGGCGTCAGACCCTCTGGAGCTGGAGTTCAGTCAGTTGTGAAAGCCTGTGGGTGCTGGAAAGCAGACTGAGGTTCTCTGTGAGAACAGTGTGTGCTCTTAACCACTGAGCCATCCTTCCAGCCCTCGAGCTGAATTTCAGCTGTTTTAATACTTGGGGCTGAGCCCTGGGTCTTCTGAATAAACACTCATCACTTCACTATACTCCCAGATGTAACTATAGGTAAGATCTAGGCAACAATTAGCTATTATATGAGATAAGGTAGCTCTAAAGTATTTGTAATTATTGACAATGTCAATGTTTTCCAAAGCATCTTTTACAGCTATATGGTAGGTTAGATATTCAACACTAGGTTCTTGGCACATTTTGTAATTCAAACAATTTACAAATTCAAATTTTACATGATACTCAGAACCAGGGAGAAACATTTGATCCTTCTCTTTTCTGTGAGTTGCCCTGGGCACCCCCAACTTTGTTCATGAACTATCATTTTAAACTGAGTATTAGGTTTCTCACTTAATTCTCCTAAAATGTTTGTTCATTTGTTTTTGTGTGTCTATGTGTTTTCCTTGCATGTAATATGTGTACCACATGAATGCCTACTGCCCACAGAAACCAGAATAGGGCATTAGATCCCCTGGAACTGGACTTACAGATGGTTATGAGCAAGCATGTGGGTGCCGGGCATTAAACCCAGGCCCCCTGGTAGAGCAGCTGTCTCCCACAACCCCTCTCTCTGGGAGGAAAGGGTTTATTTCACCTTATAGCAGTGGTTAGCAACCTGTGGGCCAAGACCTTTTCGGCAAACCTCTGTCTCCAAAAATACTCACATCGTGATTCATAGCAGTAGCAAAGTTACAGTTATGAAGTAGCAACATGAATAATTTTTAGGTTGGGGGGGTCACTGAAACATGAGAAACTGTATTAAATGGTCCCAGCATTAGGAAGATTGAGAACTACTGCCTTATAGCATATAGTCATGAAGACAAGTCAGAGTAGGGACTCAAGGCAGGAACCTAGAGGCAGAAACTGAAGAGAGACCAAGGAGGAATGATGGAGGTGATGACAGATTCCTAGGGGGTTGCCAATTTTGTCCCTATGCATGAAGAACTGAACAACCACCAGAGACAAGACCAAGCCCTGAAGAAGAGAAAAGTAACAGCTTTATCTATACCCTGGATGGGAGCCGCGTAAGACGGGAAGTCTGATGAACAATGGTGGCTTTGGTATTTTATAGAGCCCCTGGGATTTCCCCTTTCCCAGTCTAGAAAAGGCATATCCACCCCTGTGCCTTTCTGCCACTTCTTGCAAAGTTTTCTGGGAACAAGAAGTTTCCATCTCAGGGAGCCTGCCTTGGCTTTTCTAGTCTACTTACGGTCTTCTAATCCTGCTTCAAAGAAATGTTGCTTACCGCTTACATGGCTTGCCCAGGTTGATACTCAGGACTACCTATCCAGGGGTAATACTACCCCAAGTGGGGTGGGCCATCCCACACCAATCATGAATCAAGAAATCAAGAAAATTCAAGAGTTTCCTACAGTGATGGAGGCAGAAAAGCCACCCTTGTAAATGCTGAGCCACGTCTCCAGCCTGTCGTTTAATTCTTGATAAGTCAGTATTTTGTGCACTTCTAATACGTTACAACTTTTCCTGTCTCTATATTTTTCTGTTCTACATGATGGGGAAATTACTATAGATTGGATCTCCATTGCAGTGGGAAGACTTATTACACATTAGATCTCTAGTGTACAGATGAGGAAACTGATGTTCACTGAGAGCTAACAACTTGTCCAAGTTCACAAACGTAATTAGCAACAATACAGAATTTGAACCTCTGACTTAAGCCTCTTTTAATTTTTACTCTGAGGGAAAGGAAGTAATGATTTCCTTTCACATGGAAGTGTCAGGCAAAATTCTCTCAACATGTACAGTTATTTCTTGATATTCCTTATCAGAATCTGGTGTTCTGTCAGGATCCTAAAATTCACTGATGCTTAGGTACTGTGCATTCTAAGTTGACATAGTATCTGCATGTAACCTCCTGCACTCTTCTCTGTGTGGGGGCGTGCCATGTGTTCATGTTGGTGTGTGCACCCATGTTCAAGTGGGCATGCCTCTGTGTGCCCACATGTTTGGAGGTCAGAGGCTGAAACCATGTGTCTTCCACAGTGACTTTTCACTCTATGTTTCTAAGACACAGTCTCCTTTTGAACCTGGAGCCCATCCATTACACTAGGTTGGCTGGCCAATGGGCTCCAGGAATCCATCTGTCTGTAATTCCTCACCACCGGGATTCCAGACACAGCTGCCTTGCCCACTTTTGCATGGGTTCTGGGGATCTGAATGCAGGTCCTCATTTTTCCATGGGCAGCACCCCACCCAATCCTTTTGCATACTCCAGATCACCTCTAGATTCTTTACTCAGAACACTGAAGATGCTGTGCAAACAGCTGTTATACCGTACTGTTTAGAGACTGTTCAGCAGAGATCCAGAATTTTTCCCGAAATATCTTAGATCTTCCATAAGTGGAATTTGCAGATGGAGAGCCTACAGCCACCGAGAGACACCTGCACACAAGTGAATAGTTTGGTAGTGACAGAGGACAGGTGGCAGCTGTGGGCAGGGAGCCATGGGAAATTGGGAGAGACAGTAGCCTTGCTAGAAGGCATTTGTTTTTATAAATCTTGGTGAAAAGTGTTTTTTTTTTTTAAAGAATGTGGCATATGTAGTCTAGCAGCCTTGCATGTCAGTTATGTCTCACACTTTGTGATTTATCCCACACTCAGTTCACGTGCCAGCACGGTCTCTGGGATACAGAGCCATCCCTGGGCTGTCTAAATCATCTCCCGTAGGCATTAGTATGTGACTTATACACACCGATTTCCTTTTAAATAGTGACAGCATGGGTTTCTTTTATAGTAGAGAATGCAGGCAAGTTCTTCTGTTTAAGACATAGCAGAATCTGCTTAGAAAGGACACTACACATTGGACATTAAACCAAGAGGCCAGGGACAGAGTGGCAAAGAGTCATCTGTCAACAAATTTGAGCTCATACCCTTTGCCCCATTTCAGATTGATGTTAACTATTTCTGAATCTGATGGCTAATTCCTTTTGTGTCCTCATTGATAAAATGAACAATCTTGGATGTTATATGAAATGTTCACTTTTTAAAAAATTTATTCGTGGTACTCTCCTCCTGGCAAACATGAACTCAGAATACTTGTTGCACCTAGGAAACTAGACAGGGACCATTGGTGGGGTAGGGGAAGAAACACCTTACAGAATGGGTTGTAGAACAAGTGTCACGTGGAGGGGCAAAGAGGATAGTGGGGGGAAGGGTTTAAGTTCGAAGAGGGATAGGAAGGTAGAATGGGGGGCAAAGAATAACAAACACAAAAGATGTTTGAAAAAGACACATGGAAACTTATAATTTTATGTTATATAAGTAATATGAATATAAGTAATATCATATATAATTTATAAAATGTTATATATAGAGTTATAAAATTGCTAATTCCTTTTTCTCATGGATAATATATATAATACAATATAATACATAATTATATGATATATAATATATAATACATAATTATAAATGCAATATATAATACATATAATTGTTATATATCATATAAAATATAATGTATAATATATCATAATATGATAATATGATATAAAATATGGAATATGTGTATAATATATAATATACAATATATGATATAATATATATCATATAAGAGTTTAATGAAATTACTCTACACAGGGACCTCCTCCTAGAAACCATATGTTGCCAAATAAAAAAGTCCAGTGCTAGGTGTGTAAAGTGTCTCCTGTAAAGTTCTTGGTCAGTGGTTGGTCCCTGAGAACCTCCAAAACAATATTATTATCCATGATTGCCCACCAGAACTTGATGGTCAGGCCCTACTGCTGAAGTCACTGCATACTTTGGTCACAGGACAGGGAGAGATTGAGCTGGTATAAACCAGAAGGCTTCCTCCCTGTTGACTAGCTTTCATAGTACTGAGATACGTTATGCAGATTGCTGGAGAAAAGTCACCAGGAATCTTATCTAGCTGTGAGCCCTGTGAGCTACAGAAATGACCAGCATGGTAAGATATGTCCGCAGACACAATAACAGCATGAGTGCTATGGGGTAATGAATTGCCCTCTGATTGAATTTAAGGCTGTCCCACAGGAGGGAATACATACTTGTTCTATAAATCTGGAGAACTCGTGTTTGGGGACTTCATGGACTATAGTGGTTAATTCTATTAACCTGTTAAAGTGACACAGAAAGACAATGCCCTCTAAATCTTTATTTCTACGCTCATAGCTGGGGGCAGCTCACCAGACACATTTCTTTGTATAGTGGATGGCAGTTAACTCTGAAACTCACAAAGGTCAAAGGGTAGGGAACATATTTGTTGAATTCTCCATATAAATGGGATATCTATATCATATTCCTCCCCCCAAGGCTCAGGGACCATCGCAGAAGATGGGGCAGAAAGGATTCTAAGAGTCAGAAGTTGAAGAGGACCAAAGAAAAATTGTTTTTTCATGCCTGGACATGACAGGACCTCTGTACTCATGAATTCAGAACAGCTGCAGTAGCCTGCCCATGATCAAGCCAATCAGCATTTCAGCCTGGAGCAGGGACGCACTCATGAGTCCTAACCCCAGCAGAGGAGCTACTGACAGTTGATGGCTCTTGACAGAGAAGAGAGAGTCAATTTTGAGAATGTGGCCTATGGTTGATTGCCCACACTCCAGTGGGTGGACTATACTGTTGAGTGCATGTGAAGCATAGATTTTATTCTGTGGGTTATTTTTTAAAAAAAAGAAAAAGGAGAAAGAGGACATAAAGTTAGAACAGGTTGATGGTGGATCAAGGAGGAGTTAGCAGGCAGGAGGGGTAGGTCACTACAATAAAAAAAACCAACATATTCATGTACAAAGTTTTCAAAGAATTAACAGAAATATTGTAGTGAATATAGTACTGAATATTTCAAAGACTATAACAGAAAAGTAAAGAATATTCAACAATTTGAAATAGGCGAAATAAATAAATAAACTTTATGTCTGAGGCTGGAGAGATGGCTCATGGTTAAGAACACTTACTGTTCTTGCAGAAACCTGGGTTTGGTTCCCGGTACTGAAAAGAGGAGGAGGAGGAGGAACAGGAGGAAGAGAAGGAAGAATAGGAGGAAGAGAAGGAGGAAGAGGAGGAGGAGGAAGAGGAGGAGGAAGAAGAAGGGGAGGAAGAGGAGAAAAAGGAAGAGGAGTAGGAGGAAGAAGAGGAGTAGGAGGAAGAGGAAGAAGAGGAAGAGGAAGAGGAAAGCAATTATGTATTTCTTATCTCACTTCAGAAAAATCTTTATAGCAGTCTTTCTGATGAGTGCTAAAATGACATGGAAGATTATCTTTTTGTGACTAACAAGACAAAAGTTCCAGACTTCCCACAGCACTGCAGTGGTGACCTTTAACCCACACTCGTACTCTGATTTGGGTGTTCATTCTTCTTTCATGCTATAATATCTTACAGAACATGCACTGCCTCTAATTCCAGTATAGCTCCAAACAACCTTACCTTTTACCCCAGGAAAGGCTAAATCCTCACAAATGTCACAGTGCAAAGATGAAGATAAATGACATCACTCAAAACCCAAAACAACAACAACAAACCCCCAAAACTTTCCATTGGAACAATATTATAAAAAAAAAAAAACCCAACCCTGACATGTCTCTAATGAACCTTAGCCCTCTCCTCAGACTCCATCTCTAGTCTGAAGGCTGACCATCTCGATAATAAGACATGTTCAGAAGTATGGGTTATACTTATTCTTCATAATAGTAGGAGAAAGTCCAGTGGGTAAGATCTGCCTGTTGGATCCAGGAGACAGGGCATGGCTAGCCATGAATGTCCTAGGCAGAGACTATGAGCAAACCCAACCCAACCTGCTTTCCATGAGAGCAGAGATACAGAAATTAATTAAGTGACTGGGAATGAAAATCAAGAGGCCAGAATTTTGATTGTAGCAAATCATATGGGGTAGGGTTCTCAAGGCTGACCAACAGAGCTGACATTGCCTGAGAGATGCAGGTAAGCAGGGGGCCCCCTCCAGATAGGTCAGGGGGATGGCCAGTGCCCCATAGGGAAGTTTGTGAAGGGGGTCAGTTAGCTCTCCACCACTCAGCAAAATACCTGAGATGATCAAGTTTTTGGATAAATGGTTTCTTCTGGCTCAGGGATTTAGAGATTTGTGTAACTATTTCCTCTAGGTGTGCCATGACCATTAGCCATCATGAAGTAGAGCAATTGAAGTGACCTGTGGTATAACACTCTGCATCCAGTCATGGCAATGAAAGAGACCAAACAGTGCAGCGATGGCTATACCCACGGTGAGGGTAATGAAGCTGTTGCCACTTCCTTATAGAACTGGGGCTGGTTACCAATGCCCCAGCTGACCTTCCACTCACTGCTTCCTCTTGTGCTCAAGCTGCTGTGTATGGTCTTGGGGTTGCTAAAGTATACAGGAAGCAGAGGTCAACCTTGGGTTCAGCTTTCGAGAGTCATCATCCACACTGGGATGGAACTTGATGGTGCCATAGCTGCCTGGGAATGACCTATGTTCAAGGAAGTGAACTCCGGGGAGCTGGACTTGGATAGAACCCCTTCCTCAGTCTGTTGGTAGCCTGTTTGGATTGAGTTGGTACAACTCAGGAAGACACACAGCAGGACTCCAGACCATGGCTGGGTCGACCCACTGCTGTTTAGACCTCTGGTGAGGCACTGAGTCGTTCTGGAGGGAAGACTGTTAGAAAAACTGTTCACCTCTTGACCAGGAAGCAAGAGAGGAAAAGGAGCCTTGTCCCACTAGTTGGAAGCACACCCATGGCCTGAAGACCTCCCTTTAGGCCCCATATCTTTAAAAACATCATCATTATCATCATCATCGTTGTTGTTGTCATGTATGTCTGAGAGAGAGGGGTAATACAGGGGTATGGATGCTCATGACATGGGATAGGTGTGGAAGCCAGTGGACAACTTTATTGACTTGGTACCCTCCCACCTCTATAGCCTTTACAAGGGTTCTGTGGCTTGAATTCAGGCTGTCAGGCTTGCTCATTGGGAGCTGAACACCTTTAAACGTGGAGTCATCTCACCAGCCACAGGGGTCACCTCTTAAAAATGCTATCACTTTAATATCACCACTCAGGGAATGAGCTTTCAGCATCCTGGCCTTTCAGAGAACATTCCAGATACAAACTAGGGCAGAAGAACAGGAATATAGCATGTACCAGGGGAATGCACCTGTCTTTGTTGTTGTTACTGTTATAGAAAGAAGCCCTGAAAGTAGGGTGGGTAGTTAGATTTTGAAAAGTCTGGGGAGATGGGTACTGGAGTTTAGTATTCAAGTTTACTACCTTACATACCTTACATAGCCCAAGGCTATGGAATACTGAGGGAGAGAGAGAGAGAGAGAGAGAGAGAGAGAGAGAGAGAGAGAGAGAGAAGGAAGAGGAGGAGGAGGAGGAAGGGAGGGATGAGGGAGAGAGAGAGGGTGCTCCATCCAGCTTCCAGCCAT
This sequence comes from Grammomys surdaster, assembly GCF_004785775.1. Taxonomy (NCBI): domain Eukaryota; kingdom Metazoa; phylum Chordata; class Mammalia; order Rodentia; family Muridae; genus Grammomys; species Grammomys surdaster. The sequence continues at coordinate 2,848,659 of NW_021604587.1, forward strand.
AAACGCATGGCCCTGACTGAAGGCTACAATTAGGGGCTGTGTGGGTCGGCTGTGTCCTACTTTGCAGTTCCACAGAGAGAGACCGCACAAGGTAGCTTTCCTGAGGGAACAACTTCTAGAGTCTGACAGTTCAAAAAGGTAATGGCAGCCTTTTAAAGGGCCTGCTCGGGCTCCATTTAGAATATTGTGCACAGCAGCACTTACCCACTAAAAGTAGGCTGTGGAGTGTTTGGGAAGTGTGCGGAGGGATGGCGTTGCTCACAGGGGGGAGAGGCCGCCAGGGCGGCTTTGAGAGCTGAGATGTTAAGATGTGAAAGGAGGTGGTTTAATCAAGGCTATGCGTATCTGATGGGTTCCTACAATGAAGCTGGGGCAAGACCCATTCAGGCTGAGAGGACAAAGGATGCTACAGACTGCTAATTAAGGATGAGGGGCGGGGGAGTCAGCAGGCAAGACCTCTCTTTTGCAGGGTCATCCATAAGTGAGGCTAAAAAGAAGATGAGCTACAGTTAAGAAAGTAGAAAAAAAAAAGATGCCTTGTTAAAGTCTCTGACAGACCACATCTCAGGAGACTGCCTCAGCCAGCCACTCTCTCTGTCCACTTCTCCCACCTGGCCTTCTCCTTGAGGTTCCTGCCACCTCCAATGACCTGGGAAGGAGGAGCAGACCCAGCCAGGAAGAAGGTCCTGTTTACTGTAAACCTGTCAAGGGACTTAAGGCAGAAACTGGCAAGGCTTGAGCATGTGGGTATGTGCCTATGTGTATGTGTGTGCGTGCATGCGTGTGTGTATGTGTGTGTGTACATGTGAGTAAATGTGCATGATATGGGCACACCTGAGATCTTACCTATACAAATGCTTCAAGGACAAGATTGGAAAAGAATATATTTTAGTGACATGTTTATTATGTGATTTTAAAATGGTGGTTGACTTAGAAAGGAACAAATAATTTTTAAAAAGGTCTATATTTTTATTTTTCCTCAATCAATCACAATCAAATATCTTGCCCCAAGACACAGAGCAGTGAGGAGTGTTCTCCCTGCCTCTGGGTAAATCAGTTCTCTCTGTCTCTTTCTCTCTGTCTCTGTCTCTGTCTCTGTCTCTCTGTCTCTCTGTCTCTCTCTGTCTCTCTCTGTCTCTCTGTCTCCCTGTCTCTGTCTCTCTCTCTTTCTCTCTCTCACTCACACACACACACACACACACACACACACACACACACACACCCAGTGGGTTAAATAGTTCTTACACACCGGAGTAGAGAATTAGTTCTCCCTCTACAGTGCCCAGTAGTTTGTCCTGGCATGTGAGGTAGAGACAAAGAATAAAACAAGCGAACTGAGCCAACCTGGGCTTCAGAAGCTCAGCTGCTGTGGTCCTGTGGCAGCTGCCTGCTGTGCATCACTCTGGCTGGCTCCTCAGTTGTCACCCCACATTCCCTCATGGCTCCAAGTGAGTCTCTGTTCCTGAGGTCATGATGGCCTCACAAAGGTTCACTGAGGGCTTCTCTGAATCAGAAAGTAGCTGTTCTTGGAGATAAACAGAGTTCTGGGTACCGTCAGCTCTGTCAGCACGAAGGAAGGTGTCCTCAGTGTGGTAGATGGGTGAGGAAGTGCAGCTGGCTTTGAATGAGACACATGGCTGGTGCAGCCAAGGTCAGGGAAACAATTGGTAATCAGATCTTGGCCAAAATCAGCTGAGCCATTCACCCTGCTTGGAAAGGGCCAAGTCAGCCGGTCTGACAACAGGCAGGGGGAACAGTGCTGGGCCAAGAATCAGCGAGGCGACCTGGCAGTACTTGGTGGCACTTGAGAAGAATGTGGCTGCAGCTGCGTGTGTACATGCCTGCCAAGGAAGGCATGGTGGGATCCTCAGGGCCTCGATCGCTCGCAAATGCGTGACCAGCATCTTCCTGCCCCCTGCCTCTTTCTGACAGATGTCAATCGGCACTGCCTGCTATCAAGTACTGTCCAGTCTTATTTGGCCATCCCTAGCATCCACTCTGAACCGACCAACCAAATTAACTTTTATAATCATTAGTATCATCAGATAACAGCTGCGCCCTGACTACTGGCCTCGAGCTCACCAGTGCTATGTTTCAGGGAGAAAACAAATCAGCTGGGGCTTGCATCTGGCTAAATGTGAAAACATTCTTTTTTTTGCCCCCCTACATTAGATTCCTAGTATCTCATTTACCATTGAGTAGGTTTTGTTTTAAACCAAAACCAAAACAAAACAAAAAACCAAAAGAAAGAAAAAAATAATTCCCTAGAACTTGTTTCAAGTATCGTTGACTGACAGCAGCGATGAAGTCCTATCATGAGCTAAGAAGAAAATGAATTTGCTTTTTAAATATCTCTTTTCACTCTCGCTGACAGGTGAATTCCACAAAAATATAAAGAGCACCTTCTCAGTTAACAGGTATCGACAGAACATTCCATCCAAACACTACAGGATACATACACCTCTCAGTAGCTCAGGGGACTCTTTCTACAATAATTCATGCACTAGCAAACAAAACAGGTTTTTAAAATATAAGGAGATACTGACAATTTCCCATCTTTTACCTGAGCACAATGGGATACAATCTGAAATCAAAAGCAAGAGAAACTATAGAGCAAACACAAACTCACAGAGACTGGACACTACACCACTGAATGCCGAATGGGGCCATTGTCAACGAAATCAAGAAGGAAATTTAAACATTTGTAGAATTGAATAAAAACCGAAAATGCACCATAACAAAACCCATGGGATACAATGTAAGCAACCCTAAAATGGGGAAGTTTATGGCCACAAATGCCTAAGTTAAAAAGTCAGAGAGATCGCACATAAGTAACAATGTATCTTAGGCCTTGGAAAAGGAGAACAAGCCAAATTCAAGAATCAGTGGCTGAAAAGAAGCATGATCAAGTCGGAAGTTAATGAACTAGAAACAACAAAGATACAAAGAGTCAATGAAGTTGGTAATCTGAAAAGAGAAACAAAATTGACAAACCCAGAGCCAAAACTAAGCAAATCAAGGAAGACCAGAGTTAACAGGACCAGAGCTGGAAATGGAGGGAGGCGTTACTGTCCGTGTCCATTACTCATGGCTTCCAAAGACTTGGACCTGCCTGGGGATGTTGAGAGAATGAAGAAAAAGGGACGTTGAGAGAATGAAGAAAAGACTGACACATAGATAAGTGAGGGTTGAGAAGACTGGGTTCTCTGATGGAGAAGCCTCAGCACTCAGAGCTCAGAGTGGTTACGTAGAACTATACAGAAAGGTGGGGTTACTGCATACAGATAGATAAGGGGGCGGGGTTCATGCTGTATAGCTGGGTCAAGGAGACAGGCTTTGTAGGAGAGCAGACTTCAGACTCTAAATATCTGGGGAGTGGGGAGAAAGCTATGCTTTTTTTCTTTTGTACACACTATTGACATTCACACTTAGACCAGGAAAGAAGGCTTTGCCATTTCTTTCTGAGTCTCACCCCTGAGAGAAGGCTTTGCTGTCCCTCCATGGGCCTATGTCAACAACATACATTGACTCAGGACTTCGCTCAGGGCTTTCTCTGTTCCCCACACACTGCAACAAAAACCACTGAAATTCAGAAAATCGTTAGGCTATACCTTTAAACTTATATTCCAATAAACTGAAAAGATACTTTTAAAAATGGATAAAGTTCTAAACACATATGACCTACCAAACTTTAATCAAGGTAAGTAAATTTTAATACATCTCTAAGAAGCAACAAGTTTGAAAGAGCAATACAAAAAAAATTAAACTAAAATGACCAGGCCTTTATGGATTCTCTGATAAATTCTACTACATATTTAAAGAAGAAACAACACCAAGGCATCTCAGACTATTTCACAAAACAGAAATGGGAGAAACACTACAAAATCTTCTTATAGGACCTGTGTTACTCTGGTGAAAAAAAACCTGTATTACTCTGATGAAAATGTTCTCAATAAAATCCTAGCAAACCAAATCCAACAATGCATCAGAAGATCACTCACCATGATTCAAGTTGGCTTCACTCCAGAGATGCAGGGATGATTCAACATTCAAAAATTTTAAAAAAGGAAAGCATTTACAAATCAATAAATGTTGCTGGCGGTGGTGGCTCACGCCTTTAATCCCAGCACTTGGGAGGCAGAGGCAGGCGGATTTCTGAGTTCAAGGCCAGCCTGGTCTACAGAGTGAGTTCCAGGACAGCCAGGCCTACACAGAGTAACCCTGTCTCGAAAAAATAAAAAAAAAATCAATAAAGGTAAACGGACTCAGGAAAGAAATTATATTGCCATCTCAAGAGATTAAAAAAAAAAAAGTCCCAGCATCCTATCATAAAGAAACTAGAAATAGAAAAAAATAAATCTCAACATAAGCAAGCTTCACACAACAAATCTATGGTCAATAGTATATTAAATAGGGAAAAGCTGAAAGCATTTCCACCAAAATTGGGAACAAAACCAAGGGAATCTACTTCCTCTACAATTATTCAATATAATGTTCAAACTATTAGAGACCATAAGACAGGAGAAGGAAATGAAAGGAAAACAAATAAGAAAGGGTCACAGCATCTTTATTTGTAGACATAGCTCTACATATAAGAGACTTGGGTCTCTTATATGGACCCCAGAAAAGCTCTCTTAGATCCCATATACTCTTTCAGCAAAATGACAGGCTTAGAAATTAACTAAGCACAATCAGTAGCTTTTCCATATACAATTAACAGACATGCTGAGAATGAAACCAGGGAAATAACCCCATCAATGGCCTCATATTAAAAAAATATGAAACTCTTAGAATAAAGCTATCCGAGAAAGTGAAAGATGTCTACAATGAAAACTTTCAAACACCAAAGAATAAACTGTGTAAGACATTAGAAGATGGACAGACCTCCGCTATGGATTGTTAAGATCTAATATTGTGAAAGCAGCCAAGAGCAATCTACAGATTCAACGAAATCATCAACAACATTTCAGGCTATTCTTCATATGAATATTAAAAATAATCTTAAAACTCATATGGTGTGAGAAAACTCTGCTAGTTAAGGTCGAAGTCCACCATAACTGGATAGCCTCTGGGCTGGGGCAATATGAGAGACTCCCTTTGTTAGCTGGTTTTCTCCTTCTCTGTCCTTGTCCTGGGAATTCTAAGCCCCCATACTCATCTCTATCTGAGTAAAGTCATACAGCCTCAATTAGTTTGTAGGACCAATTTTCTTTCTCCTGATAAAACCTGCTTCAGCCAGCACCTGAGAGTTCTGAAATGCTTCCCCATGTTAATGAGACATTCCAAGTACTCTAAGGCCCCAGCCAATTACCTTTGCCCATCCTGGATGTCCCTACTTTCAGTCTCCCAAAACTTTATAAGGCTTCAATCACCCTAAGTGAAGTTGATCTGCCTACTGTCTGTGGGTCTCAAATGTGGTTTATTCATTGTACATACTCACAGGGCTTCTGAACCCTGTTAGAGGTCTCTACCCCCACCGCCCTAGTGGACTGTATCAGCCAATGATCCATGAGAGCGGGGAGACCCACAATACGGAAATACAAAAGACCCTGAAGAACAAAGCAATCTTGAACAAAAAGAATGTCAGAGTATCTCATATCTGATTTCAAGTTATATTAGAAAGCCATAGTAAGAAAACCAGTGTGGTACCCACAGTCAGTCTCTATCTCTCACCCTGGATGAAAGTCAACTCCAAATGGACTAAAGGACTTAACACAATAAAACAGGGAAGACACCTCAGGATATAGACACACAGAGGCAAGGACTCTCTGACTAGGACTCCAGTTGCTCACAAGACGATGCAACAACTGACAAGCAGGACCTCATGAAGTGAAAGGGCGGCACAGCAAAGGAAACAATGTAGCGTGGAGAAACACACGAATGGAATGGGAGTAAAATCTTTGTTAGCTGCATACCCAGCTGAGAAGTACAAGCTAGAATATACCAAGAGCTAGAAAACCTAAACATCAAAGATGAGGTAACTCACTCGATAAGTGCTATTGAAATGAACAGAGAGCTCTCCAAAGCTGAAACACAGATGGCTAATAAATGTCTGGCAAACTATTCTACTGGAGTAGCCATCAGGAAAATGCAAATCAAGGTGACACCGAGAGTCCATCTCACCCAAATCAGAACAGCACTCCAACGTTACAGAAGAGAACCCACAACATCGATGGTCGTGTGGACTTGTCTAGTTATTTGGAAGCTGGCAGAAAGGTTTTCCTACAATGTGACTCAGTTAACAGCATTCCTGGGTATTTAACCAGTGGATTCTAAGTCAACACATCAGTCAAATCTACAAATATTTGAAAAGGGGAAAAACCTATGATTAAGGAATTTGTAAAAGGATAGATTATCTTTGAAAGCATTAGGAAACTTTCCTAATGGAATAGAGGGTGCTCTTGGTATGCACAAGACCACCAATGTTTAACCATCAGTGAGTGCACACTTGAATACACACACACACACACACACACATACACACACAGCTTAGAAACACAAATCTTCCAAAGGACACAAATAATATGGCAAATGTCTCACATTTAAATGAGGCAAGGGTGTTAGCTCTAACTCTTCCTCAGTAATTTATGCTACATACCTTACCCTGTATAATAGGACAAGAAAAATAAAACAACCAGAAACCATAAAGATTGGATAAGAAAAGAAATGACATTATTTCAGTTTTATCTATGTGGAAAATCTAAAAAAAAAACTATAGGTGAATTTTTAAAATTTGCTTTAGCAAATTTACAGGACACAGAACTATAAAAAAACTTAGGGCATCTCTCATACCAGCAACAATCAACAACAGTGATGTTTTAAAATCAATTAGTTAATTAATCATTATGAGAAAGAGAACTCTCAAGCATGCAAGCATGCATGAGCAGGTATGTGTGTCACAGTACATGTGTGGCAGTCAGAGGGCAGTTCTATGTAGTTGATTCTTTTCTACCCTTATTTAGTTTCCATGGATTGAGCTCAGGTTGTGACAACAAGCAATTTATTGAGCTATCTCATTGGCCCAATAAAAATGATGTTTATGACAGCAATAAAATAACACAGTATCTGGGGATCATGTCAGACAAAAACTAGGCAAGCCATTTATGAAGACAATTATAAAACTTTATCGAAAGCCATGAACGATGGTCTAAATAAATTGGTACTTACATTATGTTATAATGTTATAACCAGTATCAAAAAAGGTTGATTTTTGCCTAATGAAGGAAGGATTAATGTATTGTTCATCAAATCCATGAGACATAATGGGTTTATTATAAAACTTTTGGAAGAGTAAAGGGAAGAAAATATACACTATGTTCTCAAAGAGGGTAAAGAGGTTGTATTAAATTAAGAACATATATTAATTGCCATTATATAGAAAAGAACAGTTTCAAGGCAGTAGATGAAACATTCAAAATGTATGATCAACACAAGTTTGCATCCAGAGTATACCAGTCTTCTTAGGCATTATTAAGAAGAAGAGAACCCATATGGTCATGGGGTACTGTTATAAATGTCCTAACAACAAATGAAAAGGCACTTAGCTGTGTTATTCATCAGAGAAGGATAATGAAAAGCCAGAGGATACATTTGCATAGGACCAGACTAGTCTAATTTTAAAGTCTGAACATAATATGGTGGAGAGACAGAAACTCTCATGCAAGGATATATAGACAGACACGACTACCTTGGGAGTAAGAACAGGTTCCCAGGACTATACAGTTACAGGGCCGGGACACTCTT
>NW_021604587.1:2856501-2871887 GCF_004785775.1 Grammomys surdaster
TATCTCCACACATATATGCATATATGAAATAACAGTTGGTAAAATCACAACTCTTGGATCAAATCCAGTCAGTGCCTGCTTTGGAATATGATGATTTCTTTGGTCATGCTGTGTCCATTTGCTTATGTTAATTTGAAGCCACTTTCTCATTTTAAGAGTAGAGTTGAGAACTTATGACAAAGACTGTATTTGTTCCTACACAGAAAAGATTCACAGGAAACCAAATGACTAACTCTAATTTAGAAATGGTGGCTGCCTTCCATATGATAGTCTGCATATGGCCAGAGAGGGGCTTTCAGTACCCCCGGTCAGGAATTATTCCTTAACACAGGTGACAGACACATGGATTTCCAGTATTATTCCCCCTTCAAGCACACATGAATGTCATACATACCTTTTTTGTTTGTATGAGGCATTCTGTAAATTTAAACTTTTTAGGAGGAAAGAAAGGTGATGATGCTGCAGTCATCCTGTGGTATCAAGGACATCCAAATCCTGGTTTATAGACTCTGTGTCGGGTACTGGCTATGACACCCTCTTGTTTATGGACAGAAAGTAATTCTCCTAGCCTTCTCACACAGCAGCTGCATCCACAAGTGGATGCCTTTTGAGTGTTAGTTTTGTATACAGCTACATTGCTAAAAGTGTTTCTCAACTGTAGAAGTTTCCTGGTAGAGTTTTTAGGGTCATTTATGTATACAATATTTTCATCTGCAAATAAAGATATTTTGACTCTTTCCTTTCCTATTTGTATCCCCTTAACCTTCAGTTGTCTTACTTCTCTATCTAAGACTTCAAGTACTATATTGAATAGTTAAGGAGAGAGCAGACAGCCTTGTGTTTTGTTTCTCTCTGTTTAACTTGTGTTGGCTAGGGGATTCCAGTAAGTTACCTGTATTGTGCTTATGTATATGCCTTGTATTCCTGATCTCTCTAAGACTTTTATCATGAAGGGGTGTTGGATTTTTGTCAGAGGCTTTTTCTACATCTAATGAGATGATCATGTGGTTTTTGTCTTTCAGTCTATTTATAATATGGATTATGTTCATCAGTTTATAGATGTTGAACCATTCCTGCATCTCTGGGATGAAGCCTACTTGGTCATGTTGATCTTTTTGATGTGTTCTTGGATTTAGTTTGCAAATATTTTACTAAGAAATTTTGCATCTATGTTCATATGGAAAATTGGTTTGTACTTTTCTTTCTCTTTTTGTTGAGTCTTTGTGCAGTTTAAGTACCAGGGTCATTTTGGCCTTGTAAAAGAGCAGAAAAAGGGCTATACTCTAGATTGCCAGGGCAGAAATTACCAACATCTTTAGTAATCAATCATCTACATGCTAGGAGGAAAATGTTAGGACCATAAGCAGCTTGTCTCATGGTTGAAGAAATCCTAATGGGGCCAGATTCTTCCACATTCTGACATCCAGCCTTTCTCTTATGTTCAGACTGCTGCTCTTAGCAGCCATGTGTGAAAAGGGACTTGAATATCATCTCATCTCACACTTTTGTGACATCAACATCATGTTTCGTTGCTTCCGAGGTCCAGGTCTGGGCCCAGGTGTGGACACATCTAAGTTCACGTACTTCCTCATATGAACCTTTGCTCTCCAGCCAATGCTAGTGTTTGACATTCATTGTTTTGTGTCAAGGCCATCTCAGCCACCCCAGCTTCTCTCAGTGATTCCAATTTCTCTTTCTGGTTCGTCGTCACCAGACACACACACACACACACACACACAGACACACACACACACAGACACACACACAGACACACACACACAGACACACACACAGACACACACACACAGACACACAGACACACACACAACATCATACATAGTCATTTGTGCCCACCGTTAAAGTCAACGCCCCAGGTACCTGTAGAGATCTGGGATCAGTTTGTCATCAAACCGAGTACACAGATTGTTGAGGACTTGCTCGTGTTGTCCAAACAAGCGGATGTAGTTGGAGGATGGGAAAGGCTCCTTTGAGAAGCATGTGATGCCCTCCACCAACTTATAGTTGTTAATGTATAGTCGGAAGTAGGTCCCCTTTTTCGCGTTACCTGTCACTACTTCTGAACCCTGAGTGAAAATGAGAATGGATCAGGAAAATAGTATCCCAAAACATCCCTCAACCTGGGGAACTTTATTTTGGTAATTATGTTTTCAGGTATAATAAGCAAGTTCTATCTCGTTGCAAAGGACAGCCATTGACGTGTCAGAAACAATATTTTTTCACGACAAAATGTTCCTCACCACATTTTAAATTGTCATTAGAGTGTTCTAAGCTTTAAAATTAGTTGCTGGGTGACCACCAATTATCTATAGCTCAGTATCTTACCCAGTAAAGGAACTGGGTCCCTTTTTCTATGTATGATGGATTTGAAGTGTCAAATTTCACAGAGCCCCATTTTGAAAACATCCTTGTCAAAGCGATCAGGACGATTTCCGGACACAGATGAAAGGTGAAACCTGGTGTCCCAGGCTTGGAAAGGAGGGTGGCCCTTTGATAATAACTCAGTTCCCAAGAGGAAGCCCACAGGATATACCCCATACAGTCTGTAGATGATCTTTCGGTTTGTAAGTTGTTCAAGGTGTGGATTCTGCCCCTTGGAAATGGATTAAAACTGAACCTGATGACCAGGACAGTTGCTGTAATCCCACAACACTGGTACAGTTTTGATTTCAGCCCTGACAGCTACAGGCTCCCTGTTGGAGCTCCATTCCCTGTTGATCTCAGTAGACAAACACAGGCTGTGTTAGTGATGGCTGATCTTTTAAATTGCCTAGAGATTCTGAATTTGGTTCTCTCTAATGCCAGTAATGGCTTTCTGAGTGCATCTAGAGTTAAGTGTTCACTCTGAACTTGAATGTGGCATTTAGAAATTTTCAGCAAATTCACCTTGTCTTAATTCCAAACATTCGCTTAGTCCTTGATCCACCTGAGTGCTTTATCTAAATAGGGACACACAGTGCAATTGTTAATGTGACTGTCAACTTGCCAGGATCTGGAACTGCCTAGGACAGTGGTTCTCAACCTTCCTTATGCTGAAATCCTTTAATACAGTTTTTCATGTTGTGGTGACCCCCCCCCCTCCGCAATCATAAGCTTAGCTCTGTTGAAACTTCATAACTGTAATTTTGCTATTTTTATAAATCATAATATAAAAACTTGTGTTTCTGATGGTCTTTTCAGTGTGACCCACAGGTTGAGAATCTCTGACCTAGGGGGAAAAGCCTCCAGGCACACTTGTGAGGGATCTTTTGTATTAGGTTAGCCTCTGGGCATCCTCCTGAAGAATTATCTTGGTTAGGTTAATTGAGGTGCTAAGATCCATCCTAAAAGGAGGCAGCAAAATAAACCCTTTTTCCTTTAAGTTGCTTTTCTTGGAGTGTTTTATCACAGCAACAGGAAAACAATTAAGCCACACAGTTTAACTTTCTGGTCAAACTGAGGCAACTGGTGAGCATTGTGGGATCACACTAGGAGACAGATCTGCAGACAAGACTCTAGGCCAGCTTCAAGTACAATAGACTGGATATTCAGGGGGTAGGGACAGTAGCCTTGGGAAGAAGCTAGGCAGTGTTGTCTCATGGAGGAGGCTGGTGGTCACATGTAAATATACTCATTGTAAGAAACTATGTCCACAGCACATTTTCTATTTTCAAAATGGATCACATTAAGGAACAGCAGTATTTCACATTTTTGACATCATCATTAAAATTGTGTGCGTATGTGTGTCTGTATGTGTATGTGCATGTGTGTAGTGCATGTAGAGGCAAAAAAGGTCAAATCTATATATTCTTCAGGAGCCACCTAGGCCTTTTTTTTTTGTTGGGCAGTCGGGGGGAGGGTCTCTCATTGGCTTGGAGCTTTCAGACTGGGCTAGACTGACTAGCCAGCACCCCCCTGGGATTCTCTTGTCTCAGCCTTTGGCACTGGGGTTATAACAAACAAGTGCCACAAGGTCCAGCATTTTTATCCAGGTTCTGGTAAAGACTTCAGAAAGAGCTCTGCTGTAGGCTGTCTCTGCTCACTTACCTTTCCCTCTCACCACGGCACTTCCCGAGCCCCACCTGCTCTTGGGAGTTTTTCATTCACATGTACTGCCTTGAGTCTTGACTTTCAGATCCTTCCACCTTTGCATGTGAGCATGTGACATCAACTTTACTTGGACATCCCAGAATAGTAAGCACCATTTCAGAACTGGAATACACATGGGTATGCAGACAGAGACCTCCACTATGTGCCTGTCATGGTTTGAAATTGTTTGGCTCAGGGAGTTGCACTATTTGGAGGTATGATCTTGTTGGAGTAAGTGTGTCACTGTGGGCATGGGCTTTAAGACCCTCATCCTAGCTGCCTGGAAGTCAGTATTCTATTAGTGGTCTCCCAATGAAGATGTAGAACTCTCAGCTCCTCCTGCACCATGCCTGCCTGGATGCTGCCATGCTCCCACCTTGATGATAATGGACTGAGCCTCTGAACCTGTAAGCTAGCCCCAATTAAATGTTGTCCTTTATAAGACTTGCCTTGGTCATGGTATCTTTCACAATAGTAAAACCCTAAGACAGAGGTCATACAGTCATAGGTCATAGGGGTCAGTTGTATTGGTTGGTTTTGAGTATCAACCCGACACAAGCTGGAGTTATCACAGAGAAAGGAGCCTTTGAGGCAATGCCTCCATGAGATCCAGTTGTAAGGCATTTTCTCAATTAGTGATCAAGGGGGGAAGGGCCCAGCCCATTGTGGGTGGTGCCATCCTTGGGCTGGTAGTCCTGGCTTCTATAAGAAAGCAAGTTGAGCAAGCCAGGGGAAACAAGCCAGTAAGAAACATTTCTCCATGGCCTTTGCATCAGCTCCTGCCTCCAAGTTCCTGCCCTGTGTGAGTTCCTGTCCTAACTTCCTTTGTTGATGAACAGCAATGGGGAAGTGTAAACTGAATAAACCCTCTCCTCCCCAACTTGCTTCTTGGTCATGACATTCCCTGCAGGAATAAACCCTGACTAAGAGTGCCTTTCCTGCATAAAATGCAGACTATCGGGTTTGTCATCAGCAGTTTGAGAGTTAGCCTCCTGACTCCTTGGCAGAAAGAGATTTGGGGAGGAAGCTGGGAAACCACAAGCCAGTGAGTGTTGAATGAGCGTTGAGTGAGAGGTCATGCCTTCTCAGTGAATCGGGGCTTGCAAAGTGCTAGCAGTATTCCTAGGAAAGCTGCTTGGGGGTCCCAGCCAGCCCACCCCCCACCCACAGTATCACAGATGTAATGCTGGCTGCTAGCTTCCCTCCCTGTTCACTGGAGAACAGGGACAGCAAACCCACAAGGCCTGGCTGCTGCCTCCTCTTGTAATGTTTCGTTAAGCTAAGTGACTGAGGGAATAGGGTACGCAGCCACCAAAGAGACTAACCTTGTGACTCATCCACGTGGGTGATGGAAAGGTGGCTTTGCAAGGAACTTTGCTGGCTACCCCACATTCAAGTTATCGAGGTCTTCTTTGTGTTCGTGGGCTCTCCACTCTAAGCTTAGCACTCCAAGGTTGGGGCAATGGTTAGTTGTTATAGCAGTGGGAACATGATGAACTGTTAAGGATATATCTGGTAGCTTGCTGGCCAGGGGCCAACCAGAGTCTGAGCAGAACATACCACCCAATGACAATGACAACCTGTTGCATGAAGGTGGTGGCCTTAACATTGTTTCCAACAAAATTATTTTATTTATTTATTTATTTATTTATTTATTTATTTATATGACTGAAACTCTGCTGTATCAGCATTGTCATAAACGCATCACACTACACAGTGACCAGGGCTTGAAAAGACTATGCAGTAAACAGCCACTCTAGAGAAAGGAACAGGGAGGAGGTCTTGCTGGTGACTGATCTTAGCTATGGAAGGCACGTTGTATCAATCTTAATGAGCTTTGGCACTGCTTTAGCATAGCTGAGGGTGGGGTGGAGCAGTCTGCAAACTTGGAGTGCCTTGAGATACTTCACATCAATATTAAAGAGAATTCACACACAAGCTGGCTTCACAGCCACAGAGCGAGCACCCACAGTACTGCCCATTCCTACTGACACTTGCTGCCCTGATTTTTCCCCCTGATTATATAGGTCAGAAAATCACTCTGGAGTTCACACCAAATGGAAGGCATGGGTTTCATCAGCCTCGGTGTTTGAGAAACTAAGTCCTCAGGTCTTGTGACAAACACATGATTTAAAATGTCATAGTATCTGAGGCAGAATTTGTTGTGACAAATTTCTTTACTTTGTGGCACACAAGCCAACCAAGCATGTGGGCCAGAATCTGTAAATTGGTTCATTCTGGAGGTGCCTAGGGGTCTTTTCTTCTTTCATGAAGGATTATGGTAGGAAGGAAGGACTCACGGATGACAGAAGTGACTTCTTACTTTACCATACACCACTTACTGAGAACTAGAAAAGTCTAAGGTCGGTCTGGACCATGTCCATTAGAAGAATAGTGATTCAGTTTCCCTGGGGGGAAGCATCTTCGGTGGGCTACACTCTTGCTCAGCTGGCTGTATTTAGGTGACTGCCTGACCATTTTGGCAACAATTTTGCATAAATTAATTCCAACTCCAAAAGATTGCCATGGAGCCATCCTGCATTTTTTTTTCTTAGAAAATAAAATGGGGAAAAAAATCTGTTTAGATCTTCTGTACTAATTAAGAAGGAAGCCCACTTGGCAAAATGGTTAATTAAAGCCAGGGGTCCTGTTCAAATACTGTCATAGCATCAGCCAAAGAATCTATTTGAGTTGCACCATTATTAAGATTCTCGTTATCCAAACCCCCTTCTGTCCATTCTGACTTGATGCAAAGAGTGCAGAGCCATGGTAGACACGTGACCAATCATACAGTGTCCGCTCAAGACTCTCAAGTCAAGCCCAGCATTTCCGAGCCCTTGTGTGGATTAGGTGCTGTGGCTTATCTATGGTGACTAAAGAAGACAGCCCATGAGCTCTCTGTATACTGAGCACCTGAAGGAATGTGGAGGCAGGGTGGGCACAATAGTGTTTGACTGCAATCTCCATCTCAGGAGGAGGCTGGGAGGAAAAGTGCAAGTTTGAGGCCAACTCTTGAGCTTGACAGTATGACACTGTAGAAAAACACCAACAGTCCCCCCCCCCCAAGCATGGGGGATAAGAAAAGTTAAAAGAAAATACCATATGTCTTTTCTCCTAGAAGAGAGAAGTTCTGCTATTATAAAGAAGCAGGATTTGCAAGAATTTGCACATTAACTAGCTATCTGCTTTGCTCCAAGCAATGTAAGTGATCAGGAATGATTTGCTCTGTACAAAGGGTCAGGAATGACTCCAGGAACAAATACAAGTGAAGCGACTTATTCAAAGTCCATGAGAAGCAAATGGAAAGAGGGACTCTGCTTCCTGAATGGGGAGGAGCTAGGGGCCAATGACGTGTGACACTTTGAATACCCCCCTTTCTTATAGCGTTTAAGGATTTTTCTAGTATATTCTACTTCTATCAGATTGACCAGAACCTGCCACATGGCTAGCCCTCCCTCTAAGAAAATCTGAGAAATATCTTTATGTTAATTCGGTCATGTCATTGACCATCAAAAATATTCAGAAGACAATGGAACAGAGGCTCTGCCTCAATGAGGAAAATTCAAGTGTGACACAAGAGAAAAGGAATCACTATTTGACAAGAGGCCAGCCTGGGACCATCTGGCAGAGGAGCTTACTTGAGGAGCTCTCCAATTGGCCAGCCAATGAGAAGTCCCACCCACAGCTCCCACTTTTCCCAGATGGCTTTTCTGTGTAATTCATGGATGGAAGGAAAACAGTTGGGCCTGGTGGCCATTCCTGGTCCAAAGAATATGCTTGCTCCAGAGTTACAAAGGCAGATGTTTATAGCCTGATTATGTATCAAAACCTAACGATGGCTCACTTTAGTATGTAAACTGTGGAACACCTAGATAATGCAATATTCACTCAGTATTTAAGGATATGGGCTGTATGGCATGAAAAACCATAGAAGGAACTTACATGTATATTACTGGGTGAAATAAGCCAATCTGAAAGGCCACATGTGGGGGTTCCAATTATATGATGTGCTGTTTAATTGGTAAATTGTCAATTTGATGGAATTTAGGGTCACCACAGAAGCAAAGCCATGGGCATGCCTGTGAGGGAGTTTCTAGGTTAGGTTATCTGAGGATGGCAGCATCCCATAGGCTGGGGTCCTGTACTGTAGACAAAGGAGAAAGGCAGCGGAGCGCAAACATCTATGTCTCTCTGCTTTCTTACTGTGTAATGTGACTACTGCCTCAAGTTCCTGCCTTCTCTGTCGTGAGGACTGCATCCTCAAACTGTGGGTTCAAATATACCCACAAGCTGCTTATTGTCAGGTGTTTGGTCACAGCAATTAAGAAGAGTAGCTGATACGAATGACAATTTTGGAGACAATAAAGCTTAAAGGTTACTAGTCCTTCATGTGGCAGAAGGAAGGAAGGATGGAGCACAGAGGAGTTTTTAGCAGAGTTCTTTATGGTACTATGGTGGCGGATGCGCTGTGAAGACCCTCCAGAATGAACAGCACCTAGAGCCAATCCTCCTGACAGCTACGGAGTCTGCTGATAATGATGTGCTGATAAGGCCTACCAACTCCGATGACTGCACCACCTTGGTGGGGGATATAGATAGTTGCTGGGGGGGGTGTGTGAGAAAATCACTGTAACGTTTGCTTGAGTTTTTATGAAGTTAAAACTACTCTTTTTTAAGTCTATTAAGCAAGGATATGTTAAAGCAACAATTGACTTAATTATGGCATGATCTTTGGGAGTGAGAGATTGGGGGTAGCTTTGCTGGGAACTCAAGGTCTCCTAGGCTTTCAGTCAAGAGTTTGGATGGAGCAAGAAGCATCTAGAGGCTTGAATGGCACTGATTCTAAGGCAGGTCACTCATACAGCTGGTGTAGGCATCCTCAATTCTTTACTATAGAGACCTCACCAAAGGGTTCCTGAGAAACCCTACCCTTCGGCAGTTGACAACCTGGAAAGGGACAAGGTGAAGTTACAGTATCTTCATGACATTGATAGAGCTTTGGAAACCACACACTGTCATCTCTACACTACCCTGCAGTTCTGCTCCCTTTGGGAGTGCACCACGTGATGGTATGAGGAGCAAAGACTCCTGGGGGCCATTTTGAATCTTGATATGCATAGTGGGTGTATGATGTGTGAACCAAGACTTTGAGCCAAAAATTTTACCCTCTCATTGAAACAAATTTTATGAGGTAAAGTAAAACTCAAGATCAATACTTACAAAATCAGGCTGTGACCTTTGTAGATCCAAGGGAGTTGGGATGGCAGGTTTGGAAATATGCAGATAATGATAAGACCCAGGGAGAATCCCTCCTAGAGGAAATGGCAGGTGTCCATATTAGAAAAGAATTATTGGCTTGGTAGAGAACAGTTCACATTTCACCAAAAAAACCACAGAGATGTCTATAATGTCTGCTCCTGAAATTGCAGCCAATTAGGAAGGAAGGCCCTAGGGTGGTTGAACTTTATTTAGTCAAATCAATACCCTATAATATATTCACCAGGGCAAGATGAGCAGAGATGTGCCCTGTGACTTCCTGCACCTTCTTGTACTCTAACCCACGGCTACCAAACCAGACCAAAAGCTCCAGAATATTGTCATGGACTTGCCGTTTCTGACATTCCTCCAAATAAACAAAATATTAAAAACTCTATTTTATGTAGATATTTAACAAAGTCCCTTGCTCAATGCTTTAGACTGGTATTGCTCAAACTATTAAAATTCTTAGTATTTTGTAGCTATGCTTGAGTCTGACCAACCTCTCCTCTTGGAGGCTCTCTGTTCTCTTACCTGCCTGGAGCCATTTCCTAAGGTCCCACCCAGAGGAAAAGTAGAGCAGGCATCTCCTTAGAAGGAGGAAGACAGGGATGGAATGTGGGCCTTTGTCTCCTTGGCCTGACACTCCGTTTACTAGAACAGGCTTCATAAATACTTTCAGGGCCTATGTATGTATGCTTTGCAACTTAGCCTGTAAACCTCCCAGAAGTGAACATCTAATTCTGTAAATATGTGAGGTTTTCTGATGGTAAGGTCCACAATGTCTAAAGACATGGTTTTAAAATATTTCTTCTATCTCCTTTTCCTCTCAACATAATAAAACCTGTCTTCCTCTTCCTGTGGGCAGTCTAAGGTGACCTATGAAAATGGTTCACTCCTCTCTTCACTCAGAAAACTCTACAAAATCAGGCAGATCAAGAGGTTCATACCCTTACATTTGCTTCAGAATACCCATGAAACTGCTCAGGCTGTCAAAGATATGCAAATCCTAAAAGCTCCCAAGTATCTGAAGGATGTAATTTTTAAGGAGTAATGTGCACCATTCATTCTGGCAGCATAATGATAGAGCCTGTAGATATGCCCAAACCAAATAGTAGGGCTGGACACGGGATTGATGGCCCCAGAAGAGAGCTTAATTCCTGGTGCACATGCTTAAAGCTGCAGAGAGAGATCTGAACTTAAAAGTGTTGGATATAGATTCTAAAGTCATTGAACATATCCAAGCCAACAAGGAACCAAGACATGTTTTTGAACTTAAAGAGCTCATGGTTGTATTAACCTATACACTGGTTCTCCCTGCCACACAGAGAGGATTACCATTAAAAAAAAAAAAAAGAAGAACTGATTGTTTCTAAAGATTGCACAGAAGAAAAAGATACCCCAGAAGAAAATGAATACACAAAAGCTTCGGATACAGTTAGGCATAAATAAATGCAAAAAACCCCAAAAAACAAAAAAACAAACAAACAAAAAAACCACCCTGCCTTACATGTGAAATTATCTCCTTAGGGGTCAACAAGGCTTAGGGAATAAAAATGGCCTGTTCCACAGCTGTAAATGGCTGAGCCTATCTATGAAGAGAGCAGGCTAAGGAGGCTGGAGAGATGGCTCATGCTAAAGAACACTTGCTACTTTGCAGATGACTGACTGGGGTTTGGTCCCCAGCACCCATCTGGTGACTAATAACTGCCTACAACTCCAACTTCAGGGTATTCTATGCACTCCTTCAGCATTCACATATGTGGGGTGCACAGACATAAGGCAACACAACCATACACATAAAAAGAAAACAGATAAATATTTAAAGACAGAAGGCTAAGAAACGGGCCGCAGAAGGGTCTCTTCATCTCTGAATCTATGACAAAGATGGAAACATAGGATATGATGTCAAGGCAAGTCACTGTCTTCCATCCCTGAGATCTCTGGGCAAGTTACTGATGATTTTCCAGTCTACAAAATGGGGACTGTGGGGGGGGGCACTAATAAATGCCCAATGTGCAAAGGTCCAGAATAATGATATGGCCAGGTTCACAGTAGATGCCAGAGAAACGGAATGAGCTCCTCCTATACCTCTATGACATGCCACTAAAGACCAAGAGCTATGTTTAAGAGAAACATGACTGGCTGCTCTGAACCCTGACCTCATCAAATGAGAGGGGAAAAAAAGGAGCCTTCTACATACCATGGATCTTGGCTCCCTTGTACATGGGGATGAGGCGGTCAAGGTCAGCTGGTGGTTCAGTCACAGGCTCAAGGGTTGGGTCAAAGAGACTGAGCATAGCTGCAGCCAGCTGAAAGCCAATTTCTTTAGAACTGAAATTGCTGTGAGTCCACTCGTTTGAGTAATATCGGTTGGAGAATTTAGTGAGGG
This sequence comes from Grammomys surdaster, assembly GCF_004785775.1. Lineage (NCBI taxonomy): Eukaryota > Metazoa > Chordata > Mammalia > Rodentia > Muridae > Grammomys > Grammomys surdaster. The sequence goes on from NW_021604587.1 coordinate 2,868,236, forward strand.
AGCCAGCAGCTCTGATGGCTATGTCATTGGTGTGGAAGGTAGTATCAATCACAAGTCGGCCATCATAGACGAGGCATGCGTCATTAAATGCTTTAAATGTTTCATAATCCACATTCTTCTTGTAGAAGCTGAAGAATGCCTACAAAGTGAAGAACAAAAGCCCCATCATTAATGGGTGTGGTGGTTTGAATAAGAATGGTCTCCACATGCTCATATGTTAGATGGAACTGTTTGGAAAGGACTAGAAGGTGTGGCCTTATTGGAGGTGCTATGTCGCCAAGGGTAGGATTTGCAAATTCCACAAAACTCTCAGCTTTCGATCTCTCTCTGCCTCCTGTTTACAGATCAGACATAAGCTCTCAGCTACTGCTCCAGTGCCATGCCTGCCTGTCTGCTGCTGTGGCCCTCGCCTGATGGTCATGGACTCTGAAACACTCTGAAACTGTAGAGGAGCCCAGTGAAATGTTTCCTTTTCTCTGAAACTGTAGAGGAGCCCAGTGAAATGTTTCCTTTTATAAATTGCGTCAGTCATGATGTCTCTTCACAGTAATAGAAAATGACTAAGACAACCAGTTACTCCTTTTTGTGTTTCTTGCTGGGGATCATGAAGCTGGGCAAGTACTGTACTGGGTATTGCTCTTGATTTTACCTGTCCCAGAGTGTGACACTCTTCAGGGTACAGAAAATGTCCACTGACAGTTTATCATAACTCTGTGTGACAGAGATGGGGAGACAGAAGGGAGAAGAGGGGGAGGGACAGAGGAGATTCCAGAAGAATCTTTGGTATGAAGAGCATATTAAGATTATCCTAAACCACTCCTTGCCATTTCAATGTATTTACGATAGGAAAAATTATCATTTTATGATAATTTTTTTTAGAAAGATGTCAAGTGAGGGAAGCACTAGCCCAGGGATGAATGTTTTTGCCCCATGAGAAGGCTTTCACTGGTACAGGCCATGTTTCCCCTGTGGTCTAACACTTACAAAGTCACCACTGTAGCCTTTTCCAGCTCCTTTTCCTGTGTCTGAATTCTGTAGCTTGCATGTCACAGGACAAGTTGTGGGAATCAGTTTGCTTCATCCATAATGTGGTTTCGGGAAAAACATAGGTCATTAGCTTTGGCAGCAAGTGCCTCTATACTCGCCGCAAACCCAGCAATGTCATTGAAGGATGTCCCAGAACGCTGTGTGCTGTATCTACCAGGCTGGCTCTTACCCTACTGCTTGCTACCGTTGAACAGCAGGCAGTGGTATGACCAGTAGCCACAGGGATGTTCATTTCTCTGAGTCTCTTCTGACTCTAAACCTGTGTTTTCCTATACATCTTTCATTCCTTCCCTTTCTATACTTAGGTAAAACAGATTTCTACCTATACAAAGACAGAGAAAGATAGCTGACATAAATTACACATAAAAACAGTGTCCTTTGCCTCTAGAACCTTTGATATTCTTCAAAATCATCCACAAAATTTTTTACCTGTTAGTGGTTTTCTAAACTTTGTTAGTTATGGTTAAGTAACACATTTAACAAAGATTTTTATGATAATTTTTTTTTAGCTGTTTTTAGCTGTTACCCACACTGCTCTGGGGCACACATTTGTATTGCAGTTGGACTTTGCACACCAGTAGTTCCACACTGAAAAGTGAAACAGCAAATCTAACAAAGATCTGATAGACCTCATTCCTTCACATGTGCGGACAGATGTGTCCCTGCTAGATACCTGTCAAGGCTACAGGAATCTCTTGGGGAAAAAAATTAAATGTGAAGATTAATTAAATTAAATGCATAATTGGGCAGAGTGATACCAATACACATGAAGACTTTCTTGAGAGCTTCCACAGCTGGGGTTTAGACTGGCTGGAGGCTGCACACCTGCCAGGAACCCAAGAGGCATGGCTACTAGGCAGGAACAGAAAACCTTTGATGTAGGGTAAAGCACCAATTTCTGTTTGTTTGTTTGTTTGTTTGTTTTAAAATCTGTATCTATTTGTGTGTATATGTGTGTGTGCATATCTATTCATATGTGTGGAGGTCAGAGTTATTATATATTAGTAGACATCCATAGGTTTTGAGACAGTGTCTCTGACTGGCCTGGAACTCACTGAGTATGCTCGGTCAGCTTGCTAGTGAGTACCAGTGGGCCACCTGACTCCACCTCCCCAGGCCCAGGTCTATCATCACCGTGCCCATTGTTTGTTTTCTTCACCAGTTTCAAGGCAGTTCTGCTTCTGGAATGGTGGAATAATGCCTTGAGACTGGCTCTTCCACCCAAAATAACCATAAACTCTGGTTAAAATGGAAGGGCTGTATCCAAGGGTCCTGACAGCTATTTAAAGTCTGGGAGATTATGTGTGACCATAAAAAGCTGAAGCAAATGACCAGCATGGGGCTAATATCCCATATTTGGAAGCTTTTAAAAGATGGTAGGTTATAGGCATTTCACGATGAAATAAAAGAAAGAAAACCTCTAATAAAAGAAAGAGTTGGTAAATTTTGAAGTAATATCAACAGATTTTTCTGGTTATAAGAACAAAGAGAAGAAATTCTATTAAAACAAGCACAGCTTTAAAGCCTCAGGAAATACTATATAATTGGGGATACAGTTAAAGTATAACAGAAGAATGGGGCCTAATAATAGCCAAGAATTTGCTAAAATTTAGTGAAAGCCAGGGATTTATAGACTCAAGAAACTCAGTGAACCACAGGTAAGATACAAACTTAAAATGTAATAAACATAAACCATCAACTGCATCAAACTTCTGGACATCAATGACAAAGAGAAAGCCCTGAAGCCACATCTAGGAAATGGTGGATTACATTCAATGGGAACAGTGTCTTCAATGTCCACTAACTTTTAAGTCAAAATGCTACAGTATCGAAAAATGATAAGAAACGAATTCAAAGTTGGAAAGACACGTTAGCCCCAAATTCTATATCCAGTGAAAATAAGCACATTTTTCAAATATTTGCATTTACAAATATATTTATTGCTATCAGACTGACCATACACAAAGCACTGACAGAAGGTGTTTAGGTGAAGGGAGACCTATATTTTTAAAAACAAAAGAAAAGAGCTACAAAAATGAGAAAAATATCTGTACAAACATAAAATAGGTTTCTTAGTTCTGGGAGTCGGGGGGATATAACTCAGTTGGTAGCATGCTTGCCTAGAATGTAAAGAGCCCTAGGGCTTGGTCCTTAGCACCGCACAAACCGAGAATGGTGGTACACACCTGTAATCCTAGTACCTGGAAGGTAGAAGCAGAAGGATCAGGAGTTCAAGACCATTCTCAGCTACACAGAGAAATGGAGTCCAGACTAAGCTCTTTGAGACTCTTCCCATCCCTTCTCCGCCATGTCCAAACCCTGGAAATCTCATCCTGGGATCAGCATTAGTAGGATCGCTCACCCCCTCCCCTGGGCCTGCATGTCCCAGCACATGTAGCTCTGTGCCCCCACCTTTGCCCATCGGAAGAGGTCATATACCCCAGGAGCCAGGTTAGATTTCCTCTCCCATTATAAGGTCATGTCCATCAGCACCTGGAATTCCTCCTTATGCTAATGAGGCATCCCTAGCACCCTGGCCCTGGTCAATGATGTATGCACACTCCATAGCCCCTACTCATAGCCCTACTCATAGCCCTACTCATAG
>NW_021604587.1:2871897-2904397 GCF_004785775.1 Grammomys surdaster
CCCTACTCATAGCCCTACTCATAGCCCACACTCATAGCCCCTACTCACCCCCAGTCCCAGGGTTTAAAGAGCCTTTGTTCCCCCCATTAAAATGAGCTATCTCACTGAAGCTGCCTCTGGAGAGTTTGTTTTCTTTACACTCACCACCCCTGCGGTTCCTGCCTCCATTCTCCTCCCAGGATCCTCATGTTGTGAATGTGGAATGTGGCAGGGAAGTGGAGCCTGAACAGCACAGTATACTCCACAGTGACAAGGTCACAACTCACAAGGTAGATAGCCAAGTTATCACTTCATGGACTTAATGGCAGGGCAAAGAGAGGAAAAGAACGTAATTAAAGAGAGAAACAGAAACTCCTAAAATAATGAGAGATTTTAATAATGTTACTCCTAGTAATTACTGTATTTAGTCCCAAACCATTGATGAAATATGGTAAATATCAGTAAAGAGAATCCAGCAGCAATACCAGCCACATAGAACTAATCATTAGTTACAGAAACAGTATGTCCAATAGCTACTGAATACTTACTGATGGTATGTACACAACATTCTACATTCTCTTAGACATAAAATATATCCTCATTCTTCTTAAAGGATTGAATAATTGTAAACAATAGCATTGAATCAATAAAAATATGGTTTGTAGGAAACCATGAAATATGAAACCAAATGATATATAATCCAGGGACAAGAAAGAATCATAAGGAAGGCAGACAATATTTTGGCCAAAGTGCAAGGAAAAATGCAATACATTAAAATTTTTTGAGAGGCAGCTAAAACATTGAGGCAAACTGAGGGCAGGATTAAAAAAAAACACTGTCGATGACTTAGGGCTCTACCTTACAACAGCAGAAAAGAGGACAAAGTAGATCCGGTGCAAACAGAAGGAAGAAAATAATCATGGAGAACAAAACCAGTGGAAGGGAGAATGAGCTGCCTTTAGTGAGAAGTACACTTTGAGTTTTATCTTTAAAAAAACATCGATAAAATTGACAGGTCTCCATTTTAAATGGCTTAAGATAGAGAGAGGCCCCGGAGACTGAACTCAGTTCATCAGTGTCAGAAATAAGTGAGGTGGGAGACTTCCAGACAAGATGGCTGGTGAGGCAAGCAGAGATGATGATGATGATGATGGTGATGATGATGATGATGATGATAAATGTCTCTATTCTAAAGAGAGGAAACGAGAGTGGGCCTTAGAAATCCACAAAGGACATGAAAAGTATACGTGGACAACGGAAAAGACAACAACAAAATGGGACGCAGAGCAGTAACCATAATGTAGCCTTGGCCCACAGTTCCTTGGGAGGGGGAGGGACCAATAGCACAAAAGCCAGATGGAAGATGGACAGCCTTAGTCTCAGGAAAGGCCTACAGCCACCATAAGTTTCAAAGCCCATCACCAGCTTTGGGAAGACAATGATTTCTCTGGTACACATGCCAGTGAGTAGCAATAAATCCTACTTTATTGCACTTGTGACTCAGGGTGTGGTGGGATGATATCTTGAAAGATAAGCTATTGTTAAAAACTGAGCTGCATCAGGGAATCTCAGTTTTGCTGTCAGAGTCACTGGGTGAGGGAAGACCCAGAGAGGCCATTGTAGGAGAGCAGGAGAGATGGATGCTGACTTGACAGAGACAGAGGTAGGTAGCAGGAGGCTCCTCTCAGACTGAGTTGTGCACAGGAGAGACACCTCATCCTCAGTGGCCAAGAATAGATTGAACCAACTGAGAATACCCTGAAGTGTGATGGCTCTGGGCCTGAAATGTGTCCATGTGAAAAGTGTCAATCTCTGAAGCCACCTATTTGCATTCACTGTTGCAGAGACAGAGATCTTTAAAGGTCCAGAGGGGTACCTGATCCCATACCACCGTGCTTGCATAAGACTGATTAAAATCAGAAGGTCTTGAAAGTATGAAGATGGGTCCCAAGTCTGTATTGATTTCAGTGGTATGGTTAGATTTTAGTCTCAATACATTTGGAGACATCCATATGGGTAAAACATTAGTCACCTCATGGGGTATGATCTGGGGAGTTATGGAGGTGGAAGGAAAAAAAAACTCACCTAGCCCAAAGACTGAAAAGTTAAATGTGGCTTTAGAGGTTCCTGTTACAGAAAGACAGGAATGTGCTGATAATCTATATGACAGCTCTCAAAAGAAGAAATAGCAATGACCACTGAGTACTTGAAAAGGCATTCAACATCTTTAGCCAAGAGGGAAATGCAAACTAAAACAACTCTGAGATTCTATCTCACTTCGGTAAGAATGGCTACCATCAAGAAAATAAATGAAGCTGGGCAGTGGTGGTACATGCTTTTAATCCTAGCACGTGAGAAGCAGAAGCAGGAAGATCTCTTTGAGCTCAAGGCCAGCCTAGTCTACACAGCAAGTTCCAGTATGGTCAGGGCTACACGGAGAAACCCTGTCTCAACAAAACAAAACAGGAAAGAAATGACAACACTTCGTTTATTTGTTTGTTTATTTAGTGTCAAGGTCTCTTCCTGAATCTGGAGCTGGGCAGCTTGACTAGACTTTCTGGTCACTGGTTTCCAAGGATCTGCACATCTTCATGCCCCTAGCACTGTGATTACAGGCATGCAACATAGCGCTCAGTCATTTACATGTGTCTTAGTTCGGGTTTTACTGCTGTGAGCAGACACCATTGACCAATGCAAGTCTTACAGAGGGCAACATTTAATTGGGGCTGGCTTACAGGTTCAGAGGTTTAGTCTATTATCAGCAAGGCAGAAGCATGGCAGCATCCAGTCAGGCATGGTGCAGGCAGAATTGAGAGTTCTGTATCTTCATCTGAAGGCTGCTAGCAGAATACTGGCTTCCAGGCAGCCAGGACAAGGGCATCAAAGCCCATGCCCACAAGACCACACCTACTCCAATACCACACCTCCAGCAGTGCCACTCCTTAAGCCAAGCATATACAATCTATCACAACATGTTTGCTAGAGATCCAAATTCAGGCCCTTAAGCTTACATGGCAAATATAAACCAACTAAGTAATCTCCCCAGACAAATGCCACCAATTTTGACCAACTTAAATGAAACAAATAAATTACTTAAATACTGTAATCTGCCAAAATTGACATAAAGAAGTAGAAAATTCAAGTAGCCTTTTATCTAGTAGAGAAACTGAATTTGTCCTCAAAATATTTCCTGTACTATATGTTCCACCCCTAGATAGTTTCACTGGCTAATTTTATTAACATTCAGAGAAGTAACGTCAGCCTCACACCAACCTTTTAAGACAATGCAGAGGGAACAAGCATCACTTAACATTTCACATGGCTAGCCGAGCTCAAACTTACAAACCCTTCAGTGGTAAGTACCTTTCCCTTCAAACATACTTCTAAATAAGTCAAAATAATTCTAAAACATACTAACAAATAAAATTAAGCGATACTTAGATGGATAACCATGGGTAATTAGGATTTGTTCGAGAAATTAGACTGCGTTGAAAACTTTGGAAAAGTAATCAATGTAATCCACTGTATTCATACCACTAGAGAGAAAAAAGACTACGACCTCTTTGAAAGTTACTGGAAATTCATTTGATGAAGCTCACAGCCACTGAGAAAACTTCTGTACAAAGTAGGAATGAATGGTTACTTCTTCCATCTGATAAACCATGCTAAGAAAGTCTACAGCTCCTCCATACTGACAGGAAGTCCTGGAGCTCTCTCCTGAGATTCAGAACAAGGCAAGGACCTCTGCTTTCCCTCCTCACCAGCACTGACTGCAGGTGCTGGGCAGTAGAAGAACACAAGAATTTGAATAAAAAGTCTAAATACCACAAAGGGAGTAGTAAATAGCTTCTTCACAACTTCATTCATCATGCATATTGCTTGCATTGTATGTTTATGCATTTAGAAACCAACCCTCAGAACTAGAAGCTAAATTTGGCAATGTTTCAGTCTACAATGTTTATTTTAGTTGCACATTGAATATTATCCATGATCAATCAGGAAACCAATTAATCCATTTACAACAGGCCAGACACTTAATAAAAGGAATACATGCATGGCCAATGAGTGCATGGGACAATGCCTTTATCATTAATTACCAGGAAAGCACAAATTAAAAATACAGTGGTGTACCATGGAGCATATGGGAAGTGGCTAAAGGCCGAAAGCCTGAGAATACTAAGTGTCAGACAGAAGGAAGAGCACTCAGAACTTTTCAATAAAGTGCTTGTGGAAACGTAAACTAGCACCCCTACTTTGAGGGCAGTAGGTAGCTCCTTTTTTCAGTTAAGTAGTGGGTTTAACTGAGATATCATCATACACTTAAATCATTGTACTTTATTTTTTATTTGTTCCCCATAACCTCCCTTGGTAATTTCCTCTCTCTCTGAACAGTCTCCTGTTTTTATGTCACATATATCCCATTGCCCTGTCTTACCCTGTCCCCAACACACACACACACACACACACACACACTTCCCAACCACTTTCTCTCCATATAACTTCCTTTGTTCTTTCACATCAGTTGAGAGCTTCTAAAAAGATAAATATTTGGAGGCAAGCCGACTGTGCCACTAGACAGAAGAACTGGTAAGGGTGAGTGAGCTCAGACCCTGGGAATCTTAGAGTCTTGAGATATCAGCAGGAGTCTAGTTGTTCCCTACCCATTTCTGTACCTGTTCTGGAACAGGTAACCATAACACTTCTCTGAGAGGACCATGACCATCAGTCACATATTGCAACACCTCGAGCCCTTCCCCATGCAAATAGAGCATCACTAGCATCTCAAACGAAGTCGCTAGGAAACACCTACCCCCAAATCCCACCCCACTCCTCAGTGTTTATACAGTTCCTGTCTACATGTACACAAGTTGTTTCACTGAGGATTGTCTGAGAGTGGCTGTTTTTACTGAGCTGTAACACTTTCGGGAAAGAGTTTTCTCTTCCCGAGCATCCATTTCTGGACCTTAGACCCACCTGGCTGGTCAGGCTAAAGCTGCAGCCCATGTCTCTGTCTCCTCTGCCACTGCCAGTTGCTGACTACAGACACCTAGGCCTGCCCCACACAGGCCTTCCAAATCTCTTCCATTCTCTTCTAAGAGCTGTAACACTCCTGGCATTCCTAGCCGGTCCAGACCCCTGTGGAGCCTATACATCCTGGCTCAATTATGACCTCTGGGTGGATGAAAAATATTCACTCCTGTATCTTCTAGGCATTCTTTAGGTAGTATGTGATGTATACAAGGATGTCCATGCCAGGCAAATTAATAACCCAACTGTGGTATATCCATATATTGTGTTAGTTCCCAGACACAGGAACAAATGACTATCCTTCTGTGATACTTGGTAAGTTTTTAAAATTGCTATGCTAATTAGCCAAAGAGGAAAACTGGCCTTCAATACAGGACTCTGGTTATAAAAACTAGGAGTTTTATAACACAGATGATTTTTTACATTTTCTATTTTAGTTTCCTAGAACCGTTGTAAAAACGTATCACAAACCAGATATCTCAGAATATCAGACATGTATTTTCTTATAGTTCTGGAGACTTGAAATCTAAAATCAAAGTGTCATGGTTAAACTCCCTCTAAAGGCTCTAGGTACCAGTCAAGTCAGACCACAGACGTGCTGACTGACTGCTGAGGCCTGGTCTAAGGGGCAGACACCCCAGCTCCTGTCCCATTTGCTCTTTCAACTATCATTGCTTTGCTTTGTTTTGTTTTGTTTTGGTTTGGTTTTTTGTTTTGTTTTGTTTTTTGTTTTTGATAAAGCCCAGGCTCAAGGAAATCTTGGCTGAAGTTGACCCAGCATCAATAGCCGGAAAAGTAAATGTTCCTTCTAGATGATTCCAGTGCTGTCTACTGTTGTAACTTAGTTGCGCAAGAAATCTCCTGTGGGAACTGCCTAGTTGGGCCAAGCAAACTCTAGAGCAGAGGCAAAAGTGACAATAAATTGTTTTAAGTCACTGTGTTGGTAGTAGCTTCTTGCTTTTGGGTGAAGGTCAACCCAAATGGTTTGGAAACAGACCCCCCTCAAATCAGTAGCTGTAAATTCTCTACTGAAATCTTTCAGCATCCCTAGTTCCTGGGAAGTTAGCACTCACCCTAAGCCAGTGGTTCTCAGCATTCTTAATGCTGCAACTCTTCCATATACTTCCTCATGTTGTGGTGACCCCAACCATAAAAGTGTCCCATTGCTACTTTATAACTGTAGTTTAGCTACTCTTAGGAACTGTCATGTGAATATCTGATATGCAGGCTGTCTGATATGTGACCCACAAATGGGGTCATGACTCACAGATTGAGAACTGCCGCCTTAGGTAGACAGTACATGTGGTTCACAGGGATGGACTTACTGAACACTCTAGTCTGAAAGGCTTGGTGGAGGTGGTGAAGCAGGCATTGTAGATGGGATCTGGGTCCTGGCCCTGGTTCCACTGAGCCAACAACGCGTCATGAAAGACTGTGACTCCAGCGGCACGGAGCGCGTCTTCCACGGCACTTTCTATATCATAGTTGTTGATACAGGTTATGTTTGATTCAGCTGGGGGATGCACAAGGTAGATGCCGGTCCCCTTCATGCCAATGTTCAGGAGTGTCTCCACTGTTGTGTAAGCATCAAGTGTATTCCCATAGACAATGATCTTCCCTAGAAAGAGAGAGAAACGCTAAGACATACAGCTTTAAAAAAAACTTATTAGTCAAATGCTAATAATGCCAAATTGCTCCCTCTAACCCTTTCATTTCTCAGCTGCAGGAAGCCAGTAGTGTTACCTAGCAACGGCGACCAAGATAATTTAGTGAAGAATTGGCACAAAACATCCCACAAAGTAGTCAAGTACTTCTAACACAGAAGTAGGCCATTCATTTATGTTCCTATAATTTGAAAGTTGAAATTATGCTGGAGGAAATGGTCTAGAATAAAACCTTTTATCTTGTTTTTGTTCCCTCTTTGCTACACTTATTAAAGAAACAAAATTGCTGAAGTCTGCCATGCATACAACTTCGTGTGAACCAGGAAAGGACACTGGTAAAAAAACAGGTTTGCATATGGGATGCAACAGAGGGTTTTAATATGTAAATGCTGACCTGGGTTGATTTCAAGGTATTTCCCATCATTTTTGAGAACTAATAGTTAGAACATTCTGTTTTCAATGGGTAATTTTATAAAGATCCAAATTGCTGGTTTTAGAATTTAATGTGTCAAGACCTAGCTAGAGGAACTGAACGGCATTATTTTGCTTAGCAAATATAAAATCATAAAATAAGCTTGAAAGAATCCCCTGTATAAGAACATTCTGAGGGTAGCAGCCAATGCCACGTATTCATGTTTCTTAAAAATGCTACAGAAATAATTACAAATGTTAATTTATTATTTTGCAAGTTTTAAGATCTATAAACTCAGTGTATTTTCTACTGTTTTTGACATTGAGTTGGTATTTTTTTAAACATTTCTTTACAAAGAAGAAATGCCTGTAGACATTTTTCAGATCCGCTAAAAGAATTTTACCATAAAGTCTACACTCAATGACTCAATGAGTCTCTGGTTTTTTTTTTTTTCCTCTTGTGGTTCATGCAATAGTATGAAAAGAAAATTCATAAGGCAAATTAAGTGAGTGTATTCATTCAATTTTGTTGAATAAATTATGCAAAACCTGCTTTCTCTTTTCTTTCCTTTTATTGAAAATTGATTTTTTTCATACAATATTCTCTGATTACAGTTTCTTGGCCCCAACTTCTCCAAGATCCTACATCTCCTTCCATCCAAATCCATAGGCTTTCTGTCTCTCGTTAGACAACAACCAGGCATCTAAAGAAAATTAATAGTACAATAAACCCAAAATAAACCAGAATAGGACAGAACAAATCAACAAAAGAAAAAGAGCCAAATAAAAAGCACAAGAAACACACAGATGCAGACACACGCGCGCGCGTGCACGCGTGCGCGCACACACACACACATTTGCACACATAAGAATTCCATAAAAATACAAAATTGGAAACCACAATATATACAAAGGAGCTGTAAAGTTTTCTTTTTTTAAGCCCCGACTCAATCTTATGAGAACACTCCTCCATTGCTGGTGGGAGTGCAAAATGTACAACCACTCTGGACATCAATTTGGCACGTTCTCAGAATATTGGGAATAATTCTATCCCAAGTCCCAGCTATACCGCTCCTGGACATATACCCAAAAGATGCTCCACCATCCCACAAGGATACTTGCTTAACTCTGTTCATAGCAGCTTTATGTAACATTCAGAAACTGGAAACAACCCAGATGTCCCTCAATTGAAGAATGGATCATTTACACAATAGAATACTACTCAGCTGTTACAAATAAAGACATCATGAAATTTGCAAGCAAATGATGAAATTTGATGTGTAGCAGAGAGTGGCCTTATCTGACATCAATGGGAGGCGAGGGAGGCTTGAAGCCCCAGAGTACGGGGATTCTAGAGGGGTGAGGCAGGAGTGGGTGAGTGGGTGGAGGAGCACCCTCATAGAGGCAAAGGGGAGGAGTGAGAGGGGTGATGGGATGGGGGTTTATGGAGGGGTAACCAGATAGGGGGATATCATTTAAAATGTAAATGGATAAAATGATTAATAAAAAAAATGTCATCCTGAGGGAGGTAACTCAGACCCAAAAGAACATGCATGGCATATGCTCACTTATAAATAAATATTAGCCATAAAGTACAGGATAACCATGCTATAATCCATAGACCTAAAGAAGCCAAATAACAAAGAGGGCCCAAGGGAAAATAGACATTGGAGGTGAATGAAGGGAGGCATCTGGGTGGGAGAGGAGATGGAACGGGAACGGGATGCAGGGATCAAGTGTAGAGAGAGAATAGAAATTGGCAGTGCACAGGGGCTGGCATCTCTAGAAGTAGGAGGCCCCAACTGGTCTATTGGGTTGACTTTAGCTGAGACTACCAGCTATGGGAGACGTGGAGCCTGAAGTGGTCACCTCCTATACCCAGACAAGACTCTCAGTGAAGGGATAAGGACACCAACCTACCCATAAAGACCTTCTACCCAAAATGTGCTCTGCCTACAAGATGTTCAGGGACAAAGATGGGACAGAGACAGAGGGAATGGCCAACCAATGACTGGCCCAACTTGAGACATATCCCATGGGTAAGCACCAATGCCTGCACTATTAACGATACTCTGTTAAATGCTTGCAGACTGGAGCCTAGCATAACTGTCCTCTGAGAGGCTCCACTCAGCGGCCAATGGAAGCAGATGCAAAGATCCACAGCCAAACATTAGATAGAACTGGGGAGTCTTATGGAAGACTCATGGGGGAAGTATGGAGGGACCTGAAGAGGATATGGACTCCACAAAAAGATCAACAGAGTCAACTAACCTGAACCCTTGGGGGCTTCCCAGAGACTGAACCACCAACCAAAGAGCAAGCATGGGCTGGACCTAGGCTCCCCTCCTCCTGCACATACGTAACAGATGTGCAGCTTGGTCTTCATGCAGGTCCTCCAACAACTAGAGTGGGGCCTTTCCCTGACTCTGTTGCCTTCAATGAGTTGTGTAGGTGTGGTCTTCAGTAATAGGGCCTTATTGTCAGTTTCTAAAGAGGAGCCTTGGCACTAGCCTGGGTGGCTTGGGGGTTTCCATGGGGTCCCTTGGCCAACAACTCAATGAGCTGTAGCCTATTCCCAGTACTAGAAGCTTTATTTGGTGATGAAAGATGTCCAATTGGGGCTCTGTCTCCCTCATTTGGCAATTTAATTTAGATTGCATTCATATATGTATATAGTTTAGGAGGTTTCTACTGTGTTGGGCTTCCATATAACCCCTCAAATAGCCTTAGTTTTAGATGTCCCTCCATGCACTCCCTCCTTTATCCCCCATCTCCTTCCTCCTCTCCATTTGATCCCCACTTTCCAGTCTCCCACGCTGCCTGTGCCCATCTATAACTATCTACTCTAGCTCCCTTTCTTAGGTAGATTCCTCCTAGTTTCTTACACTCTACTTAACCCTCTGTGGTCATATGGATTGTTGTAGCTTGCTTATCAATGACTTAATAGCTAGCATCCACATATAAGCAAATACATACCATATGTGTCTTTCTGGGACTGGGTTACCTCACTCAGGATGATTTTTTTTCTAGTCCCATCCACTTACCTGTAAATTTCAAGATTTTCTTTTTTAAACAACATTCTGCTGTGTAAGTGTACCACACTTTCTTTATCCACCCACCCACTGATGGATTGTTTTCAATTTCTGAATGTTATGAATAGAACAGCACTAAACATGGCTGAGCAAGAGTCCCTGTAGTAGGATGAAGTATCCTTCGAGTATACGCCCAAGAGTGATATAGCAGGATCTTGAGACAGATTGACTTCCATCTTCCCAAGTCACTGCCACACTACTTGCACTCCCACCAGCAATGGATAAGTGTTCCCCTACTCTGTATCCTTGATAGCATGAGCCTTCATCTGTCTTATTGATCTGGCTGGTGTAAGATTAAATCTCAAAGTAGCTTTGATTAGCATTTCTCTGATGACTAAGAATGTTGAACATTTCTTCAAGTACTTCTCAGCCATTTGAGTTTTCTCTTTTGAGAATTCTTTGTTTATAGCTATACCCCATTTTTAAAAATTATGTGATTTGTTTTCTTGATGTCCAGTTTTTGAGTCTATATATTTTGGATATCAGCCCTCTATCAGATGTGTGGGGGTGAAAATCTTTTTCCATTGTGTAACCTGCTGCTTTGGATATCCAGTTTTTCATAATGAAACCAGAAATACACAATAGAAAAAATAGCATCTTTAACAAATGATGTTGGTCAAACTGGATGCCTGTATACAGAAGAATGTAAATAGATTCATACTTATCACCGCGAACAAAACTCAAGTCCGAGTGAATCAAGTACCTCAACAGAAGACCAGATACACTCAATCTGATACTGGTATAGGAAAAGACTTTCTGGACAGAACACTAATAGCACAGACACTAAAACATTAAAAATGAGACCTCATGAAACTGAAGAGCTGTATAGCAAAGGACATCATCAAAACTTGCTTTCAACCCAAAATTTAAAAGGAAGGTTATCTACTTGGGAAATATATAAGCTCTAAGAACTTCCAGGTGGCCTCTCTGGGGGAGCCCATGTCTAGAAAATATTACTATGCGCCTCTTGTCTGCTACAGAATGCCAAGCCAGGAGTGAGGGTAGACGGTCCTCACCAATCTTGGCTAGGGGCTTCTTACTGGGTCTGGGGAGCAGATTCTTCAGACCAATAAGTTCCTTGGCTGACAAAGCCAACATTTTGTTTAAGGTTCTGCAGCTCCCACCTGCTGCAAAACAGCCATCTTGGCTGTCCAGCAAAACCAAGAGTGAGCCTGCCAGGAGAGCCTAGGCGTGAACCTTAAACTGTCATGGGTTGGGTCTTCCTGCTTTTTCTAAATAGACATTCCAAGCATGCTCAGTTTTAGCTGAAGAAATGTTAAGTGCTTGTGCTTCCCAGACACCACAGTGTGGTGTTCTCTACCCTCTGCCATGCTAGCTGAGAACAATTTCACTGTGACCTTTTTGCTAGAAGCCCAGGGAAAAAGGGCAGCTCTGCTGGGTGTGCAAGACAAGTTGAACTCTCTAACAAGCATCCCCCATGGACTGCTAATGGCTTCAAAGGTGTTTTCCAACTCAAAAGCAATATATTTTGTAAGACTTGTTTTTTTGTTTTGTTTTGTTTTTTTTTTTTTTAGATAAGTGTAGTGACAATCTAAGCCACAAACTGTCTTGGCTATTATGAGAGTTTTTAACTGTGAGAAAATTTTTGAGAAATATCAACTTATAAGGAAGAAAGATTTATTTGGCTACCCAGACAGAGTCTTTGATTATGGCCACTTGTTTCTGTTGTCATTGGGACTGTATTGGGGCAGAACATCACATGGTAGGGTGGGTGTCTGACAGAGGGAGGTTGTTCACTTTATGATTGTTGGGAAGCAGAAGAGACGGGGAAAAAGAAGGATTCAAGGTTCCCCTTAAAAGGCTTTACTCTAATGAGCTAACTTCCTTCTAAGAGAGGCTACTTCTAAGGCAGTGGTTATGAACCTGTTGGTCATGACCCTGTTGGGGGTCACATATTAGATATTTACATTTTTATTCATAACAGTAGTAAAATTACAGTTATCAAGTAGCAACAAAATATTCTTATGGTTGGGGTCAACACAACATGAGGAACTGTATTAAAGGGTCACAACATTAGGAAAGTTGAGAACCACCATTCTAAAGGGTCATACCACCTCCCAGTGGAGCCACAGGCTGGTGACCAAGCCTTTAGCATATGGGCTATCTGGGGATATAGGACCCACATCGTAACAGCTTTCTTCAATTTGGGCCAGCATTCCCTAATAAAAGAGACTTTGGTTGCCGCATAACAAGCCACCCCAAAGTCAGTGCCAATCAGCTTGGTGAGCTGGCATTCACTGATCTAACTCTGCATTGGAGTTAGGTATGAATTTGCCCAACATGGGTTTTGTCTTCTCTGAATGGGCAACCCCCTTCTATTTATGACAAAATGCAAGAGTATAGTTGCTTAAATACACTTCAAGCCTCTGCACCATCCCATGGTCCACAGCCATACCTAAAGCCAGAAGAGCATTCTGATGACACGGGGAGGGGAGGGCCTGGAGCCAACCAGCATGGTCACATTAAATGGCTGCTAACATAATTTCATCTAAGTATTTATTTGAATACTTTTCATCTGATTATACTTTTCTCATTGCTCAAAAACTATATTAGAATCTCATTATAATTTGTTTGGAAGTAAGTCAGCCTATAGCACAGACCAAGGCACAGCCTTCCACAAAGAGGAGACTTGCGAATGGCCTGACATCCTTGCCAGTCCGATCTGTTGCCTTTGAAATGTCTACTCTGGTGGGGGGGGGGGGGGGTTCTTTCCATTATTTTCCTGAAACAGGGAGTTCTTTCCCCATCACTGCTCACTTTTACTTTATAGAGAAGTTTTAGATACAATTTCTTTATCTTGTGACTCCAACATGCCAGGTACAACGTCGGTACTTTTACATACTTTATTGTTGGCTCCTTGATGCATGAGGATGACCTGACCTGACTGGGCAGTGAGGAAATGAAGAAAGGACACACACAGACACATGCACAGAAAGGCTGGGATCAGATGATGGGCTGTGCTCAGCCTGACACAGCGGTACCGAGTATACAACACCCCTGAACCTCATGCAGAGTATTGCTTATACACAGCAGAGGAGTAAGCCGGTCTCAGTAGTCAGCGTAAAGGAGCAGCATCAGGTTGCAGTCATCTTGGAGGAGGAACTGCAGTTTCTAGTTTTTGCAAACACTGGTCAATCGTCGATTAATGCTGGTCATTGGACTAGAAGAAGGCTTTGCCAGTTCCCAAGGGTCTGAGGGATCGGTGTCCTTGACATAGTGATGCCTGTGCACACACTCACTCAGGACTCCATCCTCTCCTTACTCACTCAAGCTTCCTCTGCTCTCCAGTCAGTCTTCTTGTTGCCACAATAAATGCTCAAAAGGAACCAGTCTAATGGAGGAAGGACTCATTCTGCTTCAGCTTCGTGATAGGGAAGGAGTGAGAGCATTCACAGTTGTCCATGACGTGGCTTGCTTCTATGTCAGTGAATGCGACAAGGGAGGGAGCTTGGGCTGGAATCTGTGCTGGGGTGTAACTCATGAGAAGTGGGGCCCCTGTTTCCTAAAGGTCTCATAGTCTCCCACAATGACACCACTACGTGGGGAACAGCTGTGGGACACACCAGTCCACAGGGAGACTTTTATATCCCAACCACATCGTTCTGCTATGAGTCTCTACAGCCTCATGTCCATCACAGGACGCAAAAGGTCTTCAGTTCAATTCAAAGAGTACCCCTCATCTTTAAAGTGCCAATACTATTCAGAAGCCCGAAGTCTCTCCTGAGATTTAGGACAATCTCTTAATGTTGAGCCCCTATAAAATAAGCAAGGAAAGTTGTACAATTCCGGCACCCAGTGCAGCAGGGCAGACATTCCCGTTCCAAGAGAGAGTAGGATGGCAACAAGGAAAGCCCAGGCCAAGGACCAAACTACAGCAAGGTAGACACCAAGCCCTGTTCTGTGTCTGGCACCTAGGACTGGTGGCATCTTTTGGGCTCTAGTAGGCTTTGGTAGCCCTGGGCTACACAGAGCTCTGTTACCTTTGACATACATAACATCTGTCTTGGGCCATCTCCATTTGATGGTCACAGCTTTCCTTTGGGAACGTTCCATGTTCCTGGCATCTGAAACCTAGAGTTTCCACAGGGACTTAAGCTTCACTCCACAGTTTCACCTGATGGCCTCTCGGGGCCTCCCTGCAGGAAATCTATCCCAGACACGCACTGCCTGTTCTCAGCAGTCTTCTGGAACCTTGGTGCGAACCTCCATTACTTCTCAACCCTTGCCTCCTGGATCTCTGCAGAACCGGCACTTTGTGGATACTGTGGTCAAGTTCTGCTGCCAGCTTGAGAGGTAGCTGACTGCCTGAGCCATGGGTGCAGTGGCCTGTGTGACTCCAGAATGGAATGACTTTCCCTAGGTGCTCATTTTTTGAGAGGAAATCCCCCTCTGTTCTCCCCATGCCCTCTCCACTTTTTCTTTAAATGCTGATTCCCACCCCCAACACCCTCCAATGAGCTCTCAGGTTGACATCTCCAGACCTTTGACAGTTGAGCTCTTGCCCTCAAGGCCCCCTTCCTGCCACCCAGTGCAGGCTTCACCCAGTTAGCAGGGTAAGAAAGACTTAGTCTCCAGGCAGGCTGTGAAATGCAATCCACGTTCACCTGAACCACATTGGATCTGAATTTAGGTTCTCCATGTCGCTCACAAAACCCCACACAATCTTCAACGTACACAAAGCTGTACACAACTACAACTGACAGTAAGTGTCAAATAACACTCATGCAGAGAGGCACCACTGAAAGTCAGGGAAGCAAGAAATTCCTTGTTTAATGTTCTGTTTCAGACAGACATCAGCCAGATAAAAAGATGGGTTTCTAAAGGTGCCATGAGAGCTTCTGGAGGCTCTTAGGGCCTTTACACTGTGGTGTTGGCTTTGTTTTAGATTTCAGATTGTAGAGCTTTCTTACATTTTAGATGGAACTTATCCATTGCACAGTTACCACATTGCAAGGGTCAGATCCATTTTGGGGTTAATTGAGTCAGAATTGAAGAGAGCACAAGAGGGACAGAGAGGTAGAAGGACAACGAGAGCCTGAGATACAGATTGTCCTTAGTCCTTGGGTTACTGAAGAAAGAAAGAATTCAAAAGCCATGGAAGGAAAGTGGTGGCTCAAAATGTATTTCAGCCGAATTGAGGGATATGAGTAAGTAGCAGGAAGGGGCAGAACATTCTAGGCTTTAGTGACCGCTGCCTACCTTTGCCAGGGGAAGGACAAAGGACATGGAGGAGGTCCCCCAGGCACAGACCATATTGGCCCTGTATGGAGGCGGTGAGATAGACTCAGGCTATATAAGGTCTATGTGCCTGTGACTGTAGCATCCTCTTGACAAGACAGTGATGGTGTGCTTTCCAGCTCGCCTTTCACACTTGAACTGGCAGGTGGCAGACAAAGGGTGGACTGTCCCCCCTTCAAGTGGCTGATTGGAATTTGTAACAAAAGCATAGATTCCATGGGATGCCAGTGCCCCCCCCATCACTAAATTACAGACCTAGGAAGGAAGGCAGGGTCTCAGAGGGCAGCCCCAAAGGTGACCTTGGGACAAGAAGGAACAGGAAGACACTCTCCTGCTTAGTGGCAGCTGTCTTTCAAAGGAGCTGTGCAAGTAGCTTCCCAGAAGATGGGGCGATGCGGGGAGCTTTAGTACTGACCACCCAGACGGAGAGGAAGCATGGAGAGGTGACACAAGCAAAGACCTGTGTGGACAGCCTATCCCTCACTTCAGACTGATGTGAATTTCTGGAAAAGGCACCTTGCCTCTAGTACTCTCTTTAGGGCACAAATGAACACACCTGAAGGTGTGACACGACCACGTCCAACAGACGAGTGAATCTCAGCTGCAGCAGCTGGACAGGAGGACCGGGGACTGATGTTAATGGAGGGAGAGGGCATCAGTTTTGTCTTCCTGGCTTCTGATTACAGTAACAGTGTCAAGGGTCTGAAAATCCCCTCATATGTAAGGGTAAGACGCTTTGTCGGAAGGGAAGGCTAAGTTAATCTTTCCATTAAGTTCAAGGAACAAAACGCAGTGCTTTTTTTTTTTCCCGGTCAGACATTTACCACAAAAATAATGAAACAACCTTTCTAAGGAATCATTTCACGAGAGGCCAGGAGATCTCTCTTCTTCTGGCTCAGACACTGGGAGAACCTGCATTGTCCCTGCTCAGCAGCTCACTGACACCCCCCCCCATCAGTACTCCCAAAAGGTGAAGGAGGTTTCTAGGAGAGACTTCAGCTGAGGAAGAAAGGAAGGACACCTTGACCTGACTGCAAACAGGCAGCTCAAGAACTCAAGAAAAAAAATGAAAGAAAAAAATCTTTGTATGTGGGTTGGACAGGGATCATCTTCTTCCAGGCTATGTAGCCAAGGAAGACCCTCCCAAATCCTGGGATTGCTGACACGTACCACAAAGTGGGGTGTGTGTGTGTGTGTGTCTGTGTGGTTGTTCTTTAATTTTTGAAACAAGGTTCTCCTGAATGCTGGGATCACAACACCTGATTTCTGTTCAGTTTTATGGTTTAAATAATAATAGTAATAACGATAATAATAATAGCATTAATTATTTTTTTCTGAAATGGTACATGAGTGTCATGGCATGTATGTGGAGGTCAGAGCACAGCGATGGAGAGTCAGTTTTCTCCTTTTGCCCTTAGGTTCCGAGGCTCAATCTCATGTCACCAGTTGGCTCACAGAGCCCTCTACCCTCTGAGCCATCTCTCTGGCCCTATTCTGTCCTATTTCAACAAAGACTTCTGTTTCCTCCGTCCACTTCAAAAGAGACATATGGTCATTCTATATGACCTCTTCATCCCCAGACAGGCCTGGAAGATAGGTTTTATTGTTATCCCCACCCCACCCCATCCCCACAGAAAGCAGAGTGGAGAGGTCAAAGTCACATCGAAGCCAGTGGGTGGGCCCAGGGCATGCAGTCACAGGGAGAAAGCCCCCACCCAGCAGCCAGAGCCTGCGCTGTGCTTGTAAATGGAGACACGATCCAGGATTTAAAAACACTCTAATTGGAATTTTATCTGGATGAAATCAAGAACTTGCTAGTTAATGAAAGAATTAAAAAAAATCATAGGATACTATGAAAAAACACTTGTTGACAAAGCCTATCTTGCCTACAAGTAGACAATACTCTTTCTGCTTTGTATAAATCGGAGCATAAGGTTTCTCTGACCCCAGCCTGACCCGCCTCATTTTTCCCTGCCAAACATAAAGGGAAGAATGCATTCGTTGTAACAAAGGTTCTGTCGTCAGTGACGCGTGCACTGGAATTTTAATGTTTGTTCCTCCGACAAACATGCTTTTAATAAGGCAGTAAACTGTATTTAGCTACAGATGAAAATAATTGATCCATTCCGAGCCATTAGGGTAGGTTTGTTGGTTTTGGTTTTGTTTTTTACTCTCACCCTCCCTTTCATTTCCATGGAAAGCTCAGAGGTAAGGGCAGATGAATTTCAATTAGTTTCAATTAATGCCATAAACAGCGCTGATGTATCAGTTCCTGGGTTCTATTAGGACATCCCCAGCTGAACACTCCTGGTTTTGTCTCTACTTGAGAGCACCATTTGAGCCATGACGTCACTCGATATTTTCCACAACCCTGAGCAGTGCCCATAGCTGGGGTAATTGACATCTGTAACTCTAGAGGGCAGAAAATGGAGTCTCAGCTGCTTCCAGCACAGCCATTGGGATCTCCTTTGGGAGCAGAGGACCGTGGTGTCAAACAGCAGCTGGGAGAGGGCCCTACTCTTAAGTGACATCTGTGAGTGTACAATGGGGAGTCTACTCCTCTCTGGAACAGTCATTGTCCCTGCCATCCATTACCCTACCACCCTTCTAGAACAATCACTCTGTGATACAGGAAAGTCAAGCCTGGCTTTTCCTAGGACTTAGGAAGTGAACCCAAGAGAGATGGACAAGCCTCCTACCACAGCCAGTAGGAATAAGGAGTTATGCAATAGTGTGTGTGTGTTTGTGTGTGTGTGTGTGTGTGTGTGTGGTGAACGCAGGTGTGTGCATGCCCTGCTGCATGTGTAGAGGGAAGTCAGAGGACACTTTCAGAATTTGCTTTCATTTTTCCAGGTTCTGGGGACTAAACTTAGGCTGTCAGTCTTACACAGCAAGAGTTTTTATCTGCTGGTCTCTCTTGCTAACTCATAAACAAAGTCTCATTCTTTAAATGCTCAAGCTGGCCTGGAACTCTTGTTGATCCTCCCTCCTCAGCTTCTTTTACTCAGATCCTTCTGTGAAGGGCCCTATCTCTGGTTTCTTCCCCCTGCCCCCATCACCAGCCACCTGTATACAATGGGAATTAGTTGAGGTAGTAAAAGAAAGCTATTACAAAGAACACCCATATTCCTCCTTGGTGATATGAAGAGGAAACAGACTGACTGTCCAACGCAGCAACAGGGAGCTGTAGCCCATCTTTCCAGAGGCAAGAAGGAACATAGCCTTATTCTTTTTATGACATGCCAGACTTCCTGGCAATGGCCTCAAATAGCACTGATCCCACAACTAACTTGAAAATAAACTTGAAGTGGTTGTGCTCACCGGACACCAAACATAAAGGTGACCATTTCTGGCTATCACTCGTACCTATGACTGCATGACCTCCTTTGACTGTTACCATCCTCAGTAACATGATTTTTCAGGTCAATTTCTCTGTGCTGACATGCAAATACAGATCACAAGATCATCTCCATCACGGCCCTTTGACCATCACCCTTGACTGGGTTCTTATTTTCCAGAAAGTAACCAGTTAAACTTGACCTTGGGTAGAAACCTGTGTCCACAGACTTCTACTTGATACTAAGCCTTTATCTTCTGCCCTTCACGAGCTGGCTGCCCAGACCAAGTATTAGTCCACTGTCTTTCCCCTCTCCAACATAATACTTTTATTAATTATTTGGGAATTTCATACGATGCACCCTGATCACATTCACTTTCCATTCCTCCCAGGTCCACCCTCCCACCCTTATGCACCTCCCCCCTAAAACCTACCAAGTTCAGTTTGTGTTGCCCATATACTCATTGGAACATGGTCAAACTCCCAGGGGCCAGCCCCTTAAAGATAAATGAGTCCTTCATCACCTCCAATCCCCATCA
The DNA here is from genome assembly GCF_004785775.1 of Grammomys surdaster. Lineage (NCBI taxonomy): Eukaryota > Metazoa > Chordata > Mammalia > Rodentia > Muridae > Grammomys > Grammomys surdaster. The sequence goes on from NW_021604587.1 coordinate 2,891,207, forward strand.
GAAGCTATCAATTGTGAAGAGCTACACTTTAGCATCTTTATCACATTTTTAAAAGACTCCCTTTAATAGCTTCCTGTCTAGACTGTTTCTTTTGGGAAGGGGATGGGGATGAGGTTTTCACAGAAGCCTTCAACTCTAAGTTATGAGAACTTCAGTAGACGGTTCCTTGCCCACAGCAACCAGCAGCAACATATGTCACAGATATCAACCTGGTCTCCGCCAACAATCATGGACGTCTACATGCCCCTCTGTTGGCAGCACAAATCATGGGCATCAACATGGCCTCCAGCAGCATGAAGTCTTAGAGGAGAGTTAACCCAGAAAATGAACTGTTCTTCACCTTGAATATCTTTGTGTTGCTCACAGTCAGGGTGATCGTGTTGATTGTGTGTTTGGGCAACATGTTCAGGGGCAGGACCTGTGTGAGCTCTAGGCTTCAGTACAACGCTCTGCCCTAGGCACTGGCTGCCCTGCTGATACCCTTAGAACAGCCATTGTGCTAGCAACCCATAGGCAGTGCCTGATTCGCTGTCTTTTGGAGACAATTAAATCTCCCCACCTCCCCAACCCAGAATAAACAAATATAAAACTTGCTTATTCTGCCCTTGTTAGAGAGGAGCTCAACTCCTTAATGATAGCCCAGGCTCTCATAAAGGCCACAATGCCTCTACACAGCACACACATGCACACAAGAATGTGTGCATGGATTTCCACCTTTCATATTAAGACTGATACCCCTGAGGTCTCTGTCACCACAATACTCAGCAGGACCTGAAATCCACATGCCAGGGCTTCTTCAGGTCACATATCTCCATCAATATGGCCCATTCTGAGACCAGTCCTGGATGGCAGAAACTATACATAGTGCCATATATTATATTTCTCTCCAAAAATACATACCTGCCACAAATGTTTGCATGTTCACTTAAAGGAAGCATCCTGTGGCTTTTCTTTGCACAAAACTGAACTGAACATCACTATTGTTGTATTTTGAGGCCATTAAATGAAATACTTAGAGACAAGCATTGTCAAATTGTAACAGTAGATCTGATAACCAGGAAGGCAACTAAGTGACTAATGAGTGTGTAGTGTATACAGATTGGATACACTAGACAAAAGAATGACTCGTTTCCTGGGTGGGACTACATTTGATTTCATTATGCCCCTGAGAAGAGTGTCCAATTTAAAACTTAGTATTTGCATATCCTCTAAAGGTTTCCATTTAATATTTTCAGTTGGCTAGTGGTCACTGAAACCTTGGAAAGGGAAACCAGATAGGGAGGGCTAACTTAACACTTAGAACTGCTGTGTCTATTGAATCCTCTTTGTGGCTGAGACACTGTACTAAGGAACAACTCATTTGGCTCCTCAAATCCTCCCAATAACCCATGTGAGGAAGCTATTACCCAGAGTCTAACATACAAAGGGGTTCAATAATTTGCTCAAGAAAGTGGTGGGCCCCCAAATTGAACCATCAAGCCCAAAACTTGGGGTAGGTTGATCTGACAAAAGTGTTATTCAGTGCAAGGAATTTCTCTCAGCCTGATCAGTCAATGTGCATCCTTGCAAGAAAAGCAGAGTTTTTGTTTTTGTTTTGTTTTGTTTTGTTTTTTGAGTGCCTTCAATCTCAGTCACAGGTTTGTCTGTCTTCATCACAATTGGCCACCAATTTCCAGGTGAGGCTGAGAGTAAGAAGTTTTGCTATGAGTCTGCTGGTCATGATGATGCATACCTATAATCCCAGGACACAGGAGGCTGAGGCAGAAGGATCAACAGTTCAAGTCTGGCCTGTGATGCACAGCAAGACCCTGTTTCAAAATCCCAAACAAAAACATTATGAGTTATCTTCATTTGTAGATTTATAGTCACTAAAACCTTATTGAATATTCACTGCACACTAGTCTTGGTGTAAGTACAAGTGATACTGAAATAAATCACACACATGCACACATACACACACATATACATATGTATGTGTCAAAGATGTGGCTTAGAATTTCAGCAAATTGTGGCTTCTAGATGTCTCTATGACACTGCTGCTATAACAACTATTTTCCTTCCAAAGTTCAGGTCTAGCAAGACCACAAGGGCATCAAAGGGGGCTTAAAAGTTCACTGGTGAAGATGGGGTCCCATCATGGAGAGGAGAAGTGAACACAAGTCCCAATCCCAAACCTGGAAGCTATGTCCGATTGTCACGCGCGCACACACACACACACACACACACACAGAGTTTTCTCCAACAGAGTCTCACTGGGTATACAGACCACACCCAGGGCAGGTTCCATGCCCACTAGTTAGATGACCAGTGAACTGAATGTTCATGGTCTTTTTGGACAGTTTTTATTTCATAATGCTTTGTTTGGGCTTTCATTTTTTTTCTTATATGTATGGTTTCTTTTTTTTTTAATCTTTTTTTTTCCTTTTTTCCTTTTTTTTTTTTTTCCAAGACAGGGTTTCTCTGTGTAGCCCTGGCTCTCCTGGAACTCACTCTGTAGACCAGGCTGGCCTCGAACTCAGAAATCCACCTGTCTCTGCCTCCCATGTTCTGGGATTAAAGGCGTGCGCCACCACCGCCTGGCATATGTATGGTTTCTGATCTTGTGTTTTTATAGTTTGTGTGTCTGTGATTTTTCTTTGTTTCTTTTTCCTGTTTGTTGATTTTGTTTTATTCCAGTTTGTTTGTTTGCCTATTTCTTTTCCAAGGAGAGGGAGAAAGAAGGCCCAGGTTGGATGGGTAGGAAGGTGGGGAGGATCTGGGAGGAGATGAGGGAGGGGAAACTGTGAACAGAATATATTGTATGAAACGATTATTTTTAATAATGAAAAGAACAAAGAGAGTCCAGGGATGAGACTCACAAGAGCCCAGTGAGAGGTAAGAGGTCATCGAGGTGACCTGCAGGATGGAGTGTAAACGCTTTTCCCGAGGGTCTCCCCTCGCTGCTGGACATATTGTCAGTTGCTTTGAAGACTAGGATTTGTTAGGGGGCTCTCAGTGGAGCCCCCTTTTCAAGCTGCCTTTGCTCTATGCTGCAGAGTGAGCTCAGTCTGTTGTTGGCTCTTAGCTCCCGCATGCAGATATGCTTTCTGTAGCCAACTGGGTGACTGTCCCAGGCACACCTGTCCTGGGATTCAGACTGTGCTCCAGTGATTCTGCATTGTTCAGTGGGAGCAGGGAGGGGCCCGGAGGAGTGTGGGGTACTGGAGGAAGGGACAGAAAAATAAGTTCAAGACCACAGTCTGAGTGGGACTAATTAAAATCATGCCTGAATATGACTTGAATTATGGAAAAGCTACACACGGAGTTTCCTTAAGGCAGGAGGCAATGCTTTCCTTGCTATGTTTTCACACATGAGAAGTCATTTGAAAAGGACTCTAGACAAAGCTGATCTAATTGGGCTGGACCAGGTTCTGAAGACACTCTCCAAACCTCTATGCAAAGAACACCTACCTGGGTGATCTGGGGAAAACAGCCTGCATTTAAGACACAGAACTAGTTTGCACACACTTCTTCTCCTGGCCCTTGAGTGGACAAGAACAGGCTCTAAGAGTGGCTTCCCAATGATAGCAGGCAATCCTACATCTCAAAAAAAAAAAAAAAAAACAAAACAAAAAAAAAACAAAAGCAAAAAAACAAAACAAAACCAACCCCCAAAACAAAAACCAAGCAAACAAGAATACAAACATGCAAGTAATCAAGCAACCAAACATCAAACAGCCCAACAGCACTCCTCTTTGAGGGCATTCTGGAGACACATCATTTTGGACAGCCAGTCATGTTTACAAAAGCGCAGGTTCTCCCCTCACATTTGAAAGCCAAGACAATAAGAAGACACTGGCAGGGGATGGAAGTGCTTCTTGCTTGCCTGCTATAGGGTTCAACCTGCAGAGCTTCCATCGCTGCTCTCAAAGGCTCCCTTTGTGAAAATGTTCCATTGTCCTAGCCACCCCAAATACTCAACAGCACCCCAAATATTCAATATTCAAGGTTAAAACACTGCCCCTTATCAGGACTGTTACAATCCCAGGGCATACCATGTCCTTTGGCTTTTCTGCTTTCTGTGAGTTTATGTTCCACTTTGAGTCTGATAATTTGATATAATTTGCCTCAAGTTATATGGATTAAAGAGGGTTCCATAAACATGGCTCATTACCTGGTATTGTAAAGGTTTTCTGGCACCCAGCCATGCCCAGGCATTTTGGTGGCTGCTTTCTTATTGCAGCCTCAGGGATGAATATCTTCAGTAGAGACTGCATGTCCTTCAAAACCTAAAGTATTTACTTTCTAGCGCTTTACAATGACCACGCACTAACTCTCCCGGATTAGACAATCCCCTGTAAATCTTGAAGCCTACGCAGGTCAATATAGAGATTATTAAATCTATGGTAGTTATTTTAAAAAGGAGTAAGATAGTGAAATGGGTTTAAACATATGAAGATAGAAATCTGGAGATACTTTATGACAAGTTTTACATCTGCTTGCTGGATGGAAATGTACATCCCACTTCTGCCAAGGGTTCCAGACCCACTTGGGTTTCTGAGGATTCGTGTCTGACCTTTAGGCTACCTTTATTCCCAGATCCCTGAATATATGGCAAGAGCCAGAATGGCCTTGTGATACTGGTATTCTCCTGTGTCTAAAAGCCTGACAAGCAAAGCTTATGAAAGAAAATTACAGGTCACCCTCATTCACAAATTTAGAGACAAAGAGTCCACAGCGTATTAGCAAACAGAATGTAGCAATGGCCTGAATGCCATTTGATACCCACTAACTCTCATGTCGTGAATACACTAACTTTGAGAGTTTTAGAAGACCTAAGTCACTAACTGAAGATCAGAAGAATCTGCATTTAATTCTACTGAATCAACTGTATTAATGAGTGGAGTAATGCAAAACACATGAAGATATTAAATTTGGCAATTTGATCTTCCTTTCTAGGTACTGAGGGGTCTTTCAGTCCTTTGCCTGAACTACAGGTGAGGGTGAGAACCTCAGCTCTCCCCGTGGGACTCAACCTGGCCTTGGGGAAGGCTACATGCAAGATCACCTCCGTATTCCAGGTTTCAACCAAAGACCCATGGGAGGCCAGGCTCGGTTCTAGTCAAATAATTTCAATGAAATCCAAACGAGGGTGAAGAAGATGCTCGGCCGATGCTTTTGAGTGGCACAGGCATTTGTGCAAATGTTTTCCTTTCACAGTTGGGTTTGAAAAGTGGTCTGCAGCTCAAAACGTGTCTGTTTGTGGAGAGGACGGAGCAGGCAATGGCAAGAAAGAAAACAATGGATCCGAAAAGAAGAAAAGGGCCTTTCCAATGCCCGCCTTTCTTCCTCCTCCTGGGTCTTTTCAGCTTCACAAAGGGAGACATATTTTCCATATAATTGCTAAACATGTTTGCTTATTAAATTATTCTTTAATTAGTTAATGATTTTAGCCATGCTTTGCTCTTCGGATATTCATTTTGTGTAATAAAATAATTATAGATAATTAAACTATCTCAAGCCTTTTTCTTTCCCCCAGAAAACATTCTGGGTATCCAAAAATGACAACAAGTTGTAAATTAATCTGGAAAACAAAGCATGACAGATGAATGATTTGGTTGGAATTAATTAGGCACTAATTATATACTGGAACTAGATGAAGAATGAGTCTCATTATAAAAATAAAACGCTGTTCTGAAAGGCTGCCGTTACAGTTAACTTTACCTTCTGTGAGGACGGAGCCGTTTCTCAGCCAAAAGAGCGTCCTAACGCAGTCTTCCTCGTCGTTGAGAATGAAAAGGTTGGAAGGGACAGTCCCGGTATACCGCTGCTTGCTAAGCTCCATAACCTCTCTGTTCGTCAGGTGATTCTGAATATCAGCCCCTGTGGGGCACGGGACCTGAGGCGGATTACAGAGATATCAATCAGTAGTGATGAGGCTAGAAGAAAATAAAGCATTCATGGTGACATTCCATACTGTGGTGTGGCCTTTCCTGTCCCCGGATATAGTTAATTAGGTTTTAATAGAGAGAGGAAGAAATACACAAATAAATAGATGAAATGACCACTTTGAGGCAACTCTTAGGCCGAATTGTTTGAGTTACCCAATGCTATGTAATCAATTATTCCAAAATTCAGTGCAGAAACCAGCCTCTTACTACAGTCTGGTCCATCCTGCTTTCGTAGGTCAGTGATAGAGACAGGACAAGTCAAGAGGCAGCTTCTCTCTGCGCTACATAGTCTGAGGCCTTGGCTGAGAAGACTCAATGCCTAATGGTAACTTGAGGCTCTGCGGTGGACTCGTCTGGGAATAAATATCAGCTCTCTCTCTTTCCTCCAAAAAATATACCAAGTATCTCAAATTAACATGTTGCCATCAACTTTCCAAAAGCTGCTGCTCCCAGTGATCTGGAATACCCACTTATGACTTGGGCATCTCATACTGTAGGAGCTGGGTCTCCAAGGAAAAGGTCTTGAAAAGGGGGACCTCACACTTTTCTCTAGCCTAGTCCAGGGACTCCAGAAGTATCCTCACATGAGATTTTGTTCTTCATGGGGAGAGGGGGTAGCTATAGTGGCCTGCCAAAGATTGGGGATCAAATGCCTGTAAGAGGATTTGAGTGCTTTGAGACGGCAGATATGTACAGTTAAAGCTATCTTCTTCAGGTGCTGAAGTCCAAGTGTACAGATGGGCCAGGCAGAAAACGAAAGACTGACATTTATCTTTAAAGGGCTTAAAGCTGTTGTTCACTTTATCAGGAGAGAAACTGTCTACTTAATTGTCCCTCTCCCTCTCCATTTCTCTCCTTCCATGCCCCCTCTTCCATACAGAGAGTTCCTCTATACGACTTCTGCTCTCTTGCTGTAGACACAAGCATAAATGGGACCAGCAATTTTCCTCTGCATAAGAAAATGACAATGAAGGATGGAGAGATGGCTCAGTGGTTAAGAGCACTGACTGTTCTTCTAGAGGTCCTGAGTTCAATTCCCAGAAACCACATGGTGGCTCACAACCATCTGTAATAAGATCTGATGCCCTCTTCTGGTGAGTCTGAAGACAACTACAATGTACTCACATAAACTAAACTAAACTAAACCAAACTAAACTAACTAACTAAATAAATAAATATAAACATTTTTTTCAAAAATTAAAAAAAATAAAGAAAATGACAATGAAATCACAATAAATGATGATGACCTACACTGGTTCTTCATGTTGAGGACACCTTGGCAAACCAGAAGTCTTAGTGCCTTGTCAAAAAGTTCAGCCATGACTCAACCTCATCCAGTAATTGCCAGGGAAGAATGCAGGCTCAGGATGACCAGATCTGATTTCTCAAGAAATGTCAAACCCTTGGGTTTGCATGTAGACTCTTGACTTTTTATTTTTTACTCAAATTAAAACCAAATAAACACTGTTGTTACTGCCAAATAAAATGGCACGGTTGCTTGAGGTTGCCCAGTAGGCCACTTCTCTTGCCCTTCACTCTGGGTGCCAGGTGGAAATTGTGTGGACAAAGAAGCAACCCAGAGAATTGAGAAAGGCCAGTTGAGCCCTTGGGGAAAGATTGGTAGGTGTAGAACCGTGTGGTAGATTCGTGGAGGAAGACTGAAACTGGGAGTCAGGAACAGTTCTACAATGACAGTGGGCACAGAAGTCTGCTTGCAGTACAAGGCCTCAGATGAATCATGTACTTCTCTCCCTCTCAGACCTTGACTATAGCCATCTTATAAAATGGGGATGATGGCATGCCACCAACCTTACAGCTACTGTGACCACTGCATCAGCTACCTTGATTGTCTCATATAGAACACTCAGTAGCCTAAAGGATTGTTATCACCCTGATGAGGATGCCCAGGGCAGCCATGCTCATCTCCCGGGCATGAGCACTCCTGCTGGAAGCAGACTTTCAGACTATGAGAAACTACTATGTTTTCTATCCTTCTGGGCGTGGTGAATGAACCTTCTCTGCACAACAACCCTAGAAGGGTCTGAGGATTGGCTGGCCATCTTGTCAATCCTGGGTCTTCATCCCTACAGCTAAGCATCACAGTGACTCCAAGCCTCTGAGGGGGCTCAGTTTGTTCTTTCTCTTCCTAAGTGTAATTCTAGGAAATGAACAGAATCACCAGGACTTTCTGTTTCTGTGGCGTGTCCTTTGATTAAAAAATCATGTTCAGCAGGGAAGGAGTTTGAAGCTGCTGTCTACCCGGCTATCGTAAATTTCATCCTTTGTTCCTATTAATACATACCTTTCTTTCTCCAGTTTTCCTGTGTTGAGTATTTCTAGTGCTGCTTTGTGGATTTGTTCCAATAGGACGTTGCTGTGCATTTTACCTTTAGAATATTTTTATTTTATATATTTTTTTTTACATTTCTGTGTGTGTGTTTAAAGGATATGTGCATGTTTAAGTGCTGGTGCCTGTAGAGGCCAGAGACTTTGATTCCCTGGAGTTGAGTTACAGGCTGTTGTGACAACAACAACAACAAAAAACTTAAATTGTGTGTATTTGATACAACAACAACAACAAAAAAAAAACTTAAATTGTGTGTATTTGATATTGAAAACACTGCAGAGTGTTTTAGAATGAGGCATGCTGACTAGAAGCTAAGGGTTGTAATTATATTTTATGAAATGTCGTCTTCTTGCTGTGGGTTTAAACTGTCATCATTTTAATTTGGCTTACAAATGTGGGACAAAACCATGGGAGAGTTGGAGTCAAGGACACAGGAAAAGACATAAGAACTGGAAGGTCCCCAGTGATTCAGCTGCCCTTTCTCCATCACTCTATGTACCTTTGATTTTTACGTCCTTCTGGAAAAATTAAATTGGAACTCCCCTTTATCACTTCTTCATTTCATTTTTCCTGTTGTAAAAAGGGCAAGAGCTTAGTGTGCTGCCGACTAAAGCTGCAGGGGCAGCTGGGCACACATGGGCAGATGCCCGAGTCTCTGGACAGCTGGCTGAGTCCTATGCTCCATCTCCAAAGTGTGAGGCTGCGGGCAGTGGCTGCAACCAATAGGCAGGTAAGGGGGGGACAGGCTAATGGTCACACCACACCGTATTTCTTTCTCATTTAGTAAAAAGCAGAAGGAATACTTAAATAGCAAAAGAGGTGTCTCTCCAGCTCTCTTTATTCTTTAACCAGAAAGACATTTTTTTTCTACTCTCTGAGAATAAGGCTTCTTTAAAACATAAAAGCAATTTAAAAGAGAGAGAGAGAGAGAGAGAGAGAGAGAGAGAGAGAGAGAGAGAGACCAGAGCCACTGAAGGAGCAGTCCATTCACAGAAGCACTGGCCTCCCCAGGGAGCTTACTAGAGACACTCTTATCTCAGGGAACCCTACTCTGAAGCTCCCTGGTCAGAGCCTTCGTCTTAAAGGGATGCTTAGGGGTAGTGAGTAAACAAACAATTTGTGACGTGTCCTTGCAAGGTGCATATAAGGGGTCTAATATCAAGAAAGTTGAGGTAGATCAACTCAGCAAGAATGCTGGTGTCTGGTCCCGCCTAGAATAATTAGAGCAATTCCTGGGCACACAGATGTAGATATGTTTTGGAAGTACCCCAGGAGGTCTCAAAGTGCAAAGGTGAGAATGTCCATTCAGTGATGCCCAGGCTCCTCAGCTCATGCACAACATGGGTAGACTGGGGACCTGTGGGGCCCTTGGTGCTGCCCTGTGGGGCCCTCGGTGCTGCCTGCCCCCTCCCTGCCTTTGAGATACAAAGGAACCACACACAGTTCATTGCCAAATCCACAATGCTGGTGAGATAGTTTCAGACCCTGTCCTTGAGTTATAAAGTAAACCTATTTGCTGGAAAGATACCTGGTTTTTGTGCACCCCACAAAAGAACACAACACAGGGTGGTGCGGGAGCTCCAAGATCTGCCATCCTCAGACTGGGAGCAGCTTCGGTTCTATTCAGCAACGAAAGCAGAAACCGTGGTCACTGGGAAACTAGTCAATCTGATTTCCTAGTTTTCTAACTGAGAGACAAAATAAAATAAGGGCCGACAGAAGGTGCACATGTTTGAAATACTTTTGCGTGAGCACATTGCCCCAGCCAAATGCTAGCCTCTTGAGGCATAAATTAATTTAGCACACATGCATGCCTGGTTGGGTCTGGAGTCTGCTATGATGATCCATAAGTGTTAGACTTTGGGACAACAGCTTCAGTAATGACATTTCTCCAACTAGCTGTGATTTCTTTTTTCCTTTTTTTTTTTTTTTCCTTCGACAGAATGTTTTTCTTGGAATGGCTTTCTCAGGAGGGTTTGCAGACACAATTCTGGTCATGTGTACAGGCCTTGAAGAGCACTTTCATGACTACAGAGTGGTAGCTGTGCAGGAAGACAAGACGGTCTTTACTCAGGGAGTACGCATGCACCCCAGTAAGCACACTGCCATGGAGATCTCCACATGTGCCAGTGGCGCCCCTGGTGCGCGCGCAGTCTTACCTGGTACTGCTGCCCGGTACAGAGAATTAGGTGGTCATAGAACACGATCTCATTCTTGGAAACCACAACCTGCTTGGCTGCTCGGTCTATGGCCGTCATTCGACCAACCACAACGTTAACCCAGGAGCACAGTGACATCAGTGCGTAATCTTTATCGTTAAAACAGTGGCTGCAGAGAGAGAGGCTCCAAGTCAGTGACATTTGAGCAGCTGACAGTGGGCATTAATTAGACATCTGGCGGAGCTGGTTCAAGTCCCCTAGTGAGCTGTGTCTGTGCTCTTGCTGTGAGTTTACCAGGACCAAGACTAAGAGATTTTTTTTCCCCCTTATGAAACACTTAGTCACAAATTGACATCCTCCTATTAAAGCTAAATTGTTCTACCTGGCTTAGGCTGGTCCACAAGGGAAGGGTGTGTGACCCTGTACATGGGATCACTTACACTTCCTTCTGTACCTAGTTCATGATGATCAAAATCTACTTGAACTGTTGAACTGTCCTACTGGCCACAGAGCTCAGTAGCTGAGAGCACTGGCTGATCTTCCAGAGGATCCAGGTTCGATTCCCAGCACCCACAGATTCCAAAGGAATGTATAAGAAGGAATATTAATACCACAGGGAACCTCCAAAGGCAGGTGTCGGAGAACTAAAATATGAGGGACCCCTCCTACTTGCTGCGTACTTTACGTAAAGGACTCATTCCTTGTGTCAAGTAACAAAACCCATTTTCAGAAAATGTCACTTAGTTCACAGCATGTGCAATGCCTGGAGCTTTGGGAGCCCAGTATGTGGGGCAGAGGTGATCAACGGGGCCAGTACTTTCCCATCAGCCTGGGGTGGCTGAGAGCTCTGGGATTATGGGATGCTGGTTCTGTTTTGGTTGAACATTCTATTGTAGTGACAGCCAAAGCAGGATCCTTGCGGTTTGAGTTTATTTAGAGAGGTGGGTTTTTTTTTTAGGGGTTCTATAGAATTTTCTCAAAGGTTTCACCTTCTATAAGTGACATTTTCATGATCCTAGCTGGAGGGTTGAGAATCTGCATTGACAGGACAACAGGTAATCCATTTAAATGTGAGCTGCATCATCTTTTCTGCTAAGAACTGTGCCAAGGTCTGTATCTTTCTTCTTTTTGCCAATAAGCCTGGACCCCAGGGACCCTTTATCCCCGTTTCCTCACCTCCCAGTGTAGGATAATGAGCCCATCCCATGTGCTCTGTGAGAATGTCGGAGATGCTGTTTTGTCGAGTGTGATGCATATGTGAAGGCTCTTATTCTAAATACTATTAATGATACATAATCCTGTTTACTCTCTTTGGAGGCAAACAGGATTCTGAAGTGGTAATGGGAGGACATTTTTTCTTTTTGATCCACGCATGAGTCTGGTCTTACTACACAAAGAGCATTCTCGTAATGGATGCACATTAGACCCCGTTATGGGGCCTGTGAAAAGAGACGGGAGAACTGGGCTTTGTGCTTCTCCATGAAACAACACTTAAAAACAAGAAAATTTCTTCATAATAAAAAAGGAAAATAAGGGGCTGGCCTGTCACAAGAAAATAATGGATAGTGAGATGAAATTCTCCTTTAAAAAAAAATTGATAGCTTTACAGGAATATATGAAACTTCGCTGTTTCCACACAGTGTGGGAGACACACAAAGGATTGTTCGTATTTGGTATGCAGTCTCTGCCATAAGCCATCCAAGATGAAAAAAAAAATTAAATATAGTTAGTGCCCAGGGATTAGTCTTGGGGGGATTTGCCCAAAGATAAAAGCTCTCAGGGGAAACTTGTGGGCAGCTAAGACAATGCTGTTCCTAATGGCAGTGCAACAGTAGAGTTGGCAACATCAGAATTCGTATTTCAGAGTTGGAATCTGAAACTCTGTCCAGTGGGGGCTGATGTTTAGGAACATTCGGTTTTAAAGAAGCTTTGCTGAGACACAAAGAGAAGCTCCGAAGGCCGTGCCTGACGGCCATACAGTCTGTTAGTGTCCGCATTTCAAACGTCATTGTGTGAGCTCATCCCCTCATTTTGGACATTACTACCCTTCTGGACTGTCTGCTGTGCCTCCACCAGACAAGTCAAACTATCTATTGTGAAATTCTCCACCTTTGTTTTGTTTTGTTTTGTTTTTTCTCAGCAGCATTAGAAGCCTAAAGACTTTAACAGAGCAGAGACTACTGTTTCCCAGCCTCACACTCTCACCCAGGGCCTCTGGAGAAAGAGCCAAGGAGGCAACACAACGTACAAGGACGGGAGTTCCTCTTCCACAAGCAAGCTCAGCACTGACTCAACAGTCATGGGAGAGGGGACTGGGGATGTAGCTTGGTGCTAGAGTGATTGATTGCCAGGCATGCACACAAAGAAAGAGAAAAACGAAAAGTCATCTTGTAGAAAGATTTTTCTATGGAGAAACAGCTGGGAGTGGTGGCACAGGCCTCTATCCCAGCACTCGGGAAGTGGGTAAGCCTGGGATTCATAGCGAGGCCTTGTTGTCTCAAGGAACAAACAAAAACACCTCAGAGAAATCTCTGGAAGATGGCATAGATAAGGGAGAGGTGCACTGGAGGAGGTACAGCCTTCTTGTCAACATCATCCTCAACCGAAACCTCGTAGTGAGAAACACCCCAAGCCCTCAGGTGTACAATCTGAAGCTACTCCATAGAAACAAAGGTCTGAGCAGACTCACACCTCAAAGAAGCAGGATTCTTCAGAAGTGGAAAGAAACTTTGAGGTTTGTAGGGGATTAGCTGTG
>NW_021604587.1:2906826-2910700 GCF_004785775.1 Grammomys surdaster
CTCCCTCCCCCTTCCCTCCCCCCCCCCACAAACCAAAGTGCATGGTCTAATAAAGATGAGATTGACAGCTTATTGTGAAGCACTTGCCTAGTGTTCTCAAATCCCCAGGTTCTAACCCTCCCACTCCAAACAACAGCAACAGACCTCCACATTCAGATAAAGGTGTTGGAATGGGGCCTAGTTCTGCTGGTTAAGAAGGGGTAGGTTTTCCCAGTGAAGTTAAAACAAGTCTTTCTTCAAAATGACAGTGAATCCCTTCATCTAAGATCCTGCTATGCCACCACTCCCATCTAGAGAGGGGACAATTTCCTTTCTTTCTCTCCACTTTAAACACTGGGAGACTGTTTCTCCAGCAGGGAGCCTGTGTTTTGCATCCAGAAACTGAAATTGGTGGACCCGATATGATACAGAAAGAACATTTCTAAGTACAGGTGTTGTCAATCAGCGCTTCTACTGGCAAAGAAGAGCGAAGCTCTCCTGGCTCAGTTAGCACAGGTTTAAGCAGACCAGCTTCCGGTACCTATGGTGAGGGAGGGGTGAGAGAGACAAACACCCTAACACGGTGGTGCTTGTGGGGTACACGCATGGCCATGATTTCTCTGTCCTGTTTCTCACACCCCAACGTAGAAGCAGCTGGGCCCATGAGCTCCATTCAATTGTAGGAATAGGGAAGCTGTCTCCCTATAGATACAAAAGGCCAACCCCATCTTGCCATCCTGGACCGAATATTCACCCATTGCCATAGTTAGTCTTACGTCAGTGTGACACAAGCTGGAGTCATCTGAAAGGATGGAACCTGAGCTGACAAAATACCTTCCCTCCATAAGCTCTAGCTGTAAGGCATTTGTAAAATTAGCGATTGATGGGGAAGAGTCTAGCCCATGGTGGGTGGTGCTGTCCCTGGGATGGTGGTTCTGGGTTCTATAAGAAAGCCAGTAAGCGGCACTCCTGCAGTTCCTGCAGGTTCCTGCCCCATGTGAGTTTCTACTCTGACTTCCTTCACTGATGAACAGTGCTGGGGAAGCATGAGCCTTTGCCAGAGTATTTCCTCACAGCAGTAGAAACCCTAAGACGTTCACTGATGGGTTTGAACTTGTATTTCCCAGGCAATACCCAGACTCTAGGAGAAAGGCCCCCACTCTCTCCTTTCCACTTCAAAGATCTCTTTTTTCAACTTAAAAAAAGACTGCTCACAAATTAGGAAGCTAATTAGAAAGGAAAACGAATCATACTCGCTTGCTAGAAACTTCCTCTGTTCGTTGCCCAAAAGTCTTTTTCCTGGGAGTCCATGAGTTGAAATCAGGGTGAGATTATTAAATTTCAGGTGAGAGCTGAAGAGAAATAAAAAGAAAACAAAAGTTAAAAGAACAAAAATTTACTGCGATTCAATTTATCTGTCCTCCGACTCTCGGCCTTTTCTTTGGCGGTAGGACCTCTTTTCACACATATCTTCAAAGGGAGCCTCCACAGCAGAAAAGCCAGTGGTGTGGAAGTGACCGATTGCAGAGAATTCTAGAGGCTATGCACAGCGGACAGCAAGGAAACCAAAACGAATCTCACAAATTGGGAGGGGGCAGATAATTTTGCATAAACCAGTGCCATGTTTGAGTGTCAGCCCACTTCCAAGAAACTGGAATCCTAACCTCCACAGTGCAGCACACACTTCCAATGTATTTCCCCTGGAGTCCTCAAGGCAGCACGATGATATTAGTAATCTTATTAGCTTTATTTTCTCAGGTAAAACTGAGACACAATGGTTTTCAGAGGTCATCTATTAGGTATCACCTCACCTAACGTTTGCCTGTAGAGTGGTCCCCTGGAATTGGGGGGTGTGTGTGCAACAGGACTTCCCAGTGAACACCAAAATCTGAAGGTGCCCAAGTGCCTGATTCAAGATGCCATGACATGCACACATAAGGTATACACCACCATGTGAGTACTTAATATCATCTCAGAATTACTTATACCAACTTACACAAAATAAAAAGTAAGTAGCTGGTCTACTGTGCTGTGTTTGAATAAACTGCATGTGCTCAATGCAGTCAAATTTTTCTTCCAAGAATTTTCTGCTGATGCTGGTTGAATATATGGATGAAAACTTCAAGGAAAGAGATGCAGGATGCTCTGTCCTGTAGGCCTAAAATCGTTCAGATGCTTTTACAGATCATCTGATTCCCACAGTTCAACACCAGCCTTTCCACTTTCAGACATACATAGTTACCCATGTCAGGGTACCAAGAGTATCACCTAGCAGAATATTCTAGAGGATCCTTTTTTGAAAGCAAGGCTGTCACTTGGCATGACAGCATACAGCTACAATTCCAGAACTTGGGAGTCTGAGTCAGGAGGATCATCAATTCCAGGCCAGTTTTGGTTACACATTTGAGACTTTCTTAATAAACCAAACCAAACCAAACCAAAGAGACAAACTGTTTTATTTTTGTGCCATGCTTTCCAGAGCCCGGGGCATTCACAGGCATCGTCACAGAGATTAATCTTCAAAACAATCTACATCGCAGCTTTGGAGAGAATCGCAGGTTATCTGTATTTCATGCAACAGAAAACGAAGGCTGGCAAAGGTAAGTGCTTTGCTTAAGGTCTCCAAAGCAGCAGGAGACAGTGAAGCAATTTCTGCTCTCCAACCCCAGGAGGCATTCACACTCCCTCTACTCTGCTGCACTCTAAGGAGCCCTGTGGGCAGGCTTCAGGAGATTGCCAAGCTCCTGTAAAAGGTTCCAGGAACTCACATGCTTAGGACTCACTCTTCTCTAGTGGCCTCTCAGTATTTCAGATACTCCTCTTGCAATTTAACTTAGAGTCAGGAAAGATGTTATGGGTGAGATCTATTCCCAGGATGCTCACTGATATGAAAGGCAGTTTTCCCCTAAAAATCTCTTCTTGGTTTACATGGCCCCTCATCAATCACATGCCAAAAAGGAGGGGCCTTCACTGGGCCAGAGGAGAACACCTGCCTTCCTTTCCTAAGAGGAGGCTGGAGATTTTCCAATTTACCTGGCAGCCTGTTACACAGCACTAAAGACGGGCCTTTGGGTGACGGCACGGGCGACAGGCAATACACTCAGCTGAACCTGACCTTTGAAAGCAGCCGCATGCTAGGAAAGGTCTGGAGTCTCTACAGATGGCTATCATTTAAGAATGAGTCTTTCCATTCCATATGGAGAAAACCAAGCTTGTCTTATCCTCTAACAATAAGAATAAAACTTCTGACTCTCTTCAAATAGCATAAAGGCCACAGTTAATCCTGCCTACTCAGGCTGTCAGTCTGCAAGAACACACCAATGACAGGTTTAGATTTATGACAGTCCCATGGAAACCACAGATGATAAAAGTGTGTTCGCATCCACCGAGTTTACTCTGGTTCTGGATCAAAATGTACTTTAGATTGGACTAGTGAGAGCTACATACGGGTGTCTTACATCTCCATGCAGACAGAAGGCTCAGCGGTTATGTATGTGGCTTCACCGTTTACTGCAAAACTCATCCCTTTGGTATGAATAATTTGAATTATCTAACGGTATGAATCAAATTACTTTTAAATTGCTAAATTGCCACATTATGCTATCCTGAATTATGCTACAATTAAAATTTTTCACAAAAGATTAAAAAGTGTTCCCACAAGATAGAGGATGATTCTGTTGTTTTCTTTTTTCTGTTTCCTTTCTCTCTCTCTCTCTCTCTTTCTTTCCCTTCTTTCCTTCCTTCCTTCCTTTTCTTTCTTTCTTCCTTTTTTTCTTCCTTTCTTCTTTGTCTTTTTCTTCTTTGTCTTTCTTCTTTCTTTCTTTCTTCCTTCCTTCCTTCCTTCCTTCCTTTCTTTCTTTCTTTCTTTCTTTCTTTCTTTCTTTCTTTCTTTCTT
>NW_021604587.1:2910710-2934568 GCF_004785775.1 Grammomys surdaster
CTTTCTTTCTTTCTTTCTTTCTTTCTTTCTTTCTTTCTTTCTTTCTTTCTTTCTTTCTTTCTAACATTACCTATAATGACACAGTACAATTTTTTGGAATTGGGTGAGATTTCTTGAATTGTGTTTGTCTAAAAGAAACAGCTTTTCTTTCTTTTCTTCAGCCATAGTGAAATTCCTCTTGTGTTCTTCTCTGTGGCTGTCCTGGCCCTTTATCTAGTCTTCAAGTCCTGCTGTGTCCTTCCTTGATCATTCTGTCCTTATTGCCCATGTATCACATCTCCTGCATCATAAAGACAGCACACAGAATTCCTTGGCTTCCAACCTTTCCCTTCCTGCATCTACAAGAACATCTTCCATTCTGAGGACAGGTGTTTGCCAGCTCGGTCTCCTTATCAAATGCCCATGCCAGCTCATTTCTCTTACAACGACTCAGTATGCCAGCCAACCAGTGCTGATTAAGATGGCTCCTTGGAGCCGATGGGAACCTGTTTCTCTGCTTCTTCGTGTGTAGTATCTCAATGTCAGCCTGGGTCCATAGTAGCTCTTGGGGCTCCCTCCACCTATCATGCTAATATTGTGGGCAGAAGGAAGAAAATTTCGTGGTAAAAGGCAGAATTCCTCAAGCCAATTATATCAAATTAGAGTTCATGTAGCCAAGAAAAAAAAATGATGTGCCAACTGGGTGGCACCCAGGAACTAGAGCAGTTCCTGAGAACAATGGTAACAGATAGCATTTGAAGAAATAAAGAAGAGACACACAGAAAACAACTTAGTCAAATGCAGCTTAGTCAAGGGCCTAGTCGGGTGGCTCCAGAGCCTCCTGAACCCAACCTTTACTATGACTGAATTCATGCTGGTTTAAGTTGGCCCACTGCAGGAGCAATCCAAATCAATGGCTTCCTACCAATGTCATCTAACAGCAGGAAGGATAATGTACTAAAGACGCTATCAGGCAGCCCTGTGTGACATTTCCGCTTATATTAGCAGAACTCATTGCCACTGCCACATGTCTTTGCAAAGGAAGTCAGAAAACACGCGTTTTTATGAAACATGGTGTCATTATTTTTTCCTCCCTAAGAACCACATGGCCCTGAGTTCTGTCACTAAACACAAAGTACAAGTGAATCTTGGGAGACAAGTAGCGCATCAGCTCATGAAGGAAGCAGGGAGTGAGGATGAAAGAAAAGACATAGGAATCAGGATTCGGGGGTAAAATACGTGACATACTCCACAAAGTCTACAAAAGGGGATGCTTACACAGGATGATGGGAACCAAAAAGAATAGCATGTCATCCAGGGACTAGCTAGGTAGGGTGCCAGAGGGTCTAGGGAGAGGGCACATGGGAGACAAGTAGGGGGTTGCCACTTACGAGCTTTGGTCACACGCTCTGCTGTCATAAAGTTGTTTTTAATGACTTTTTAATTAGCCATTTGTGCACTTATTTCTCACCAAGCTTGCCAGGCTTCATGCCCACTCCCCGGGGTGATTTAATCTATCACTATCTTACCCACTTGACTATATTTTGATGTTTCTTCTGAGCTCTAGACTCAATTTCTAAATGCTCCAGAGTCATCCCAAGTTCAGTATGTCCAGGTCACATGTTCAGTATGTTCAGGATGCTCCAGGTCACATATACAGCCAACAGAGCTCTTGGCAGTCTCCACCCAACTCTGTTCTCCAGCAAGATCATGGTCAACTCATCATCTCTTGACCTAGGAATTTGGAAGTTCACCTTAGATTCCTGTCCTCTCGGCCACTTCCTGTGCCAGTCACTGTGCCTGGTCATTTTCACCTGATGCATTCTTGAAGGCCCCATCTGCCAGTCCCACAGCATACTAGGGTAGCTGACCATCATCTCACCTGAAGAAATGGGCTTAAGGTTATGTCCCTAGTACACATCTCCCTCCTGTTCCTCCTCCACACAGCTACTAGAAATATCTTTTTACATTAAGCTGTATGTCAGTGTTCTTTGGTTTTGAAGTCCACCTTTGCATGGTACCTTGGTAGCAACAGAGCTGAAAAGTAAGAGCACACAAGGTCTTGAGAGTCAGGCTGTCTTAGCTGGACCCACAGTGCTGTCTTCTTGACCACAGGGAAGTTATTTAACCTTTTCACCTTGTAGAATTCAAGGGATAGAACACTAATGGGTCTTAGGGGAGCTGTGTAGATGAAGGGAAATAGTACCTAACAGTGTTCAGAATCTGTCTGCCGTACAAAACAGCTTCAGCGAATATTAACCATTTTGTTGCCAAGATATTAGTCCAGAGTCACTAGCATGATGTCTAAGTCTCCATGGTCACAGGCTAATCGAACCTTTTCATTGTTTGTTGTATCAGCCTTCTCAGTGCTCACCGAAGGTTCCCCCCTCCCATACCTCCAGATGTAAGCACACCAGCCATTTTCTTTTTTTGTCTCCAACTTTGTATCTTTGCTACCGTGGTTTTCTGTGTAATCTGATGCAGCTACATCTGAATACTTGATTTGATTTAGCTCGGTTGTAAAGTTGAGAGCACTGGGGATGGAATACGGAGATGAAATGTTTCAGAGTGCACATTTGCCTATGTATGAATACTCAGAAAGTTCCTGCAGACAGAACAGCAGGTCACTGGGTACAGCTTGGCTTTGAGCAAGCACCACAGGAAAAGGCAACAAACAGTGGAGGCCCAGATAAAACCTCGGTCTCAGGTTTAATGGCATTGGCTTAATGTATATCAACAATATCTAGCACCAATGTGAGGCCTCTGCTCCAAAATCAAAGGTCACCACAGTGGGCGGAGGTGGGAGAGGGGGTTCAAGTTAAGTGCTCAGGCCAATGAAACATTAAACAAGTGCACCTGCATTTTCGCAGCAAATAAATCCATTGGGGATTTCACGTTGCTGTGGAAACAAAGGGAGACAACAGCTCAAAAATACTTGTAAAGCAGGGAGGGATTAGAGTATCCAGGGAAATAAGTAAAAGGTTTTGTGTTTCATTCCGAGTTTCAGGAGGACAGCTACAAAATTAGGTCTAAACATCCTTATCCTGCAAATAAGGAGCACACTGCCAATTTATTGTGAGCAAGAAAAGAACACAAAACTTTTCACATTGCTTGTCAATTCTGCTAGGCGCTCACTCATTAATTTTTATATTTTTTGCTTGTGTGTGTGTGTGTGTGCACATGCATGAGTATCATGAAGAAGGCAGCCAGCCAAAGTGAGTGATTTAATTAACTGGCTTTATTAATGCTTCTCTTTGAACAAATAGATAACGTAGAGGAAAAAAATAATTACCTCACATCCATCTAAATGTTTCAATTTAATTTACTAAAACCTCTGCTTTCAGAATTGTTCAAGACAGTGAAAAAAATATTTTTCAGATGACAATAAATCCCACCTCAAGATAGATATGAGACAAGACTTGCTATTTCACAAGTCAAAGGACAGGTCAGATTTAACTCAGTCTAAAAGGTATTAGATAATAGCACACAATTAACGATAAAATGCTATCCATGGGAGGTAAAGGTTGGGGGTTGTTGTGAATTTCCACAACTGGAAGACAAAAGTATTGAAAACCAAGTCAGAACAAAGATTTATTATAAGCACAGAGGACAGTAAGAGAATCTACCAGTTTTTCTCTGGAAAACAATTAACTTTCTTTAATGGTGCACATATATGTGTGACTTGCGCATGTGCAAGCAGATGTATACGTGTGTGTGTGTGTGTGTGTATGTGTGTGTGTGTGTGTTATATGTTTAAAACATGAGAGACTTTTGATACATCTCAGGGTATTTGTTTCATTTTTTTTTCAGCTAGAAAACATACCAGTGGCTGCATGCATGGCCACAGAGTTGTCAGTAATGTCAAATTCTGGCTGTCAGGGAGACTAAAGAGAAAGAGAGAGAGAGAGAGTCAAATAAGAGGACTGAGGGGAGGATTCTGAGCACATGTAGGAAAGGATGAAGGCTTGTGGGGGTGAGGCAGAGGCTAAAGCTTTCCCCTGACCCTACTCTCTAGTTTGGGGGACAACCTTTCCTGAGTCCACATTGGGTGATGAGCCAGAATTCTCCTGTTCTCATTAGTCCCTGGAGCAACTGGGATGGAATCTGGAGAAAGGAGACAGCGAACAGCCCTCACAAGCCTGACCTGAACCCAGCCAGCCTCTGTGAGTGACCTGGGTGCCCTGTGATGTCTCCATAGACCAGGCAGGGGATGGGCATGATGGCCAAAGCCATGGTCTGTAGGGAAACATCTGGAGATTAAGAATGGTAGATGAAATACTTCTGCACCACAGATCTAAAGAAACTACAAATCCTTACTGAAAAAAAAAAAAGATCACATTTGGAAAATGATGAGAATAAAATTTAGGAGTCCAGCAAATACCAAGAAGCCATTCATTAGACAAGCCAGAAAAGCTCTGTACACAAGAAATGCAAAACACAAGGCATAAATCAATCAGGCTCTCATGATGGGACTAGAAGAGCCAGTGACATCACTTCTGATGATGAAGAAGGGTTCATATTTAAGAAGGGTTCATATTTTGGGCAAGAAGTGGCCATTAGCAAGGCTTTATTAACACCATATGGGCTGGCTTCCTCAGGCTTGGCAGTTACTTCTTGGGATCCATTCTTAACTGGTGATAGGTTCAGTGTGTGGCTTAGTGGGAATTTTTTTCTACTAGGTCCAATTTATATGTAAATACTGGGACCAGAATAATGACCTCAGCTCCATAATGTCAATGATGGCATGATAATTAGGCTTGGTAGGCACTAAAGTAATGATGTAAGTTAGAAGCTATACGATTTCCTGAGAATTAGAAAATGTGGTTTGGAAAACAAAACCCATAAACTAGTTTACCTACAATGAACAATTATAGCGGGGGTGGGGGTGGGGGTGGGGGAGTTGTTCCCTTCAAGATATGTCTGTCAACTTTGAGGAAATGTCTATATAAACAGTTCCTAAACCCAGCTGCACTGCACAATTATTTGCAGCCTGTCAAACAAACATATCCCTGGAATCTACTCTGTCCCCACTAAATTGTAATACCAGGAATTTGGGGCCCAGAAACTATATTTCTTCAGCCTTCTCACCCCCATCCCAGTGGTTCACCTATGCAGAAGTATAGTCTGGAGCTTCTACTATCAGTAGCTTACAGAAAGATCACCCAACATCAACCCTAGGTCTAGGAAGTGATTTGTGGTATACAATCTTAAAATAAAATAAGGAAATTCAAAGTTTCTCTTTTTTTTAAAAAAACTTCAAATGCCTTACTATATTGGTAATTTTGGATCATTTCCTTGAAAAGAATTATCTCCCAAGTACTATAGTTAGAGATAAACATGCTCTTCAGAGCCATTTTATTCAGTAGATGGTCTAGTCTAGTCTGGCTTTCACACAGTGGCTCACAGAAGTCCCACCACTCAGAGAAGATGGCTACCTGCCACAGTTTAGATCTTAGATCTTTCCCAGGGGCCACATGCTGAAGGGTCGCTCTCCAACCTGAAGTGCTACCAGGAGGTGGTGGAACATTAAAGAGTTGGAGAGGGAAGGGGTAAAGGGAGGGAAGGGGAAGATGGAAAGAAGGAAGGGAGGAAGGGAGGGAGAGCGGGAGGAAGGAAAAAGGAAAGAAGGAATAGAAGGGAAGAAGAAAAGAGAGAAAGATGTAGAAGGAGACAGGCTGGCCAGATCCTAAGGAACAAGTTTTTGGAGGTTGGTCAAAGCCCTTTTCTCCTTTTCTTGGCTCCCTGGACACCATGAGGTGACACCTGTACCACCACAGGAGGTGCCCCTGCCTGATGTTACCCTTCACCAAGGCTCAGAATGATAAAGCCAGAAGACCATGCACTCAAACCTCTTCACCTATTACTCCAAATAAACCTCTCATCTTTTTCAGGAGATTTTCCTCGAGCGTTGTGCCACAGCACTGACCAACAGTGCATGCTCCACCTGTCACTTCTACTGAGGGGTTCCCAAGCCTGGGTTTTCAGGCCCACATCTTTCTGTGCCTCTCCTACAAAGTTCTAGCCAACATCCAGTGGTAAGAGGGGCTCAGTCTGACATTCCCTTATTCCCCTCCGAGCACCTGTATGTAGTTCTGGATGTATCGAGATAAAGAATTCAGCAGGTACTAGACAGTCCTTCTGTGCTGCATCAGCCAGAGAGTCCTGGCTCTTTCTCAGACATCTCAAATAAGCTTTTCTCCAAACTGAGGGGCCTTTACATTCATCCCCAGGTTTCTGACTTGTTCCTGACAGACACGAGGGTCTACACCTCACACAGGCTCCAGGAAATATTGAAGGTGCTGGACAGGAGATCACAGCTTTGACTTCTGACACAAAGAACAAATAATGAACTGTATTTGTCAATGCACCTTTCTAAATCTGAGTAATACTGGAATTGACTTTGAAGCCTAGTTATCATCTGTTCCCTGGAGGCATCCCAGATCATTCTTTTCTGACAGCTCCGAGTTTAGTCCTGCTGTGGGGCTGTGGGGGTCATGGGAGGCTGAGCCACTGTACCTAGCATGCTAACAACACCACAGCTCCTCTCATCCCCAGCTACCAGACTGACCTGGGTCTGGGTCCCTGGTGATCTCTCTGTAGTTCCAACATCACAGTAGGGCAAGATGCAACCTGCCCTTACATTTCTGTTTCAAGTGTCTGCCTGTTCTCTGGGCTCTAGGGAAGTTGATATGTGCATGCCTTCATCCTGCTTTCGTCCTGGTGTGAACAAAGCAACCAGGGAACCACATGCCCATCTGTTCCTGTGACAGAGACCCACAGGACAGGACACTCACAATCAACTTGCTCATGGGGGTTGGCTCTGAGATCAGCAAGCAAGCATTATTATTAGTCACCTAATTAGTGACAGGCCACACTGAAGGTTTCAGATGTCCTCAGACAAACATGAAAAATGTAATTAGGCTTCTGGCCTTAGGCTGGCTGCTGCCAGTGCCCACAGCTGGGCCAGATACTGAGTGGAACTGTGTCACCTCATAACAGGGTTATAGTTACTTAAGAGTCAGCTGCAAAAACTTCCTGGTTCTGAGCTATTCTTTACCTCAGTTTGTTCAACCAGATGAAGGATCAACGTCTAGGCTAGGGAGCCTAGAGCTTTGTCCTTTTCATGGGTTTGGGGTTTGGGTTTTGTCGTTGTCGATAATGTTGTTTTAAGAAAGTGTCTCATTCTGTAATCCTGACTGGCCTGGAACTCAAACGATCTGCCTACTTCTGCTTCCTGAGTGTGGGGATTAAAGGTGTACACCACCACGACTGACTTGGTTATTTTTGAGCAAATTTTTCTCAGTATTAGTAATAGGAGCAACAGTACAGGCTTGATGACACCTACCAGCACCTCCTGTGAATTCTAGTGTGTATTTGTCTTATCATATAAGGTTCATGGTGACACCTCCTAGGGCTGTTTCCATTCGATATTATCCTACAGATCATTTCTACATTTTTTTTCTAGTGCCATCTCTGGCTCTTCAGGAGATTTATTTGCCTTAGAATTGACTTAGGAAGGCTTTGACATTAATAGAGAAACAGGGATTGTGCAATATGAGAAAATATCATGAGATACAGAAGCATAGAGACAGCCATAACGGAACAGGATAAAATAGTAACTACTTTAACTCAGTGAGCTGATGCCCAGAAGAGTGTGGAAAGTCCATTCCTGTGAACAACTGTGGGAGAAAACACAATGAATTGGGATACTGTGGGCCAGAGCCTGAGGTGACAGGCGACACCTATGCCCCTGGTCCACAGACCAGGCAGTGACTAAGAATAGAAAAACAAGGGTTGGAGAGATGGCTCAGTAGTTAAGAGCACTGACTGCACTCCCACAGGTCCTGAGTTCAAATCCCAGCAACCACATGGTGGCTCACAACCATCTGTAATGAGATCTGATGCCCTCTTCTGGTGTGTCTGAAGACAGCTTCAGTGTATTCATATATAATAAATAAATAAATCTTTAAAAAAAAAAAGACTGAAGAATAGAAAAACAAGACAGGCTTAAATACCCAGCTCCAGTCTCAGCACCTTTTGCTGGCATAGCATTTCCATATTTCTTTGTAAAAACAATTTTACAAAACCCAGTATATTCAGAGTATTGCATCTGGGCTGCCGGTAGTGGACAGGATGAGCAATAAAAGTCTATTTAACAAGAAAATAAAGCATGCAAATAAGCCAGCATAATGTGACCATTCTAATGATTCATAGAGTAGACTTCCAATCACAGTTATTCAGAAGGTAATGAGGGCCACTAAATAATAGGACTGAGCAAAAGGAGTTGTGATTTCAGGCCATGAATATTCAATCCTGATAACGAGGCTCAGACACATCTTCGTTAACTAAAGCAGAAACCATTGTAATCCATACATTTTGGCCAATGAGAAAGAAGGTGTTTTTTTAGTTTTGTTTTTGTTTTGTTTGTTTGCAATTCTTGTACTGTAAAAAATCCGTGCTTCAGGATCTGAGGAATTCCTCGCACATTTTCTGCATCCCACTGGCTGTGAAAACATTTTCCCTGCCCTGCAGAAAGCTGACAAGATGCTTGAAGAAGTGATGGGTGGTGGAAGGTCAGGTGAATAATGTGGATGAGGCAAGACTTTGTAGCCTAATTCATTCACCTTTTGAAGTGTTGCTTGTGCCTCATGAGACCGGGTAATTATGGAGAAAACTTGGGTCCCGTCTGCTGCCCAATGCGGGCTGCAGGTGGTACAGTGTTCAGTGCATATCACTGATTTTCTGGGCACACTTCTTGTAATGAATGGTCTCCACGGAGTCAGAAGGCTGCAGTGGATCAGAAGGGCAGTAGACACCACATGGTGCCCAGCACCATCATTTGTTGCACATTTGGCTTCGAGAAGGGCTTTGGAGATAAGTTGAGACAGTTGTCATATTCAATCCAGTTCTTGTTGCAAGTCACAACCCAACTGGAAAGTGGTTCATTGTTGTTCTATAGATTAAGTCAGGATGACAGTTCAAAATGACAGCTTGAAAAAAATTCATCATGAGCTCCTGAGACGTGTGCTTGGTGAGTTTTTCCACTCTCTCACTTGGCTCCAAATGCTAGATATCACATGGCCTCTACTGAGCTCTTTGGCAACTTTTCAGGTAGCTCTAAGAGAATCAGTAACTGTTCTCAACTGGCCCCAGTCAGTTTCCAACAGCGGCCATTGTGCTCCTTGTCTTCCTCTGATGCACCTCTGGAACCACTGCACTGCCTGGTCATTAGCAGTCCCAAATGCATGGTTGATGTCCATTGTCTCTGTCACTTTAAGACCCATATTGAATTTGAGTAAGAAAACAGTTCAAATTTGCTTTCAGTTTAACATCATTTTCATAGAATAATGTAAACATGACATAAACAGAAAGTAATGTTATTGGCAAAAGAAAAACTCATGAAAGTGACGAATAACATAACCACATTTACTTAAGAATTCATTCCACTCTCCAATGACAAATCTCAATAATGCAAAATATGTAACCACTTTTGGACCAGCCTAATATTAACAAAAAGGACAATTCAAGACAACACAACACAGATACAGAAATTCTCAATACTTTGCAAGCCAAATTCAAGAACATAAGACGCTCATGCACCATGACCAAGTTAGTTTCATTCCAGAGATATAGGTATACTTCAGCACACACAAATCAATACTTGTATGGCAGCACATAACTATACTTAAAGACATAAATCACATGATCATCATCAATAGATGCATAAAAGACCTTTGACTAACTTAATATTACCTCACGATAAAAGCACTCAAGAAATAAAAGGAATATATCTCAGCATAATGAAGGCTGTATATAACAAATCTATAGTCAACGTTGAGTTGAATGAAAAAAAAAGAAAGCCTTTAAATTCAGAAACAAGACACACTCTGACTACTCTTATCCAACACAGAGCTTCAGATCTTATCAAGAGTAAGAAGAGAAATAGAAATAAAAGCAAAAGAAATAAGAGAAGAAGCCAAATCATCCCAATTTGAAGACAATAAAATCTGTTCTTTAAAACAAAACCCTAAAGACTTCACTGGGAAAATCTTAGATCTAAGGAACACGTTCAGCAAATTTGCAGAACACAAAATCAACATATAAAAATCAATAGTTTTCCTATACACTGGTAATGAAAGAAATGAGGGAGGTGGAAATAGCCATTCACAGTGTCTTAAAAAATAAATACTTTAAGAAGTTAAAGACCTCTGCAATAAAATCATTATTTACTTACTCATTTATTTACTTAGTGAGTGTGCATGTGCATGTGTGTGGAATGCACACACATGTGTAGTCACAGACCAGAAGAAATGTTCCCTGTCTTGTTCTATCATTCTCCACAGTGGAGCTGGGCCACTGGTACCCAAATCTCAGGGATCCCCCTGTCTTTGTTTCCTCCCAGCTTCCCAGTGCTGATGAGACAAGTACATAAGATGACACCTGGCGTTTTACGAGGACGTTGAGGTTTTGAAATCAGGTCCTGATGCTTATGTAGCAAGCACTCTTACCCACCAAGCCATCTCCCCAGCCAGACAGCAGAAAGTTTAAAACACTGAAGAAGGAAATTGAACACACTAAAGACGGAGAGACCGTCCGTGCTGATGGATTGGCAGAATAGATATTTATGAAATTATTGAATGTGATCTACAGATTCAATACATTTCCCGTGACAATCCCAACATTCTTCACAGATCTAGATAAATAATCCTAAAATTCCTCGGGAGACCAAAAAGACCCTGAGTAGACAAAGAATCCAAACAGAAAGATTAGTGCTGGCAACATCATACCTGCCTCAGATTATACTACAGAGCTACAGGGCCCCAAATAGCATGAGGCTGGTACAGAAACAGACACACAGAACAGAAACCTAGAAGTCCCAGAGGGATGAACTCAAGATGCTCCAGCCACCTGACTTCTAACAAGGAGTCAAAATCTACATTGGAGAAAAGATAAGTTTCTACAACAAATGGTGCTGAAAACACCAGACATCCACATAGAGAAGAACAAAACAAAATTCACATCTCTCACCCTGCACTAAAACTTAATTTGAAGCAAATCAAACACCTTACTGTAACACTCAAATTTCTGAAACTCTTAGAAGAAGATAGGGGAATGCTTCAAGATGTAGGTGTAGGCAAAGCCTTTTCAAAAAGGACTCCAGTAGCTAAGGAAATTATAGCAAGAGTTGACAACTGGGATCCTATGACAGTAAAAAGCTCCACAGGCAAAGCAAACAGCCTACAGAATGTCAGAAAAATCTTTAGCAACCACACATCTGACAGGAGATTAATACCTATAATCCATAGACAACTAGAAAAACCCTTAATACCCCCAAAAATTCAATAAATAGATGTGCAAATGAATAGAGCATACGGTTCTCAAAAAAAAAAATAAGAGAGTCCAAAAAAAAAACACAGAAAAAGTGTTTAATCTCCTTAGCCATCTGGGAAATGCAAGCTAAACCACACTGACGTCACATCTACACAGAGTTTGCTACCATCAAGACTAGAAGTGGGAACAGGTGCTGATGAGGTTGTGAGGAAAGAGGAAAGCTTATTCACTGCAGAGGGGAATGTGAGTTGGCACAGTCACCATGGAAACCAGTATGGAGGTTCCTCCAAGACCTAAAGCAGAACTACCATATGCTCTGACCACACTGCACCTGGGGGTGTACAGCCAAGGACTGTCACCACCACAGAGATGCCCTGCGCATCCCTGTTCGCAGTTGCCTTATCCACACCAACCAAGATATGGAACCAGCCTACACGCTTATCCACAGATGAAGGGATGAAGGAAGTGTACCATAGAGACACAATGGAGTTCCACTCAGTCTTAAAGAGGACAGAAAGTATATCATTCACAGGGTAAAAAGATGGAACTGAGGTATTCAAGTTAAGCAAAATATAAGCCAAACTCAGAGACGAATATCATGTTTTCTCTCACACGTAGAATATACACACATGTTTATAAACACACACATGCATATATTCATGAAATGAAGACGGGAGAGCTATGGGCTAGGAGGGAGGGACTAAGGGGAGGAGTAGGAGGAAAACAGAGGGGCAATGGAACAGATAAAAGATAAAGTATCATTTTTTCTTTAATGTGAAATCTAGATTTAACTACACATACATGTGCACGCACATGTGAAATGAAAGCAGAAGGGTGACTGGAGAGAGAAAGGAAGCCAATGAGAGGGGAGGATGATGGGAGCGCACAACATGGGGCAGATATGAGGAAGGTAGACTGATGCAAATGCATGAACATGTCATAGTGGAAGCTGTTGTTAATACCCTAACCAAAACATCAGTAAAAATAAATAACAGATAAAACATGGAGTTTCCCCCAAATGGAGTTAGAGTCTTGTTGCGTATTCCAGGCCTGAACTCACTATATATCCCTAGCTAGCCTGGAACTCTTGGCAACCCTCCTGCCTCAGTCTGAGAGTGCTGTGATTGCAGGCTGAGACACAAGTCTTTTAGTCTTACTTTCTTTGTGAGGCAATGCTCTTGCTCTCTGGTGTAGACGGAGGTTATCTAATTGTCTCTTGATTGGGTCAATAAAGACTTGACTGGGTCAATAAAGACAGCAGAAGCCAGTCATTGGGCAAAAGATTAGGTGAGATTTCCAGACCAGGCAGGAAGAGAAGGGGACAGCGAGAACTGGGAGCCGGACCAGGAGGTGGAGCAGATAAGAAGCTGCCGTTATGTAGCTCTCTGGGGGAACTAATAGTTTGTAGCCTCTGCAGGCAGCTTCAGAGGCCAAGAAGGATGGAGCAAGATATTCTTTGCTCAGCCTTTGAGTTATCTGGTTAGTTTTAAAATATAAACGTCTCTATTGCTTTCCTTCCATGGGGCTAAGGGAAGCTGGATAAGATGGCCACTGCTGGCTGGTCAGAGAACAAAGACTGGAGAGACTTGGAGAAGCTAGCCATGGGAGCTGGGTGAGACAGCCATTGTTGGCATCTGGCAAGGAGGAACAGGCTGCACTCTTGGGAATACAGGTGGTGGCTGTTCTCAGAGCATAGATCTTGGGAAAGTGATAGCTAGCTGTGGGGGCTGACTAGACTGCAGGTGAGCAATGCTGTTCTACAGAGCAAGCATGGTTTATAAAATTACATGCAATACCCTGGGAAGGCTCCCTGGTCTCACTGAGATGCTCTTTGGCTGGAACTAGTCTTGACCTGATGACTGATTCGTGCCTTTTAATCTGGGAACAAGGAGTTCATTTTAACCTCAACTAGTGCTGGTCAAATTCCTTGCCTAGGGCTACAGAACCTGAGGGTCCCATGTTGTCACACTACACCAGCACAGATGACAGAATGGCTCTGGGGCCACATGCTTCATCACTGACTGACAGTAACTGGTAGGCCAACTCCCAATGATGTTCTTTCTCCATTTCTCAGTGAATGAAGTTATCAAGATCTTACTAGGGCTGGGCGGTGGTGGCGCACGCCTTTAATCCCAGCACTTGGGAGGCAGAGGCCGGCAGACTTCTGAGTTCGAGAGTTCGAGGCTAGCCTGGTCTACAAAGTGAGTTCCAGGACAGCCAGGGGTACACAGAGAAACCCTGTCTCAAAAAAAAAAAAAAATCTTACTAGGAACAGTGTTGACAAGAAAGTCAGTCAAACACCCAGATGTCCCAAACTAAGAGCTTTCTGTCCCAAAGAGCCAGGCAGTGGTTGGCTCACTATCCCATTTGAACCGCAGCTTAAGAAAAACACTGGATGTCCTGAGCATTGTGAAATACATCTACAGTTACCAGGAATATGCCTTCATGCCTGTCTTTCTCCAATCAATCTTGTACACACAATCAATCTTTTATGACCAAAGCCAGCATTTTCTTCCTGTATGTTCCTGTTCCAAGTGGACTGTTCCCTCCTTTCCTAGATCAACTGCTGACTCTCACAGAGTCCCATGCCTTGGCAGAGCAGGTAGGAGAGAAGGCTAAACCACCTGGGCAGAAGGAGCTATCACTGGCCCTTTCTTGGTTTTCCTCCCAGTTGCTTCCCCACAGTGGCCTCAGTACTCTGATGCAGAGGCCTTGCAGAAGGAAACAAATCACCTGCACTGGTCTTCAACTTGCATGACCTTGCACATCCTCCCTCATGGGACTCCTGGCAGCTGCAAAAAGAGCTGAGAGCAAGGTTTCCAGTTCCTTCACCCAGTGCTGGGGGAGCCACTAGGCCAGGCCCAGGAGGAGGCAGCAAGCTAGGGTGCTGATGAGTACATCCAGATAAACACCTGCCATGCCATCTGTTATTGGAGACTCTAGAGGCCATGCCATAGGAAAGATGAAGGGCTATCTCAAGGCCAAACAACCAAAGACATGAGGCTATGTACCCACAGACACATGGAAGCTAAGCTTCAAATAGAACTTCATCATCATCATCACCACCATCATTATCCCCAAACAGGAGTGGTAGCACATGCCCCAAATCCCAGCAAATTAGAAGATGGATGAAAGAGAATCCTAAGTTTGAGAGCATGCTGGGAAACAGTGAGAGTACACCCATTATATTTCTTTTTTTTTCAAATCTAGCCCCCCTAACCCCCTGCACTCTCCCATGGCCTAGAACATACTGGGTGCTGACTTTGAGCAAACCACTTTAGCTCTCTCAGACCACCCAAGCACTGGCAAGGCTGAGCCATGCTAACGCTGCTCTAACAGGGGGAGAGAGTACACCAGCTGCTTTGGAAGGAAGAGGTGTGTACTTTGCCATTTCTTACATGGTAAGGATGGAAGAACAAAGAGTGTCTGTCATATCACAAGTTGACAGAACTCAAGGGAGGCCTGTCCTGGGCTTCAGGTGGACTCCCCAGAAAAGTACATGTTAAGTCTTTCGAGTTAACGAGGCAACCAGACAAGACAACTTCCCCACCCTAAATCTTGCTTTGAAAATTCTGATTTAATCCTCATGGGTAGGCAGCATTTGGTAAAATGCCTTCAATTTCATTGCAGGCCCAATTGTGTATAAATTTAGTTCAAGTGGCAAGTAAACCAGGAAAGTGAACTATGCAGTAAGTTACTATGGTGATTGCTAATTTAAAATAATTAGAGAAAATAATGAGAAAACTATTTCCTCTCTCAAGGATTAGAGATCTGTAAGCTGATACCAGTCTCCTTGAGAACATAATCTCTATAATGAAGACTGAGAATTTCGAGTGCTTTAAAAAGGTCTCTCCAAATGGGGAATTTAATCAACCCAGTACTTATACCAGAACTTATATTTGTTTTTATTGAATCTAAGTCAATTCCATAAAAGGAAAATTACATGTATATATCTTAATGCAATCATTTTAAGCAGAACATTATAAGCATTACAGCCATATTAAGATTTAAGATCTGTTGATAACCATTTCTTGACTTTCCCTATTTCTTGACTTTCCCACCCGACTAAATCATCACTCAGTTATGGGCACAAGGCTTGCTGCCCAGGGTCTTGGGAGCAGGGAATCAGCAGGCGAGGTAAACACCCCAGCTACAGCGCAGCACCCACAGGGAAGCCCATGCTCACAGTGCTCCTCATGACTTCATTTCTGCCATGAAATGCTCCTAAGTGATTACAGGGTTGAAGCACGTGTACTCGGCTGTGAACTTCAGTCACAACACACAATGCATTTCTGATTAACTTAGGTTATCTTCTTCAGAGTTGAACAAGTTGGCTAGAAAGCTAAACAGTAAACAGGTTCATTCCCTTTTCTGGTTAATGTGCCCTCAGATGAGCAAGCTGTCCAGTGGAGTTGGCTCATCTTACTGTTAGCCAGACACAAGGATTTGTTGGGGGGACCCCAGCTAACTTCCCAGAAACCCCACTCATCCTTTGGGACTTCAAGAGGAGTCGTTTGAGCTGGATTTTCCTGTCTCCCTCTGGCTTTTGAGCTCCCACATACACATACAGGAAATAAATGTAATAAAAATTTGCTAGGCATGGTGGTACACACCCTTAATATTAGCACTTGGGAGGCAGAGGCAGGCAGATCTATGTGACTTTGAGGCCACCACCTTGACCAAGGCTAGATAAACTATGAGTATATGGTGTAATATGAGTATATGGTGTGCCAAGTGCATTGTAGTACCTCAGGTCACAACCTCTACCCACTTTGGAGGTCCTGATTCTGTCTGCCTGGTGTGGGTTTTAGGGGTCTAAATCCTTACTAAATACTTGATGTTATTCTTATGGTCACCTCGAGGAAAGTGAATGCAGGTAGAACAGGATAAACAGAGGCTTTCTGGAAGGGGTCTGATGGCACCAATTTTATGCATTTTATGCCACACAATCTTTACTGAGGTACTCAAATGTGCAACTGAGGCACATAATAGTCACAAACGACACAAAAAAGTGATGATAGCTGTGATCCAGTGAGTACTACTGACAAATCATCCACACAGCTCTGCAATGGGTTGGCAAACAAGCTCCAAGTCTGTTTTCTTAAGTGGGGAGAGAGTCCCCTGTGTCAAACAATTGGAAAGCATTACTAAACCAACCCTTTTGCAGGTAATCAAACCCAATAGTGGTTGTGCAATTAAAGTTAAAAAAATAAAATGTACAAGCAAAGAATTTTTATTTCTCAAAAATAAACACATAAAAATGACTAAACGGAACGAAAGAACTCACCAAAACACCAATGTCTCTAGGAATGAAATTCCAACACTGGACGCACCGACTACAACAATTCTGGCGTTGACAGTGACTTTTGGTTCTAACGTAAGTTTTCTGTTGGTGTGGTTCAAGGCATAACTCACCTGCACAGAAACAAAGAGAAAGGAAAACTTAGGAAAACGTAACTGAGTCAGCGCCCCAGATGAGCGGTTACAAGGTGTTATTAAACCAACCCCTTGCAGGAAATCAAGCCCCAGTAATGGCCATGCAATGGTCACAGAGAAGTGGATTCAAGTGTTTTGGAAATGAATGCCGTGCTGGAGGAAGGGCTCAGTGCAAACAGCACTTGCTGCTCATCCAGAGGACTGCGGTTCAGCTTCCAGTCACACCTGGTGGCTCTAAGCCTCCTCTAACTCCAGTTCCAGGCAATCAGTCCTCTTCTGGGCTCCACAGGAACCTGCTGACGTGTGTGGCTCACATAAACTCACACAGGCACACACATATATATATGAAATGTAACAATATAGTAATTTTCCTAGGCTCTGTCACAAAAAAAAAAAAGAGTGAATGTTTTTGTCTTATTGATAGTTTATTAAGCCCCATAGTCCTATTGATAGAGACGGTGATGTAAATAATCCTACATCCTTAGGCTTTTCCACTCACTAACTAACATCTAAGATGGGGATGATCCCCCTGTGCAGTTCTAGTCAGCCTAGGAATATGGAGACAAGAAAAAAAAGTGTGTGTGTGTGTGTGTGTATGTGATTTTAAAGTTGGAAGCATCCAGCCTCTCCATAGTTAATATCACTAGTGCCTCTCAGCATGGTTCCCCACCCCCACTTTTAAGTTGACACCATGGATTTTGGAAGAGACTGGGCCCACATCCATCTTAAGAAAGGGTCTAATGAATCCAAGAACACATCAAAACAATCATCCATCATGATCAAGTAGGCTTTATCCCAGGAATGCAGGGATGGTTCAATATTCAGAAATCCATCAATGTAATCCACTATATAAACAAACTCAAAGAAAAAAATTATCATCTCACTAGATGCTGAGAAAACATTTGACAAAATTCAACACCCCTTCATGGTAAAAGTCTTGGAAAGATCAGGAATTCAAGGCCCATATCTAAACACAGTAAAAGCAATATACAGCAAACTAGTAGCCAACATCAAACTAAATGGAGAGAAACTTGAAGCAATCCCACTGAGATCAGGGACTAGACAAGGTTGTCCACTCTCTCCCTACCTATTCAATATAGCACTACAAGTCCTAGCCAGAGCAATTAGACAACAAAAAGAAGTCAAAGGGATACAAATAGGAAAGGAAGAAGTCAAAATATCACTATTTGCAGATGATATGATAGTATACTTAAGTGACCCCAAAACTTTCACCACAGAACTCCTAAGCCAGATTAAAAAATCATCAGCAAAGTTATAAAGTCAACTCAAACAAATCAGTAGCCTTCCTCTACATGAAAGATAAACAGACTGAAAAAGAAATTAGGGAAATGACACCCTTCACAATAGTCACAAATAATATAAAATACTTGGTGTGAATCTAACCAAGCAAGTGAAAGATCTGTATGACAAGAATTTCAAGTCTCTGAAGAAAGAAACAGAAGATCTCAGAAGATGGAAAGATCTCCCATGCTCATGGATTGGCAGGATTAATATAGTGAAAATGGCCATTTTGCCAAAAGCAAACTACAGATTCAATGCAATCCCCATTAAAATCCCAACTCAATTCTTCACAGAGCTTGAAAAGGAAATTCTCAAATTCATATGGAATAACAAAAAACCCAGGATAGTGAAAACTATTCTCAACAATAAAACAACTTTTGGAGGAATCACCATCCCTGACCTCAAGCTGTACTACAGAGCAATAGTGATAAAAACTACCTGGTATTGGTACAGAGACAGGCAGGAAGATCAATGGAATAGAATTGAAGACCCAGAAATGAACCCACACACCTATGGTCACTTGATCTTTGACAAAGGAGCTAAAACTATCCAGTGGAAAAAGGACAACATTTTCAACAAATGGTGCTGGTTCAACTGGAGGACAACATGTAGAAGAATGAAAATGGATCCATTCTTATTTCCTTGTACAAAGCTCAAGTTCCAAGTGGATAAAGGACCTCCACATAAAACCAGATACACTGAAACTAACAGAAGAGAAGGTGGGGAAGAACCTTGAATACTTGGGCACAGGGAGAAAGTTCCTGAAGAGAACACCAATGGCTTATGGTCTAAGATCAAGAATTGACAAATGGGACTTCATAAAATTGCAAAGCTTCTGTAAGGCAAAGGACACTGTCAATAGGACAAAACAGCAACCAACAAATTGGGAAAAGATCTTTACCAATCCCACATCTGATAGAGGGCTAATATCCAATATATACAAAGAGCTCAAGAAATTTGACTCTAGACAACCAAATAACCCTATTAAAAAATGGAGTATAGAGCTTAACAAAGAATTCTCAACTGTATATTCTCCAGCTGTATATGCAAGGGAGGATAGCCCTGTCGGGCATAGGTGCGAGAGGAGATCCTTGGTCCCAAGAAGGCTGGATGCTGAGTGTGGGGGAATTCGAGGGTGGGGAGGTGGGAGTGGGGGGTTAGGTGGGGGTACATTCTCATAGAAGCAGGAAGAGAGGGATGGGATAGGGGGTTCCTGGGCCGTGGGGGGGGGGGTGAAATAGGGTAAGGGGATAACATCTGAAATGTAAATAAAATATCCAATAAAAAATTTTTTAAAAAAGAAAAAAGAAAGGGTCTAATGGACAAATCACATAATCTTAACCCACACTCTACAATTTGGCCCTGCATAAACATGTGACCTGAGTTGGTCCAATCAGAGTGAAGCCCAGGCCTGTGTATGACTTAGGAGACCAGAAGCCTTCCTACTTCCTACACAGCCCGAGATGCAGACAGGAGGACAGGAATGGCAAAGTCATCATGGAGAACGCCATCCTGGGTTGGAACTCCATGAGGACCACAGGGAACTAGATTTTCATCCACTTCCTGAAGCCCACATTCCCTTTGGATTCCTCAATGGCATATGCAATGAGTATCAGTTGCATATTACCACCATGTGCTCTGTAACACACCATTCCAAGATACACTAGCTTAAAACTATCATTTGTTCTCGCTCATAACACTGTGGGTTAACGATACACGTGCTGATCTAAGTCTGATTCAGCTGCTGCTGTCTCTGTCATGCAGATTCCTGATCAGCCTTGCCTGGCTGTCTGCCTGCACGTGTGAACGAGACACACACACACGTGTGCGCACGTGCACACTCGCACAATAGATGATAGGGAGATAGATACATAGATTGATGGTCTCCTTTCACTGATAAATTACATAATCCTAACTCCTCCTTACTTGATGATTAGCCTAGTACGTTAAACATGTAATCTAAGGTTAGCCTAATCAGAGTGAAGCCCAGAGCTGTGTGACTCCACAAGGCAGAGATGTGAACCCCAAATGTCTACCTTATTCTCTGCCCCCACCCCACTTCTGATAAGAGACAGCTGGGGCTTATTCCCAGAGTAGCAGTGGTATAAAGTGTGAGAAGGGCAGGTGAAAATCAGCGATGCTTCCTGTTTCCAGGACAAATGAATCATATTCTGCAGTCCGACACTCAGTTGGGTAAAGTTACGCATCTCTGACAAAAGAACATTACGTTATAAAGCAGAGGTACAGCCTGGGTGGGGCGGCAGGTGGGAATGACCAAGCTCACTCTGTCTCCTCCATCATTCAGTTGCATATGCAACTGAAAAATTCCTAAGTTGATACATTTCCTATTAAAAAGTGTAATTCTTGATATAAGCATCAGTTATGCAAGACATGAAGTTCTTATGCAAGACCCTGGTTTGGGTGGATGGTCCAGGATTCCACACACTCACTGGTCTACTGTACTCAGTTTAATTTCTGAGACAAACAGGCTACAGGTCCACTTAGCCAGTCTTGGGTTGGGTGGTTCAGGGAAGTGAAGGTAGGAAATGTGGAGGTTGTTATGTTATGCATCTCTCCTTGAAGGTCTAATTAACAGATCTGAAAAGATCTGAAAACGATCTGTTAAGATCTGAAAGCACCTTAACAGAGGTCAAAAGCCAAGCTTCCCTTCCATTAGCAGGTAGGCTCAGATATTTGCCTCACCTCCGTGGGAAGTGTAAACTAGCACTGAACCATAGGCAGTAATGAAATTCCCTGATAAAGAATTAGACATCATTCATGAACCGGCTCTAGTATCACAGATACAAAGGCAGACTGAGCCGAGCAGAATGGCTTTTGTTTCCCTATACAATAGCGTTAACACCAACAGCTGCCAGGCCTCAGAAATCACCTTTCTAGCTGCTAAATATGCAGAGTGGCTTTGGGGTGTCAGAAGTTACTGATCAGTACCAGGTAGGGGCGGTGTCTCAGGAGACTGAGCGTGTATCACAATGTTGCTCCTGTAAATGCAATTCTGTCTCCAGGTTTTGATTAAAAACACATTTGTTCTCAGATAGAATTAAAGTTCCTAAAATAAGGGGGCAGAGAGGTGGGGTGGCATCTTTTAAAAATTTGTAGATGCAGTTATAAATGCCTGGAGATTTTTCTCTGTCCAACATACAAGCCTCCTTCGGTGACAAGTGACAAGCTGGTGAACCAACTCCCTTTAAAGGACCTGTTTTCCCTGTAAGCAAGAAGCAGGGTGTTGCTTAGAATCTTTCCTTTTTGTTTCTTCAAACTGTTCTGTCTGCATGGGGAATAAAACAGGTATGGTCAGGTGAGGTGCCGTTCATCTGTTAACCAAGACACAGGAGCCTAAGGCAGGGGGACCACGAGTTCCAGGCTGGACTGGGTTACAGGGCTAGCCCCTTTCTCAAGAGAACCAAACAAAACAGATAAGGAAGTGGCCTGAACGGTGCCAGTTGGTGTGTTTTTATGATGAGCATCAACCCCACCCATCAAAAATGCCTCAAGAGTAGGAGATCCCTTGTGGGGCCTGACTACCTTAACAATGAAGGTCAGGTGAGTCGTATCTACTGATGCTAGTTTTATTTATTTATTTTTTTTAAATATAGTCTCATGTAGTCCAGACTGGCTTCAAATTCACTATGTAGACAGACAAGGGTGCCATTGAAGTTTTGGTCCTCCTGCCTTCACCTCCCAACTGCTGGGATCATGGGTGTGTGCTGACAAAGACATTTTTATGTAGCACTCAAGAGAATTCAAGTCTATGTGCCTGCTAGGCAAGCACCAACTCAGCTACACGCAACCCCATGTCTTATATTTCAAACACAGAACTCAGACATGCCTCATAGTCTTTTTTGGGTTGGTTTGGGTTGGGATGTTTGTTTGTTTGTTTGTTTGTTTCCCTATGTAGTGCCATGGCTGTCCTGGAACTCACTCTGTAGACAAGGCTGAAATAGTTCAATAATAAACAGAGGGATCATGGGCTTGTTATGTACGTAACACAGTGAAGGTATGGATAGGAAGTCACATTCTTCTCTCTTCATTATCTCATACTATTTCTCATTCTACTTTTCTAATGCTCCTGAGTCAGAATCTTAGACAAAGGGATAGTTGCCACCATTGGCATGACCGTGGACTCCAGCAGGAAGGACTAACCACAGGCCATGATGCATATAGTAGATGGTCTTTAAAATCAACATTGACTTTGGCAGTGACTTTAAAACATGAACTTTAAATCCCATCCCAGAAATAGAAAAAGAAGTAATAATATGGGAGCAGTTAAGTTATTCCTGAGCTGAACTTGGAGGTGTGGGAAACACACAGTCCAGGCAACTTGGGAGCTGAGAAGGGCTGAGATACAAAACTGGGGGGAGATTTATCATTTCCCATGAGTGTCTGAGCATAGCAGACTGGCTGAGAGCATGATAAGGTGGTGTGTGTGTAGTGTGTGTGTGTGTGTAGTGTGTGTGTCTCTCTGTGTATCTGTTACCATGTTTCATAGGTCATGGCATCTGTGTGGAAGTCAGAACACAACTTGCAGAAGTCTGTTCTTGTTGGCATTTACTGTAGGCTGTGCCCCAGTTACCTAGCAACAGCCAGGTGTGCCTGACTCACTAAAAAGGATTTGCTTGCCCTTCCTCTCTCTCTTGCTCTCTTGCTCTTGCTCTGTCCCTTTGCTCCTGTTCCCCATCTCTCTCCATTCCCCTCTCCCCCCTCTCTCTCTCCACATGCTCATGGCTGACTTCTACTCCTCTCTTCTCCTCTCTTTCCTCCCTCCCTCCCTCCTCTCTCCCTCTCTCCCTCTCCCTCTCTCTCTCTCTCTCTCTCTCTCTCTCTCTCTCTCTCTCTCCTTCTCCTTTCTCTGTCCCCACTCCCTCAACTCCCCTCCCCATACCTTGAATAAACTCTATTCTACCTTCTATACTGTGACTACCTTCTATATGTGACTGGTCCCTCAGGGGAAGGGATGCCTCAGCATGAGCCCTCAGAGGCACCCCCTCCCCCACACCATACCTTGCCTCCACCAAACATATTCCTGTCTCTCCTTATCTTTGTATAAAACACAACAGTTCTAATCGTCTCCCACATAAGTCCGGGAAACTGAACGTGAATCATCAGGCTTGCTGGCAACTATAGTGCTCACGGGTTTTATTTGTTTTCTTTCTTTCTACCATGATCCAACCTAGACGTCTTTGCTCTGTAAGGTTGGAACTTCTTTTGTTTGCTGCTTCTGCATTATCTGTATTCACCCTTCTGGCCCCTACATCTTGGGTCACTCAGGAACTGGTGAAAGCACAGGTACTCTTAACTTTGCATTTCATAAGCTTCCCTCCATGTATGTATGTGGTGTTTGTGTGTGTGGCAGGGTGCTGGAGGGAGGTGAGGGGTATGTGTGTGTGTGTGTGTAGTATTTGTGTATGGTCTGTGAGTGCGTTTGTGATGCTTTGTAATGCGGCAGCATGATCTGGCAGGAGGGGATACTTTAGTGGGCCCATGGTGAGGCATCCATCCCTCCTCCCCGGGTACCAGTCATATGGCAGCTATGGTATAAGATGAAGTTTATTTGGGACATTAGAAGAGAGTGGAAGCAGAAAAAGAAAGGGGACAAAGAAGGAAAAAAAAGAGGAGAGAGAAAGAAGAGAAGAGGCTGAGAGGCTGGTCAGGAACAAGTGGAGGGGAGAAAGGGTGGGGGTGGGAGAAGTCAGAGAGAGAGAGAGAGAGAGAGAGAGAGAGAGAGAGAGAGAGAGAGAGAGAGAGACAGAGAGAGAGAGAGAGAGAGAGAGAGAGAGAGAGAGAGAGAGAAA